>NC_074703.1:26812708-27122631 GCF_029448725.1 Salvelinus fontinalis | reverse complement strand
AAGGAGAGAATGTGTGAGAGCAAGTGAGCGATGGAAATAAAAAGATCTGTATTGTCTGATTAGACCTAACATCAATAACAGCCTTAATAACACATTATTAAACCTTATTGATAAATTCCAACAAACACTAAACAATAGTATCAGGAGCATCAGTTTGACTATAACACCATTAAAATGTGGCCCAGAGAGTGAGAGTGTTGAGGTGACAATTGCACACACTTCTAACAAGACCATGAATATAGCTGGGTGTTCAAGTCTTTAGTTATTTACTGTTGAGTTGTTGGACCTAGTTGTCGTAACGGTGTATGAGGAGCAAGGAGAATGATGAACACAGCGATCAAGCTGGTTCCTCCAGGCTAAACGTCACCCTGACCAGGCAATAATCAATGGAGAACGAGCCAAGACAATAGCATAATCAACCACTGTCATAACTGTTACCTTTAGTATGGACTTCCCAAATGGCCACAGAAAGTAGCATGATAACTTCCAACACAGCTTCCCTGAAATAAGATTCCAGACCCCAAAATATTAGAATTGAAATTCAGATTTACGTCATCCCAACGTAAAGTAATACAGATTTTATTTAAAAGAACATTAAAATAAATGTGTGTATTAGATGAAAGGGGTTCCTACCATAAGGAACTCCAATGATGGTCAGAAACATTAGGACACAGACCAAGAGGTAGGCTAAAGAGATCCACCATCCAAATAAAATCAAGTATGCTATGTTTCCACAAGTGATCAATGAACCTGAAATCAAAGAGTTATAAAACAAATGACAGTGTATTCTATTCAACAACATATAGTGTCTACTCTATATCTATAGAACACTGCAATATTGAGTATTTTTCCATCAAACATTTAGAAAATGATTCACATCAAGCCATGGTCGTGTTCATTAGGGCACATGGTAGCTAAATGTTTTCAAAAACGTTGCCGCGGAAAACAAAAAACAACATTTCTTATTGGACATGTGCAGATAGTATCTCCCCGTTCCGGGGGCAGTTATCTCCGTTTGGTGACTACTGAACACGACCCGCACCTTTTCTAATGATCGTCATATTAGAGTTTCTGCAGGGGGCAAGTGAATTAGGAGCAGGAGGACAGACACTAACCTTGGGGTCTGACAAAGTTCAGCTCTGAGTAGAGCTCCCTCACAATGTCCGACCTGTCCTCGATGGGCCTCTCAGTCACGTGACTCTTCCACTTTCTGAAGCCAAACTGAACATGTGCACACACACAACCAGACACACACACACACACACACACAATCACTTCCAAATTGAAGGGATATTTTGTAAATTATTCAAATGAAAACTGTTTTACATGGAAGACAGAAACTGCCAGGCTGTTTTTTCTCTCCGTTGTGTCCAACACTCCACCCACCCTGTAGTTGTTGGCCAGTTTGTTTGCCTCTACTTCATTCTCTGCTCGGATGGTGGTCCTCAAGCTCGAGCCATCCTGCCAAACCTCTTCCCCATAGTGACAAGGAGTGGTGCCTCCTGAGGGAACAGACACCAGGTTGCCAAACAAATGGACGAAATGGTCCGGCCAAGACGAGGAAAAAATAAGACAAGAAAAATGGATGAGCGGTCTTCCATGAAGTATCACACACTAACATACGGACATTTAAACATGATTTGATATAGCAGAATTTCATGAATCTGGTTTCTCCCAAGGGTGTAGAGCTTAGCCAGCCCCAAAAAACTATATTACACCAATGCTATCGGTTGTACAGAGCATCATGGGTACTTTAGCAAACAGTCAGTGTTGGTTGTGACTACGTGCTGCCAGGACAGGCTGTATCCTCACCTTTGTGTGCAGACAAGAATTTGGGGGTGTGTTGGTGGGAGACATCTGGGGAGGGGGTCTCGGCCACATGGCTGCCAATGTCCACACACAGTCTGTCACACTGGGATGTACGGCGGTAGACCCTGGGGTCATGGTCCCATTGGGTATCTGAGGGGACAAATGAGAGAGAAACAAACATTGATATGAAACATAACCTAACCTTCAAAGTCTCCATTATTATAAGTCTTTATTCATCAACATAACTTGTATAGGGTAACAAATTACATCTGAGAAGATGCAGGTAAACTTGCATAAAACATTCAGAATAAAATGATACATTTATTAGTAGAGGTAGGTATCCCCCAAAGAACTAAACTCAACAGTGTTAGACAAACAGAATCCATATGGCATTAACTATGGCCAGGAGTTTCTCCTCATCAGGAATAACTCTGGATCCCAGTTGGTCAGGTCATGTGAGACCTGTGTGGACCAATGCACTAAACCCGTCAAGTCAGTGCGTGACTAACGGAAAGCTCCTGACAGTCACATGCAGCGACACCCAATTCTTCAGTGCAGGGATACTGGTGAGACTGATGACATTATCTATGGATTTCAAATGTTAGTGGATTTAACAAGCACCATGACGATGCACAGAAATGTTGCCTCTAATGCCTCTGTGGAGGTTTACCACTTTGACAGGGGAGCAAGATAACTTTACAACTTCATGTCTTTTAAAAAGGACAAGCAGCATTTCCTAAGTTCAATTCAGAGAATTTGAAATGGTCATACATGGAAAATCCAAAGAGCAACAATTACTTGTAAATCCAACATGCTCTCTCCTGACATTCCCTAAACGTAATCTCCACAGGACTTAAGATGAGCATCACTGTCCCAAGACTCCTAACTGAACAAAGGGAAGGGATTCTTTATCAACATGTGACATCGTCTTCATGCAACTTCAATTATGAGACGGGCAGGTCAATCAATAGACTCACAGTTGTCATAATCTGAGGGAAAGCAGATTGATAATATTTTCAATTAAATACAAATGTAGTGAAAGCATTCCTCCTCATGTTGACATATCTTAAATTGAGCTTTCCTCCTCCTGTCGTCGTAATCTTACCACTACTGTAGCATAAGTCAGGGTTTCCCAAACTCGGTCCTGGGGCTCCCCCTGGGTGCACGTTTGGGTTTTTGCCCTGACACTATACAGCTCATTCGAATGATCAAAGCTTGATGTGTAGTATAGGGCTAACACCAAAACGTGCACCCAGGGGGCCCCTGGACCGAGTTAGGGAAACCCTGACTTAAGTAATAGTCCAGTGTAGCCTACAATCTCTCTGGTAATAAAGAGTCCATAAACTATTTTCAGAATCTGGTTCCAATATCTGTGAACAGAAATACATATTGGGTGTTTGAGCAAATTATCAAGCAGATTTCAGATGTTTGTCACAGGAACTGTGAATAAACAGGGTTGTGAGGCCTGGTTATCCTGGATATATTAAGTGTAAAAAAAATACTTAGGGGCTCCTTAGCACAAATTAAATATTGTGGAAATCTAAGGAAAGCAGTCTACCCATACACAACACAGGTGATTTTAATCAAAGTTAACTATTGAACACTAACTGACAAGGCACAAATATAGGCTTTTCAAAATGTCGAACCTTCTATGAAATTTACAAAACAAATGCCAAAGTGTACCTTGAGAGCTGTGTCTATGTACGATATAACATTTGTTACAATGTTGCAAACGCACGAATATCGCGTGCTAAGGAAACCGCCGAGATTGATAGAAGGAACGTTTACGGTTTGTTCTTACCTGAACTTTCAGCCGTGGACATCCGCCTACGCCTCTCCGTATCAACAATAGGAACTTTAATGTGGGACATTATTATTGATTATAATTCCCATAGAACTAATACCACGCCGGTTTTATCAACTCAATCCCCTTCCTCAGCGGTTCTCTGTGCGCGTCCTAACCATTGATGACATACATGCATGTCTCCAAACAACTCGTGGGAATTGTAGATCATCCTCATATCTTGTTTTTCTCCATCGACTGCATTCTGGGATGTGTAGTGACTCTGTGTCATGTCCTGTGCTCATTCTAAATATAAAACAACTTTGTTTGAAAATCCAATTCATAACTTACGCTGTTTATGATGAAATATGTTCTATTGAATAATATGTTTTTTCTGTCATGCTGTGTAGACCTATTTCAGGGATGGCCAACATTGATGCGGGTGGGGGCAGTTGTTTGAAGTTTTTAATATAATATCTGAGTGAGACAGACTAACACAATCAATGGGGCCCCTGTTGGTAATTCGACCATGAACTAAGTTGGGTCAGCTGGACGCTAAACTAATTTAACAATCTAAAAAATGTTAGCTGACATGGTGGGCTAATTGACTGACTATCTGTGACTGTACTAACAAGAGAAAAACTGTTGATGCCCAACCAAATTTCGAAATGGCACCTTTTGTATTCTACTATTCTAACTGGCAGCAGTAAATTGAGACCCCGAGTGAGTTTTTTTTAATTGTATTTTTTGGGGGAAATTGATCCGAGGACTTTCAAAAGTGGCCAGTTGTTTCCCCTGGCCGATTTACTTTACCAAGGAAAATAACATTTCATACTGAGTGGAGACCTATAAACTACATGTGAAAGGAAACATTATTCCAACAAGTGTAGAACAACAGAACTATGGACCATCAACACTAGAAATATGTTTTATTCACAAATCTCAATAAATTAATCCAAAAACAACAACAGAATTCTAGGTTTCCTTTTATTTACATAATTATACAAAAATACAGCTTCATGATCAAAGTAATACAATTCTGTGTTCAAGATATGATTTTGGAGAGAAACAGCAGTAAGCTACACAGACAATAGGGAAATGGATTTTGCCAATATAAAGAACCCACAAAGAGATGGACTGTATTTTTATCTTTGACAGCAAAAGAAAGCTCTGAGAATGTTCACAATACCTCAAAAAGTATAGCAGGGTTAATTTCCCCTGGAATAAACTAGCTGGTCAGTATCCAACATGAGAAATATTACAGTTGATGTCATATACACTTGAGAGATCCCTTATGTCTTTTCACAAAACATTTTTTTAACGGAAATTACATTCGTTTGCACTGATGGTGCAAGAAATGTCCAAATCTATTAAACAAATGTTACAGTGTTATTTTCATTGCAGTGCTTTACAGCTTGCTTAATTTATCTTCCAGACATGGACATTTGATAAATAATCTCTGATACACATTAGCTAATAGGACTATCATAACATTGACACTACAGATGTAGGATCTTAATTTGAGCCAGTTTGCTACAGCAGAAACATAATCCTGCAGCAACAGGAAATGTGAGTTATTATGTGGATTATAATTAATGACAATTTTTGTAGCGGTTGATCCATTTTTCGTAAGCAAAAATCAAGTCAAAGTGGAAATTACAAACTTCAGAAGCCGTTTTAAACCTCAAATGCAGTACAAGTTTAAAATTTCTCCTGCAACAGGTTGATCACATTAAGATTCTACATCTGTAGTTTGGCACCATCTTTATTCTGCTGTGAGTGTGACGCAAAGACACTAATACTAAATTACTTTGGTTACAGCATCGGTACAACTACATCACGAGCTTCAGTGACGTTTCCCTTTTGCTGAGCAAATCTGTAATGTACCTCAGCAGGGAAAACCAACCAAACATACAGTATAACAACTTAGACTTGTACAAGTATGCTGCATCCTTGCACAGGAGGTTGGTGGCACCTTAATTGGGGAGGACAGGCTTGTGGTAATGGCTGGATGCCATTCCATTTGCTCCATTCCAGCCATTATTATGAGCCATCCTCCCCTCAGCAGCCTCCACTGCGTCCTAGGTCCCAATAAATGAATAGGTGCACTACACATAGAGAGAGAAGCACAAGAAGCATGCATTTAGAAATTGTAGCAGATAATTACAAGCAAAGAGAATAAAGGTGTTTTGCTCAACTCTAGGACAACATGACGCAATGCATAGCACAATAAAAACACAGAAAACTCAACAAAGTATAGCCAAGGTTGTCTACACGTATGCTTAACCTGGGCAGGAGCTCACCGGAGCTGAGTACCGGCACCTCACATTTTTCTACTGCTTGAGCTCCTGTTCTTCTTATAGAATATTAGCTGAAAAGTATTGTGGAGCTCCTGCACCTAAATAAAAACAGTACCAGCATGTAAAATGAGTACCGGCACCTACTGTATTTCAGTCCAAGTCAAGCACTGCTGACAATAAAGTAAAAAATCATGTGGAAATACTACATACTACAGTAAAAAAATAACCCTTTTTAATACAATTGTACAGAATAAAAACGTAACAATTTAACTGATGTAGCTAACATGTGCAAGAACACTTTCAAGAAATGAAGTGATTGATTCCCACTCAGTGGTGTATTTCATTTCCACTGGTATAAAAACCTAATCAATTCTCTTTCTCCTCAGGTGAAAAAAGCTCACTTTTGTGTGATTGCACCAGGCAATATAAAAACAGTTCTATATTTCTGCGACAAAAGTACAGACTTCTAGTTGACGATGATATACAAAGACATTGAACTTCCAGAGCCTGATAGCTTCTGCATCAGATGAGGCTGCATGTCAATCATCTGAAGTGGCTTCCTCTCCATCGTTACAGATCTAGTCATATTTTGTTTATTAACACAGGCTAGTTGAAAGCAATATGGAGAACGCCTACATGGAATTAGTTTTCACCGGTCCAGTTTTCTAAAGTCAGCAATGACGTGGAAAAGAGACAAGGAAGCCACTTTACACGACTTACATGAACCCTAAGATGCATGAAATGACTCAGGGAACGACAAGATCCCTGGAAGAGTCTTGGAAGTCATATAATGAATGATTGGCTATGAGACTGAAATCAACAAGAGTGATATCTGATCCAAGAGATAGTGACCCGGGATCATGTCGGTGATGGTGACCCTCATCCAATTTGAGTTGAGTTGAGCTGCCTCTTCTGCTGCCATCATTCAATGAAATGTTTCTGACAACAGAAGTTAGTTGTTGCAACATGGGTGGTCATGTCCGTTTTCTGACCAATGCCACAAGTGGAATGATTTTCGGTAAATCACACAGCATTGACTAGTCTGGGAGGCGTTTCCCAAAAGCTGTAGCTAACGAGGTACTATTTCTCTCCACAACTATAGACCCAGACCACTTGTAGAACAGAAAAGTGCTTTATTCAATTAATTTTGCTCATTTAGACAGGCAGACCCATTCTGATATTTTTTTCACTAATTGGTCTTTTTACCAATCAGATCAGCTCTGAAAAATATGTGATGTGAATAGATTTGATGTGATTGGTCAAAAGACCAATTAGTGGTAAAAATATCAGAATTAGGCTGCCTGTCTAAACGCAGCTATAGATTTTTAAACACATTTTTATGAAACTGTAGCTACTGTGATTTGTTAAGAGAAATTCAGAGCCACCCCACTGGGCACAGAAGTCCGTTCAACGTCTAGTTTTGATTTACATTTGGTTGAGTTGTTAACTAACGTGAATTCAATGTGAAATCAACAACAAATGTCACCATTTCATTGGATTTAGCTTAAAGGTTGGGTGAAAGAAATACGAAATGCCCCTACGTTGATGACTTGTTTAAAATACAATCAGTTTTCCACATTGATTCAACGTCATCACACAGATTTTGGGGGGTTGAAATGACGTGGAAACAACGTTGATTCAACCAGTTCGTGCCCAGTGGGATATAAGCCAAGAAGCTTTTATGAAACTCACCCTTGGCCTGATAAGTTCTCCTTTAGCCCTTCCCTTTAAATAAGACAGATCTGACCAATTAACTTGACTTGAGTCCTGTTTCATCTTGACTGTTGGGCAGTGACAAAAGAGCACCATAAGTGTAAGTATCCAGCACTTTTCTCTCACAGTCTGTAAAAAAAACAGAAAACCCCACAACCACACATGGTCGCTCTCAGAAGTCAGAGTCAGCATCCATAAGCTCCTCCTCCATCAGGTTGGTTCTAGAGTGGATCTGCCCCCACTCCGCCCTCCTTTGACCCCCATGCGACCTCCCCACGTAGTCTGTCCTCCCAGACACCCCTGCCATAGGCGCCACCTCCCCGGAGTAGTGGAACGCTCCATTGGGCTGCCAGAAGGAGGGGGGTGGTTGTTGGGGGCGGCAGCGAGGCCCCAGGCCGAGGTCCTCTGGCAGGTCGCTGAGGGAGAGGGGGTTGAGGTCAGGGTACCTGCTCCTCTGGCTAGAGGATGCCCCCAGGGCTCCTCCGTACCTCTCCTGGTAGGGCAGGGGATGAGAGGGCCTAAACTCAGAGTAAGAGCCTGGAAGGACGTCCTCAGCTTCCTCCTGGTGCTGCCTCAGATTGGCCACCAGGCTCCTGTGGCCGGGCAGCTTGGGTAGCCGTGGCACCGAGCTGGTGCCAAACTCTCGCCGACGGTAGCCCTGGTGTTCGGCCAGCTCCTCCAGAGGACGCGTCTCCTTATTCCTCTTCTTCCTCTTCTTCTTCCTCTTCATCATCTCAGGGGAGATCTCCGCCTCCACCATCCACAGCTTGTTCCTCTCCTCTGGCGGTGGAACTGGGTGAAAGAGCAGGGTGAGATTCAGACTCATAGTGGTAACATGGTAGCAGGATTAAATCAGACTGGTGGCTGAACTGACAATTCTGTAGCCCGGTTATAAAATACTGAATACTGCCATTGTGAGTGCAGCATTCAGTCTGGCTTAACCAGTCTAGTAACATAGGCCCTGATTGAATCTGTACATGACTGGATAAGTGAAAGCAAAGGCCTTATCCCATTGCTTTAACCAATCCAACTGTCTACGATCTGTTATCGTTTCAAGAAAGAATGCAATGAACTCAAAGAAGAGTGCAGATGTCAGACAATGTCAACAAACAGGTGGCAGCTCTCACCAGGTGTCCCTGTAGGGGTGACAGAGATGTCCTGCGGTAGAATGGCGCCCCTCCTGGCCACCATCTTGGTGACATGCTGGGCCCAGGCTGAAGACATCTCGTTGGATGGCTCCCCGTTCAGGTCAAAGTTGATGCCAGCTACCAATGAGAAAGAAGACAAGACAGCTCAACCATTACTATCCATTATACAGTAGAAGAGCTCAACCATTACTATGCATTATATAGTAGAAAAGCTCAACCATTACTATCCATTATATAGTAGAAGAGCTCAACCATTACTATCCATTATACAGTAGAAGAGCTCAGCCATTACTATCCATTATACAGTAGAAGAGCTCAACCATTACTATCCATTATATAGTAGAAGAGCTCAGCCATTACTATCCATTATACAGTAGAAGAGCTCAACCATTACTATCCATTATACAGTAGAAGAGCTCAACCATTACTATCCATTATACAGTAGAAGAGCTCAACCATTACTATCCATTATATAGTAGAAGAGCTCAACCATTACTATCCATTATATAGTAGAAGAGCTCAACCATTACTATCCATTATACAGTAGAAGAACTCAGCCATTACTATGCATTATATAGTAGAAGAGCTCAACCATTACTATGCATTATATAGTAGAAGAGCTCAACCATTATTATCCATTATACAGTAGAAGAGCTCAGCCATTACTATCCATTATACAGTAGAAGAGCTCAACCATTACTATCCATTATACAGTAGAAGAGCTCAACCATTACTATTCATTATACAGTAGAAGAGCTCAACCATTACTATCCATTATACATTAGAAGAGCTCAACCATTACTATCCATTATATAGTAGAAGAGCTCAACCATTACTATCCATTATACAGTAGAAGAGCTCAACCATTACTATCCATTATATAGTAGAAGAGCTCAACCATTACTATCCATTATACAGTAGAAGAGCTCAACCATTACTATGCATTATATAGTAGAAGAGCTCAACCATTACTATGCATTATATAGTAGAAGAGCTCAACCATTACTATCCATTATATAGTAGAAGAGCTCAAACTTTACTATCCATTATACAGTAGAAGAGCTCAACCATTACTATGCATTATACAGTAGAAGAGCTCAACCATTACTATGCATTATATAGTAGAAGAGCTCAACCATTACTATTCATTATATAGTAGAAGAGCTCAACCATTACTATCCATTATACAGTAGAAGAGCTCAACCATTACTATGCATTATATAGTAGAAGAGCTCAACCATTACTATTCATTTATAGTAGAAGAGCTCAACCATTACTATCCATTATACAGTAGAAGAGCTCAACCATTACTATTCATTATATAGAAGAGCTCAACCATTACTATCCATTATACAGTAGAAGAGCTCAACCATTACTATGCATTATATAGTAGAAGAGCTCAACCATTACTATGCATTATATAGTAGAAGAGCTCAACCATTACTATCCATTATACAGTAGAAGAGCTCAACCATTACTATCTATTATACAGTAGAAGAGCTCAGCCATTACTATCCATTATATAGTAGAAGAGCTCAACCATTACTATGCATTATATAGTAGAAGAGCTCAACCATTACTATGCATTATATAGTAGAAGAGCTCAACCATTACTATTCATTATATAGAAGAGCTCAACCCTTACTATCCATTATACAGTAGAAGAGCTCAACCATTACTATGCATTATATAGTAGAAGAGCTCAACCATTACTATGCATTATATAGTAGAAGAGCTCAACCATTACTATCCATTATACAGTAGAAGAGCTCAACCATTACTATCTATTATACAGTAGAAGAGCTCAGCCATTACTATGCATTATATAGTAGAAGAGCTCAACCATTACTATCCATTATACAGTAGAAGAGCTCAGCCATTACTATCCATTATACAGTAGAGCTCAACCATTACTATCCATTATACAGTAGAAGAGCTCAGCCATTACTATGCATTATATAGTAGAAGAGCTCAACCATTACTATCCATTATACAGTAGAAGAGCTCAACCATTACTATCCATTATACAGTAGAAGAGCTCAACCATTACTATCCATTATACAGTAGAAGATCTCAACCATTACTATCCATTATATAGTAGAAGAGCTCAACCATTACTATCCATTATACAGTAGAAGAGCTCAACCATTACTATCCATTATACAGTAGAAGAGCTCAACCATTACTATGCATTATATAGTAGAAGAGCTCAACCATTACTATCCATTATATAGTAGAAGAACTCAGCCATTACTATCCATTATATAGTAGAAGAGCTCAGCCATTACTATCCATTATACAGTAGAAGAGCTCAAACATTACTATCCATTATATAGTAGAAGAGCTCAACCATTACTATCCATTATATAGTAGAAGAGCTCAACCATTACTATCCATTATATAGTAGAAGAGCTCAACCATTACTATCCATTATACAGTAGAAGAGCTCAACCATTACTATGCATTATATAGTAGAAGAGCTCAACCATTACTATCCATTATACAGTAGAAGAGCTCAAGCATTACTATGCATTATATAGTAGAAGAGCTCAACCATTACTATCCATTATATAGTAGAAGAGCTCAACCATTACTATCCATTATATAGTAGAAGATCTCAACCATTACTATCCATTATACAGTAGAAGATCTCAACCATTACTATGCATTATATAGTAGAAGAGCTCAACCATTACTATTCATTATATAGAAGAGCTCAACCATTACTATCCATTATACAGTAGAAGATCTCAACCATTACTATCCATTATACAGTAGAAGAGCTCAACCATTACTATCCATTATACAGTAGAAGAGCTCAACCATTACTATCCATTATACAGTAGAAGAGCTCAACCATTACTATCCATTATACAGTAGAAGAGCTCAAGCATTACTATGCATTATATAGTAGAAGAGCTCAACCATTACTATCCATTATATAGTAGAAGATCTCAACCATTACTATCCATTATACAGTAGAAGATCTCAACCATTACTATGCATTATATAGTAGAAGAGCTCAACCATTACTATTCATTATATAGAAGAGCTCAACCATTACTATCCATTATACAGTAGAAGAGCTCAACCATTACTATCCATTATACAGTAGAAGAGCTCAACCATTACTATCCATTATACAGTAGAAGAGCTCAACCATTACTATGCATTATATAGTAGAAGAGCTCAACCATTACTATCCATTATATAGTAGAAGAGCTCAACCATTACTATCCATTATATAGTAGAAGAGCTCAACCATTACTATCCATTATACAGTAGAAGAGCTCAACCATTACTATGCATTATATAGTAGAAGAGCTCAACCATTACTATCCATTATACAGTAGAAGAGCTCAAGCATTACTATGCATTATATAGTAGAAGAGCTCAACCATTACTATCCATTATATAGTAGAAGATCTCAACCATTACTATCCATTATACAGTAGAAGATCTCAACCATTACTATGCATTATATAGTAGAAGAGCTCAACCATTACTATTCATTATATAGAAGAGCTCAACCATTACTATCCATTATACAGTAGAAGATCTCAACCATTACTATCCATTATACAGTAGAAGAGCTCAACCATTACTATCCATTATACAGTAGAAGAGCTCAACCATTACTATCCATTATACAGTAGAAGAGCTCAACCATTACTATGCATTATATAGTAGAAGAGCTCAACCATTACTATCCATTATATAGTAGAAGAACTCAGCCATTACTATCCATTATATAGTAGAAGAGCTCAGCCATTACTATCCATTATACAGTAGAAGAGCTCAAACATTACTATCCATTATATAGTAGAAGAGCTCAACCATTACTATCCATTATATAGTAGAAGAGCTCAACCATTACTATCCATTATATAGTAGAAGAGCTCAACCATTACTATCCATTATACAGTAGAAGAGCTCAACCATTACTATGCATTATATAGTAGAAGAGCTCAACCATTACTATCCATTATACAGTAGAAGAGCTCAAGCATTACTATGCATTATATAGTAGAAGAGCTCAACCATTACTATCCATTATATAGTAGAAGATCTCAACCATTACTATCCATTATACAGTAGAAGATCTCAACCATTACTATGCATTATATAGTAGAAAAGCTCAACCATTACTATCCATTATATAGTAGAAGAGCTCAACCATTACTATCCATTATACAGTAGAAGAGCTCAGCCATTACTATCCATTATACAGTAGAAGAGCTCAACCATTACTATCCATTATATAGTAGAAGAGCTCAGCCATTACTATCCATTATACAGTAGAAGAGCTCAACCATTACTATCCATTATACAGTAGAAGAGCTCAACCATTACTATCCATTATACAGTAGAAGAGCTCAACCATTACTATCCATTATATAGTAGAAGAGCTCAACCATTACTATCCATTATATAGTAGAAGAGCTCAACCATTACTATCCATTATACAGTAGAAGAACTCAGCCATTACTATGCATTATATAGTAGAAGAGCTCAACCATTACTATGCATTATATAGTAGAAGAGCTCAACCATTATTATCCATTATACAGTAGAAGAGCTCAGCCATTACTATCCATTATACAGTAGAAGAGCTCAACCATTACTATCCATTATACAGTAGAAGAGCTCAACCATTACTATTCATTATACAGTAGAAGAGCTCAACCATTACTATCCATTATACATTAGAAGAGCTCAACCATTACTATCCATTATATAGTAGAAGAGCTCAACCATTACTATCCATTATACAGTAGAAGAGCTCAACCATTACTATCCATTATATAGTAGAAGAGCTCAACCATTACTATCCATTATACAGTAGAAGAGCTCAACCATTACTATGCATTATATAGTAGAAGAGCTCAACCATTACTATGCATTATATAGTAGAAGAGCTCAACCATTACTATCCATTATATAGTAGAAGAGCTCAAACTTTACTATCCATTATACAGTAGAAGAGCTCAACCATTACTATGCATTATACAGTAGAAGAGCTCAACCATTACTATGCATTATATAGTAGAAGAGCTCAACCATTACTATTCATTATATAGTAGAAGAGCTCAACCATTACTATCCATTATACAGTAGAAGAGCTCAACCATTACTATGCATTATATAGTAGAAGAGCTCAACCATTACTATTCATTTATAGTAGAAGAGCTCAACCATTACTATCCATTATACAGTAGAAGAGCTCAACCATTACTATTCATTATATAGAAGAGCTCAACCATTACTATCCATTATACAGTAGAAGAGCTCAACCATTACTATGCATTATATAGTAGAAGAGCTCAACCATTACTATGCATTATATAGTAGAAGAGCTCAACCATTACTATCCATTATACAGTAGAAGAGCTCAACCATTACTATCTATTATACAGTAGAAGAGCTCAGCCATTACTATCCATTATATAGTAGAAGAGCTCAACCATTACTATGCATTATATAGTAGAAGAGCTCAACCATTACTATGCATTATATAGTAGAAGAGCTCAACCATTACTATTCATTATATAGAAGAGCTCAACCCTTACTATCCATTATACAGTAGAAGAGCTCAACCATTACTATGCATTATATAGTAGAAGAGCTCAACCATTACTATGCATTATATAGTAGAAGAGCTCAACCATTACTATCCATTATACAGTAGAAGAGCTCAACCATTACTATCTATTATACAGTAGAAGAGCTCAGCCATTAATATGCATTATATAGTAGAAGAGCTCAACCATTACTATCCATTATACAGTAGAAGAGCTCAGCCATTACTATCCATTATACAGTAGAGCTCAACCATTACTATCCATTATACAGTAGAAGAGCTCAGCCATTACTATGCATTATATAGTAGAAGAGCTCAACCATTACTATCCATTATACAGTAGAAGAGCTCAACCATTACTATCCATTATACAGTAGAAGAGCTCAACCATTACTATCCATTATACAGTAGAAGATCTCAACCATTACTATCCATTATATAGTAGAAGAGCTCAACCATTACTATCCATTATACAGTAGAAGAGCTCAACCATTACTATCCATTATACAGTAGAAGAGCTCAACCATTACTATGCATTATATAGTAGAAGAGCTCAACCATTACTATCCATTATATAGTAGAAGAACTCAGCCATTACTATCCATTATATAGTAGAAGAGCTCAGCCATTACTATCCATTATACAGTAGAAGAGCTCAAACATTACTATCCATTATATAGTAGAAGAGCTCAACCATTACTATCCATTATATAGTAGAAGAGCTCAACCATTACTATCCATTATATTGTAGAAGAGCTCAACCATTACTATCCATTATACAGTAGAAGAGCTCAACCATTACTATGCATTATATAGTAGAAGAGCTCAACCATTACTATCCATTATACAGTAGAAGAGCTCAAGCATTACTATGCATTATATAGTAGAAGAGCTCAACCATTACTATCCATTATATAGTAGAAGAGCTCAACCATTACTATCCATTATATAGTAGAAGATCTCAACCATTACTATCCATTATACAGTAGAAGATCTCAACCATTACTATGCATTATATAGTAGAAGAGCTCAACCATTACTATTCATTATATAGAAGAGCTCAACCATTACTATCCATTATACAGTAGAAGATCTCAACCATTACTATCCATTATACAGTAGAAGAGCTCAACCATTACTATCCATTATACAGTAGAAGAGCTCAACCATTACTATCCATTATACAGTAGAAGAGCTCAACCATTACTATCCATTATACAGTAGAAGAGCTCAAGCATTACTATGCATTATATAGTAGAAGAGCTCAACCATTACTATCCATTATATAGTAGAAGATCTCAACCATTACTATCCATTATACAGTAGAAGATCTCAACCATTACTATGCATTATATAGTAGAAGAGCTCAACCATTACTATTCATTATATAGAAGAGCTCAACCATTACTATCCATTATACAGTAGAAGAGCTCAACCATTACTATCCATTATACAGTAGAAGAGCTCAACCATTACTATCCATTATACAGTAGAAGAGCTCAACCATTACTATGCATTATATAGTAGAAGAGCTCAACCATTACTATCCATTATATAGTAGAAGAGCTCAACCATTACTATCCATTATATAGTAGAAGAGCTCAACCATTACTATCCATTATACAGTAGAAGAGCTCAACCATTACTATGCATTATATAGTAGAAGAGCTCAACCATTACTATCCATTATACAGTAGAAGAGCTCAAGCATTACTATGCATTATATAGTAGAAGAGCTCAACCATTACTATCCATTATATAGTAGAAGATCTCAACCATTACTATCCATTATACAGTAGAAGATCTCAACCATTACTATGCATTATATAGTAGAAGAGCTCAACCATTACTATTCATTATATAGAAGAGCTCAACCATTACTATCCATTATACAGTAGAAGATCTCAACCATTACTATCCATTATACAGTAGAAGAGCTCAACCATTACTATCCATTATACAGTAGAAGAGCTCAACCATTACTATCCATTATACAGTAGAAGAGCTCAACCATTACTATCCATTATACAGTAGAAGAGCTCAACCATTACTATGCATTATATAGTAGAAGAGCTCAACCATTACTATCCATTATATAGTAGAAGAACTCAGCCATTACTATCCATTATATAGTAGAAGAGCTCAGCCATTACTATCCATTATACAGTAGAAGAGCTCAAACATTACTATCCATTATATAGTAGAAGAGCTCAACCATTACTATCCATTATATAGTAGAAGAGCTCAACCATTACTATCCATTATATAGTAGAAGAGCTCAACCATTACTATCCATTATACAGTAGAAGAGCTCAACCATTACTATGCATTATATAGTAGAAGAGCTCAACCATTACTATCCATTATACAGTAGAAGAGCTCAAGCATTACTATGCATTATATAGTAGAAGAGCTCAACCATTACTATCCATTATATAGTAGAAGATCTCAACCATTACTATCCATTATACAGTAGAAGATCTCAACCATTACTATGCATTATATAGTAGAAGAGCTCAACCATTACTATTCATTATATAGAAGAGCTCAACCATTACTATCCATTATACAGTAGAAGAGCTCAACCATTACTATCCATTATACAGTAGAAGAGCTCAACCATTACTATCCATTATATAGTAGAAGAGCTCAACCATTACTATCCATTATATAGTAGAAGAGCTCAACCATTACTATCCATTATATAGTAGAAGAGCTCAACCATTACTATCCATTATACAGTAGAAGAGCTCAACCATTACTATCCATTATATAGTAGAAGAGCTCAACCATTACTATCCATTATACAGTAGAAGAGCTCAACCATTACTATCCATTATATAGTAGAAGAGCTCAACCATTACTATCCATTATACAGTAGAAGAGCTCAACCATTACTATCCATTATATAGTAGAAGAGCTCAACCATTACTATCCATTATATAGTAGAAGAGCTCAACCATTACTATCCATTATACAGTAGAAGAGCTCAACCATTACTATCCATTATATAGTAGAAGAGCTCAACCATTACTATCCATTATATAGTAGAAGAGCTCAACCATTACTATCCATTATACAGTAGAAGAGCTCAACCATTACTATCCATTATACAGTAGAAGAGCTCAACCATTACTATCCATTATATAGTAGAAGAGCTCAACCATTACTATCCATTATACAGTAGAAGAGCTCAACCATTACTATCCATTATATAGTAGAAGAGCTCAACCATTACTATCCATTATATAGTAGAAGAGCTCAACCATTACTATCCATTATATAGTAGAAGAGCTCAACCATTACTATCCATTATACAGTAGAAGAGCTCAACCATTACTATCCATTATATAGTAGAAGAGCTCAACCATTACTATGCATTATATAGTAGAAGAGCTCAACCATTACTATCCATTATACAGTAGAAGAGCTCAACCATTACTATGCATTATATAGTAGAAGAGCTCAACCATTACTATCCATTATACAGTAGAAGAGCTCAACCATTACTATCCATTATATAGTAGAAGAGATCAACCATTACCATGCATTCAGTAAAAACCCCAAAGAGGTTATTTATATAGTAGAAGGCTCCCTGGAGTCCCCTGCAGTGTTTCAATAACTAACAGTTCATACAGTCCCTCCAACATAAGCAAGCATGCTGGCCACAGCCGCCTCAGTGCTTACATTATCTGATGACTCAGTCATTCACTTCTAGTGTCAGACAGACTCCTCAATGACATTCATTGCTAGTGTCAGACAGACTTCTCAATGACATTCACTTCTAGTGTCAGACAGACTTCTCAATGACATTCATTGCTAGTGTCAGACAGACTTCTCAATGACATTCACTACTAGTGTCAGACAGACTTCTGAATGACATTCACTACTAGTGTCAGACAGACTTCTCAATGACATTCACTGCTAGTGTCAGACAGACTTCTCAATGACATTCACTTCTAGTGTCAGACAGACTTCTCAATGACATTCACTTCTAGTGTCAGACAGACTTCTCAATGACATTCACGTCTAGTGTCAGACAGACTCCTGAATGACATTCACTTTAAGTTGTAACATTGAAGCGTAGTGGAATCTCCATTAATATCAGCCAGGAGTTCCTCAATGATAAAAAATAATATGGCATTTCATCTGCATAAAAAAATATATATTTTGAATGTTTGAATTTTCAGTTCAGCACTAAAATGTGCCATTTCCCTGAGAGGCATCCAATTCAGCCTTTGGACAGCTCCTTCTCCGGGTCTTTGGGGTCTTACCTACTGGCCCGTCATGGGAGACAGTGTGCATGCTGAAGGACAGCTCCTTCTCCGGGTCTTTGGGGTCTTACCTACTGGCCCGTCATGGGAGACAGTGTGCATGCTGAAGGACAGCTCCTTCTCCGGGTCTTTGGGGTCTTACCTACTGGCCCGTCATGGGAGACAGTGTGCATGCTGAAGGACAGCTCCTTCTCCGGGTCTTTGGGGTCTTACCTACTGGCTCGTCATGGGAGACAGTGTGCATGCTGAAGGACAGCTCCTTATCCGGGTCTTTGGGGTCTTACCTACTGGCCCGTCATGGGAGACAGTGTGCATGCTGAAGGACAGCTCCTTCTCCGGGTCTTTGGGGACTTACCTACTGGCCCGTCATGGGAGACAGTGTGCATGCTGAAGGACAGCTGCTTCTCTGGGTCTTTGGGGACTTACCTACTGGCCCGTCATGGGAGACAGTGTGCATGCTGAAGGACAGCTCCTTCTCCGGGTCTTTGGGGACTTACCTACTGGCCCGTCATGGGAGACAGTGTGCATGCTGAAGGACAGCTCCTTCTCCGGGTCTTTGGGGACTTACCTACTGGCCCGTCATGGGAGACAGTGTGCATGCTGAAGGACAGC
Organism: Salvelinus fontinalis; assembly: GCF_029448725.1. Lineage (NCBI taxonomy): Eukaryota > Metazoa > Chordata > Actinopteri > Salmoniformes > Salmonidae > Salvelinus > Salvelinus fontinalis. Next base: position 27,103,411 of record NC_074703.1, on the reverse strand, counting down.
TGCTTCTCCGGGTCTTTGGGGACTTACCTACTGGCCCGTCATGGGAGACAGTGTGCATGCTGAAGGACAGCTCCTTCTCCGGGTTTTTGGGGACTTACCTACTGGCCCGTCATGGGAGACAGTGTGCATGCTGAAGGACAGCTCCTTCTCCGGGTCTTTGGGGACTTACCTACTGGCCCGTCATGGGAGACAGTGTGCATGCTGAAGGACAGCTCCTTCTCCGGGTCTTTGGGGTCTTACCTACTGGCCCGTCATGGGAGACAGTGTGCATGCTGAAGGACAGCTCCTTCTCTGGGTCTTTGGGGTCTTACCTACTGGCCCGTTATGGGAGACAGTGTGCATGCTGAAGGACAGCTCCTTCTCTGGGTCTTTGGGGACTTACCTACTGGCCCGTCATGGGAGACAGTGTGCATGCTGAAGGACAGCTCCTTCTCTGGGTCTTTGGGGTCTTACCTACTGGCCCGTCATGGGAGACAGTGTGCATGCTGAAGGACAGCTCCTTCTCTGGGTCTTTGTGGACTTACCTACTGGCCCGTCATGGGAGACAGTGTGCATGCTGAAGGACAACTCCTTCTCTGGGTCTTTGGGGTCTTACCTACTGGCCCGTCATGGGAGACAGTGTGCATGCTGAAGGACAGCTCCTTCTCTGGGTCTTTGGGGTCTTACCTACTGGCCCGTCATGGGAGACAGTGTGCATGCTGAAGGACAGCTGCTTCTCTGGGTCTTTGGGGACTTACCTACTGGCCCATCATGGGAGACAGTGTGCATGCTGAAGGACAGCTGCTTCTCTGGGTCTTTGGGGACTTACCTACTGGCCCGTCATGGGAGACAGTGTGCATGCTGAAGGACAGCTCCTTCTCCGGGTCTTTGGGGACTTACCCACTGGCCCGTCATGGGAGACAGTGTGCATGCTGAAGGACAGCTCCTTCTCCGGGTCTTTGGGGACTTACCTACTGGCCCGTCATGGGAGACAGTGTGCATGCTGAAGGACAGCTGCTTCTCCGGGTCTTTGGGGACTTACCTACTGGCCCGTCATGGGAGACAGTGTGCATGCTGAAGGACAGCTGCTTCTCTGGGTCTTTGGGGACTTACCTACTGGCCCGTCATGGGAGACAGTGTGCATGCTGAAGGACAGCTCCTTCTCCGGGTCTTTGGGGACTTACCTACTGGCCCGTCATGGGAGACAGTGTGCATGCTGAAGGACAGCTCCTTCTCCGGGTCTTTGGGGACTTACCTACTGGCCCGTCATGGGAGACAGTGTGCATGCTGAAGGACAGCTGCTTCTCTGGGTCTTTGGGGACTTACCTACTGGCCCGTCATGGGAGACAGTGTGCATGCTGAAGGACAGCTCCTTCTCCGGGTCTTTGGGGACTTACCTACTGGCCCGTCATGGGAGACAGTGTGCATGCTGAAGGACAGCTCCTTCTCCGGGTCTTTGGGGACTTACCTACTGGCCCGTCATGGGAGACAGTGTGCATGCTGAAGGACAGCTGCTTCTCTGGGTCTTTGGGGACTTACCTACTGGCCCGTCATGGGAGACAGTGTGCATGCTGAAGGACAGCTCCTTCTCCGGGTCTTTGGGGACTTACCTACTGGCCCGTCATGGGAGACAGTGTGCATGCTGAAGGACAGCTCCTTCTCCGGGTCTTTGGGGACTTACCTACTGGCCCGTCATGGGAGACAGTGTGCATGCTGAAGGACAGCTCCTTCTCCGGGTCTTTGTGGAGCTCCTTGCGCTTGGAGAAGGCCTTGGCTATCATCTTGCTCTTCTTTATCCTCTTGGGCTCATCGTCGCTACGGCCGATAACCCTATGACAGGAACAACAAGTAGATAAATGACAATGTGTCACGTTCCTGACCTATTTCTGTTAGTTTGTTGTATGTGTTAGTTGGTCAGGACGTGAGTTTGGGTGGGCATTCTATGTTTTCTGTTTCTATGTTGGTTTAAGGGTTGCCTGGTATGGCTCTTAATTAGAGGCAGGTGTTTGGCGTTCCTCTTACATGGCACCAGCCTTACGCATGGTGTCCCCGGTTCGCCTACATAGCCCGGTGCGGGTTATTCCACCTCCCCGCACTGGTCGGGCGACGGGGAGCATTCAGCCAGGTAAGGTTGGGCAGGCTCAGTGCTCAAGGGAGCCAATACGCCTGCATGGTCCGGTATTTCCGGCGCTACCTCCCCGCCCCAGCCCAGTACCACCAGTGCCTACACCACGCACCAGGCTTCCAGTGCGTTTCCAGAGCCCTGTTCCTCCTCCACGCACTCTCTCTATGGTGCGTGTCTCCAGTCCGGTGCCTCCAGTTCCGGCACCACGCACTAAGCCACCTGTGCGTCTCCAGAGCCCTGTACACACTGTTCCTTCTCCCCGTACTCGTCCTGAGGTGCGTGCACTCAGTCCGGTGCCACCAGTGCCGATACCACGCACCAGGCATATAGTACGCTTTGAGAATCCAGTGTGCCCTGTCCCTGCTCTCCGCACTAGGTTTGAAGTGCGTGTCTCCAGTCCGGTGCCTCCAGTTCCGGCACCACGCACCAGGCCTACAGTGCGTCTCAGCCGGCCAGAGTCTGCCGTCTGCCCAACGGCGCCTGAACTGTCCGTCTGCCCAGCGCCGCATGAACTGCCCGTCTGCCATGAGCCTACAGAGCCTTCCGCCAGACAGGAGCAGCCAAAGCCTTCTGCCAGACAGGATCAGTCTGAGCCATCCGTCTCCGCAGCGCCATCTGAGCCATCCGTCTCCCCAGCGCCGTCTGAGCCATCCGTCTCCCCAGCGCCGTCTGAGCCATCCGTCTGTCCCGAGCCATTAGAGCCGCCCGTCTGTCCCGAGCCGTCAGAGCCGATAGTCAGTCAGGAGCCGCTAGAGCCAGTCGTCAGTCAGGATCTGCCAGAGCCGCCAACCAGACAGGATCTGCCAGAGCCGCCAACCAGACAGGATCTGCCAGAGCCGTCAGCCAGCCATGAGCGTCCAGAGCCGTCAGCCAGCCATGAGCGTCCAGAGCCGTCAGCCAGCCATGAGCGTCCAGAGCTGTCAGCCAGCCATGAGCGTCCAGAGCCGTCAGCCAGCCATGAGCGTCCAGAGCCGTCAGCCAGCCATGAGCGTCCAGAGCCGTCAGCCAGCCATGAGCGTCCAGAGTCGTCAGCCAGTCATGAGCTGTCCCTCAGCCCAGAGCGGCTATTTATCCAGAACTGCCCCTCAGTCCAGAGCTGTCTCTCTGTCCGGAGCTGCCTTTCAGTCCGGAGTTGCCCCTCTATCCTGAGCTACCTCTCTATCCTGAGCTACCTCTCTGTCCTGAGCTATCCCTCTGTCCTGAGCTATCCCTCTATCCCGGTGCTGCCCCTTGTGTCGATGTTACCCAAAAGTTTTAGTGGGTGTAATATGAGGGTGGTCATTTGTAGGGGGAGATGTAAGCTGGGATTGACTATGGTGGGGTGGGGACCTCGCCCTGATCCTGAGCCACCACCGTGGTCAGATGCCCACCCAGACCCTCCCCTAGACTTTGTGCTGGTGCGCCCGGAGTTCGCACCTTATGGGGGGGGTTATGTCACGTTCCTGACCTATTTCTGTTAGTTTGTTGTATGTGTTAGTTGGTCAGGAGGTGAGTTTGGGTGGGCATTCTATGTTTTCTGTTTCTATGTTGGTTTAAGGGTTGCCTGGTATGGCTCTTAATTAGAGGCAGGTGTTTGGCGTTCCTCTAATTGAGAGTCATATTTAGGTAGGTTGTCTCACAGTGTTCGTTGTGGGTGGTTGTCTCCTGTGTCCGTGTTTGTCGCACCATACGGGACTGTTCGGTTTGTTTGTTCATCGTCATTTTTATGTGTAGGCTTTTTTCCCTGTTCGTGCGTTATTCGTGTTATGTGAGTCCGTCGTCCAGGTCTGTCTACACCGTTTGTTATTTTGTTTAGTCAAGTGTAGTTCGTGTTTTCGTGTTTTCTTTAATAAATTATGTCTTCAAACTCCGCTGCATTTTGGTTCAATCCCTGCTCCTCCTCTTCTGATGAAGAGGAGGAGGAAAACCGTTACACAATGTGACAGACAATGTTGACGTATCCCTTGACGTGGCAATCACGGTAAATTGTGCAGACATTAAAGCTGAAATCCGTACTTGGTGAAACTACCACGTCCGTTTGAGATACTACAACAACCAAGAAGTTGCATCAAACAACGAAGATTGTATTTTTTCGCTCAGACATCATTGCAGGTGCGATAGAACAGCATAGTATGTACTGAAGAAAACAAAATGTCTGTGATGCTGGTACTCCTCTCCTCCGTTTCATCAACAAAACGAAAATAATAACAAATGCGCCGGGGGCGAACAGTGGCGCTGTTTCACCTTATGCGGATTTAAGCTTTAATACTCAGATAATGCTGTGTGAATGCCTCAGAGATAATAAAATGTGTAACTCCATACTTGGAATATTGTTGTTAAAGTTCATGTACTGTTGTCTTACCTTTTATCTACAAGACAACAACTTTTTGCTACAAAGGGACTGCCACCCAGTCTAATTTTCTGTGTGTGTTCTAAAGGAAATGGCTGCTTACTTGCACCAGGTGCGTTTCCAGATGAGGATAGTGGCCTTGGTCCACACCCAGGTGCTCATGGCGATGCCCGTGCCGAACATGGAGAACAGATTAATCTTTTCCACCAGTAGACTGGGACGGTTCTTGATAGTACATTCTGGGATCGGCTTGTTGGTCTGATGAGCGATCGTCACATTGGCCTCGCACCTGTTCAAAACCAGCGCAGCATTCATCAATCAACTCTCAAGAGCTCTTTTTACACAGGCAGTTGCATTTTCTGTGGTAAAATACTCGACATACTCACACCCACTGTAAAGCTATATAAATGGGGAATATTCACATACTGAACTGTTGACATTAACCAGTTGTTTACTTGTTGAGACAGGAAAGAGAAATTTACATTTCTGAGGTGAAATTCATACCAGTCCACTCAAAGTCAACAGAGTGGAGAAATAAGGCTGCATTCACAGCACAACAAACCGGTAGGGCTGTGGTTACCACCAGTCTCAACAGCATCATCTGCTGGGAATCTCCCACTACCCCATACAACTGAGGGCATGTTCTAATACTCTTAAATCTCCCACTACACCATACAACTGAGGGCCATGTTCTAATACTCTTAAATCTCCCACTACACCATACAACTGAGGGCATGTTCTAATACTCTTAAATCTCCCACTACACCATACAACTGAGGGCATGTTCTAATACTCTTAAATCTCCCACTACCCCATACAACTGAGGGCATGTTCTAATACTCTTAAATCTCCCACTACCCCATACAACTGAGGCCATGTTCTAATACTCTTAAATCTCCCACTACCCCATACAACTGAGGGCATGTTCTAATACTCTTAAATCTCCCACTACACCATACAACTGAGGGCATGTTCTAATACTCTTAAATCTCCCACTACCCCATACAACTGAGGGCATGTTCTAATACTCTTAAATCTCCCACTACACCATACAACTGAGGGCATGTTCTAATACTCTTAAATCTCCCACTACACCATACAACTAGGGGCATGTTCTAATACTCTTAAATCTCCCACTACACCATACAACTGAAGGCATGTTCTAATACTCTTAAATCTCCCACTACACCTTACAACTGAGGGCATGTTCTAATACTCTTAAATCTCCCACTACACCATACAACTGAGGGCATGTTCTCATACTCTTAAATCTCCCACTACACCATACAACTGAGGGCATGTTCTAATACTCTTAAATCTCCCACTACACCATACAACTGAGGGCCATGTTCTAATACTCTTAAATCTCCCACTACACCATACAACTGAGGGCATGTTCTAATACTCTTAAATCTTCCACTACACCATACAACTGAGGGCCATGTTCTAATACTCTTACATCTCCCACTACACCATACAACTGAGGGCCATGTCCCAATACTCTTAAATCTCCCACTACACCACAGGTGTCAAACTCATTCCACGGGGGGCCGAGTGTCTGCGGGTTTTCGCTCCTCCCTTGTACTTGATTGATGAATTAACATCACTAATTAGTTAGGAACTCCCCACACCTGGTTGTCTAGGGCTTTATTGAAAGGAAAAAACAAAAACCTGCAGACACTAGGCCCTCCGTGGAATGAGTTTGACACCCCTGCACTACACCATACAACTGAGGGCATGTTCTAATACTCTTAAATCTCCCACTACACCATACAACTGAGGGCATGTTCTAATACTCTTAAATCTCCCACTACACCATACAACTGGGGCATTGTTCCAATACTCTCAAATCTCCTACTACATCATACAACTGGGGCCATGTTCCAATACTTTTAAATCTCCCACTACACCTTACAACTGGGGCCATGTACCAATACTCTTAAATCTCCTATTACATCATACAACTGGGGCCTTGTCCCAATACTCTTAAATCTCCCACTACACCATACAACTGGGGCATTGTTCCAATACTCTCAAATCTCCTACTACATCATACAACTGGGGCCATGTTCCAATACTCTTAAATCTCCTATTACATCATACAACTGGGGCCATGTTCCAATACTCTTAAATCTCCTACTACATCATACAACTGGGGCCATGTTCCAATACTCTTAAATGCATATTTCCTTCCTCCCTTCCTTGAAGTAATCCCTCGTCTGTCATATTGGATTGATGTAAGGAAACTTTCCAAGGCAAAGCTTTTATCAATTATGTCATGTCATATATTGGTGATTACTCCCATGTTCTGAGAAAATATATATATATATATTTTTTTTTAGAGTATTCCAAAAGGGCCCAGAAGTCCTTAGGTCCTCAACACCTGTTGAATATAGTTCCGGTTTACTGTAGGCTACATGAGGGGAAAAGGAACTCACAACACATATTCTCTGAAGCTCTTCTCCCACTCAGCCTGGTTGAAGAAGTCATAGAAGTGGCAGCCAAACGTGATTAAGACAAAGCCAAACGCCAGGAACCCAAATATACCTGATGAAGAGGAATTACACAAATGATTAGGGATATTTGAAATGCCAGAAACCTCAGGAGTCAGGACACAATACACTTTATATGAAGATAAAACCAAAGTGTTATATAACATATATCGTGCAACAGAATCTACAGTCAATCTATGATGAGGCAATTTAAGTGGCTTTATCAAAGGTTTATTCTAGCATGCCATTGTAGCATTTCGGTGGTGGTGGGGGGGGGGGGGCAGTGCTAGGTCTAACTAGGATCGCCTGACCCAAAGGCAGTGGATCTAACCACTGCTCCAAGAAAGCTAGCTCCCCTGTGAAAGTGGTTATCTGTCTTTTCAACACTAGCTAGGTTTGTTCCACTGTTCTGCCAGTGGTTTGGCTCTGGATATCTGGTGATTTACAGCTAAGGGGTCATACCAAGTCTTAGCATTGTTTCGTTGATTTTGCTCGCTGCCTTCTCACTCAGAAGACCTGGATGGTTACTCTTGATGGAGAACAACGTCATGACTCCTGCAGACACAAACAGAGGAAATCACTTTGGGAACGTCTGTTTATTTGGTAGCGTTTAAATTCTGAAATATGAAAATGTCTCGTTTTTGGGTTTGAGAGAACTCACCTCGTATGAGGAAATAGCCACCAATGACAAGCACAACTCCAATGGGAGCCAACACAAAGCCAGCACGGTAGCGGTAGTTCTTATAGCCCACGAAACAGATCCCACTGACAGAGTCTCCGTCCACCTGTGTCAAACAACAGAGAACAGAAACGCATACGTGTTTGAATGGCATAACGGCATAAAAGATAAATCATTTGGAAAACAAGACATTCTGAGTCATTGTCTTTCCATCATGAAAGACAATCATGAAAATAAATAAACTGTAGACACTGTTTGAGATTACCCTATTGCAAAATAACACAGTAACACTTAACTTGAAGCCTGCTGGTATAAAGCATTAAGATTCAGTTACAACGCATTGTGAGACTTGTCATAAGCATGTATAATGTGTTATTATCATAATTATTATAAATCGCAAATCACAGAAATTATTGTTTTCAATGGCTAAAATAAATGGTAGGTGTTCCATACCTCAGCAGTGGCTAGAATAGCCACAGTGAGGATGAAGGGGACGGACCATGTGACCATGTGGAAGTATGAGGTCTTGCCCGACAGGGGCTGGTGGGTGGTGCCCAGGGCCTTGAAGGACGTGTGCCAGGCGTAGGTCAGCATGACGAACCAGATCACCCCAGACATCAGGGAGTAGTAGACGAGGCTGAAGATGATGACACACGACAGAGTCTCGGTAGACCTGGATGGAGAGAGAGAGAGAGCGAAGGAAGTTAATGACTCAATTATTTTTAAGTGTACACTGCCATTGCATTGGCTGTATGGGTGTTATTAATTGTCTGAAAATGTCAATCAATCAGCCAACCAATCAAGTTTGAGAACTAAAGTGAACTTGTGCAAACGAACCTCTTGACTCCTGTACTAGCTAAATACAAGACCTATGAACCTCACCAGAAGATTCAATAAATACTCCTTCAAAATGTATTTTCACATCTTATCTCATAATACTCCCACTTTCTTTCAACCCCTTCAATGTGTGTGTGTGCGTGTGTCTCAGGGGGTTGGGTCAGAAGCAAAAGCCACAACTGATTGACAATAAAATATGAAGTGTTCTCCTTCACTTACGAGGGCTCCCCTAAACGCATGGTGTTGTCACTCTTACACACGATCTCTTTGCGAGCTCCATCCATGAACTGAGCCAGCCAGCCGATACTGCCCATGAAGAAACAGGTATTGATGTAGAAGAGGATGACGGCGGGGTAACGGTTTGAATTCTTCCAGTCCGCCAGAAAGGTGGCCTGTGAAAGGAGAGGGAAAGAGAGAAGGAGAGAAAAGATGAATATAAATGGAAAACACTTTTTGCTGTCCTTAGAAAGGCCAACTCACTGAAACACACAGCTCTCCACGAATTACTAACAATATCAGATAATAAAAAGCATTGTTTTGACAACTTCTGTGAAAAGCAGTATGAACCCATTATCTGAACAAGAATGGTATGTGTGTTACAATACCAGTATCTTCATTCCATTTGTAATCTCAAATATAAAAGCTAAAAGTCAAGTCAAAAAAGTTGTTTCTAACAGCTGCAAGTTACACATGCAATTATGGGTAATGTTGTCCACAACACTGCCGTGTGAAGCTCACCAGAGTGAAAAAGGTGCAGAGCAGGGTGACGGTGCCGAACACAGCGATGTAGGCGTGCATGTCCGAGTGCTCCTCGTCGGTGAACAGGGGGTTGTTGCACTGGATGCCGCAGCCCTCCACATCTTTGTACCAGCTGGCCTGAACGTCTGTCTTCACCAGGGGGGCTTCGCAGTGTCCCGACGTGTTGAACTTCAGCTTCTGCACCTCGTTCTGTCTCACCATGGACGGAAGGCACAGCAAGCTCATAATGTCACTCTGTTTGCTCTATTTTTCATATGAGGCATACGCCTCAATATTATATAGTATTTTATAAACTGGGTGGTTCGAGCCCTGAATGCTGATTGGCTGACAGCTGTGGTATATCAGACCGTATACCACGGGTACGACAAAACATTTAGTTTAACTGTTATAATTTATAATAACCTAATTATTTTGTGTAATCAGTTTATAATAACAATAAGGCACCGCAGGGGTAACAAAATGTGGAAAAAGTCAAGAGGTCAGAATACTTTCTGAATGCACTGTATATAATATATTATAGTATTATATAGTATAACATCGACAGTCATTTTATACTGAAAAACAATGACACTAGCCTGTTGACTAGATGGGTGGCTCCATGGAGGGGCCACCCACTGGGCACAGACTACAATTCAACTACTCCACGTTGGTTCAATGTCATTTCATTGAAATGACGAGGAAACAACGTTGATTCGACCAGTGTGTGCCCAGTGGGTTGACAGTGCTGAAGCCCCCTCAATAATTGGCCTATAACCCCATCTGGACACATGCATAGTGAGAGCATCTACCATACCGTGCAGCCCATGGGGTACTTGTCCGTCTCCTCACACTTGAGGAAGTTGGGCCAGCCCCTCTCCTGGTCCACGATGCTGCAGGGGCGACGCGTAGCCTGGCACAGGTGCTGGCTGGGAAGCTCCACCTGCCCGTTGTCACACTTTGGCATGTAGACGGCACACAGCAGGGGCTGGATGACCGCCCAGCAGCGAGGGGCGTTCCTCAGACCTGCATGGGTGAGAAGGGAGGTGAGGGACAATAATGTAGCTTGGGTTGACTTCAGTAGACACCAAATGGATGAGAATGCTCCTAAACTGAGAGAAATTGGCAGGTAGGTACCATAAGAAACACTCATTTTCGTTTTTCTGCAGTGAAAAATTTTGCTACGGTGTGCCCTAATGAACACGAACCTGGTGCTCCAGCCTGTTTGTGCTTTATCAAACTCCTCTCTGGGTTTGTTCATTCATTGTCATGCCAACTATCTAAGTACGGTATGATATGACAACTATAATAGTGTTGGCTACAGCATATACAGAATGAGACCAGTCTGGATAAAAATAATACACATTCATCACTTCAGTGTGGTGAGGATGATGATCACTAGGGTCAGGAGATAAGTAGGACCTGGATGTTGATGATGGTGGCCACTAGAGTCAGGAGATAAATAGGACCTGGATGTTGATGATGGTGGTCACTAGGGTCAGGAGATAAGTAGGACCTGGATGTTGATGATGGTGGTCACTAGGGTCAGGAGATAAGTAGGACCTGGATGTTGATGATGGTGGTCACTAGGGTCAGGAGATAAGTAGGACCTGGATGTTGATGATGGTGGTCACCAGGGTCAGGAGATAAATAGGACCTGGATGTTGATGATGGTGGTCACTAGGGTCAGGAGATAAATAGGACCTGGATGTTGATGGTCACTAGGATCAGGAGATAAATAGGACCTTGATGTTGATGATGGTGGTCACCAGGGTCAGGAGATAAGTAGGACCTGGATGTTGATGATGGTGGTCACTAGGGTCAGGAGATAAGTAGGACCTGGACATTGATGGTGGTGGTCACTAGGGTCAGGAGATAAGTAGGACCTGGACGTTGATGGTGGTGGTCACTAGGGTCAGGAGATAAGTAGGACCTGGATGTTGATGATGGTGGTGACTAGGGTCAGGAGATAAGTAGGACCTGGACGTTGACCCTGACTGGGATTGGTAGCTGGGTCCAGTGCCTTTCAACTCAACACCTCAGCTGTTACGGCAAGAGCTCCAAACCTCTTGATGAGGCAGCTAGCGTTACAATATCATGCACTTGGAAGGTCACTAGTTGTGTGGTCTGTTGTTTTTCCCATGGTGGGGGTGGGGACGGGAACCACTCTACAGATCAGCTGAGGATTAGTGGAAGGAAACGCAGGTTGATGGCTCACTAATGAGTGTTTATGCATGTGCAGGAATATCTAACACGTCAGAGAATCTTTTATTTTCCTTTCTTTATTTGCTCTTAATATTAACCCCCATTTCCTGCAAAAGTCCTATTCCCATGTATTTGGTAATTACAAAAACTATCCATTTGGAGGGGCCCTCAACATTTCATTGCCTAGTTAACAGGCTATACTATACCAATTAACCTACTGACCTCGCATGTGACTATAACCAAATCTACCATAATGTTTAATAGCACAGTATAATACATCTTATTACATAAATATTATATAGTGCTACTTTTTTTTACTTATAATAGAACATTATGTTTATGTCAAATGGCAAGGTTAAGACTAAATAATCACAAGCGAAAGTTCAATGAATAATCACTAGTGAAAGTTCAACGTATAAAATACATAGATTTTATTTTACGTTTCCTTTTGCAAATGACAATATGAGCATCTATATTTTATCCGATGCTAATAGAGGGAGTGGGGTCTGCACTTAATAACACAACACAAATGTATAATACGTTTGTCAATTAATAGAATTTCAATTACAGTAAATGACCAACATGACCCCTTTGTACCTATGCTTATTAACCAAATACAGGCTTACCAGACCACATGGCCAACTTCTCAAATGCTTCGTCTTGGGTACTTGAGTCTTCAGCCAAGACAAGAGACGTGTGCGTGTACGGTAGTGGGGACCCAAGACAGGTATTATACTTCAGCACTTCACATGTTGTAGTTTTCTTGCAGAAATCATTGAAAATTGTTTCGTTTCTCTGTACCGTTACCGCATGAGTAGCCTGAAAGGAGGCAGCCCAAACGCAAAGCATCCCCAACACACCAACAATGGCACTCCAGCCATGGGAAGACATCTTGGAGATTCAACGGTGCAACTTTGTTTCCAGGAATGAAAAAATTATACTTTGTATTCCAGTAATCTTAGAAGTAACCGTTAATAAAAATAGCACGAAGTGCTCTTGTTCATTTGATGCCGAATGTAACATTATGATACAATGAAACGAAACGTTTTCCCAGTTTTCACGCAGTCCCGAACTTTTTCATTTAGCATGTTGTCGTATAATCCTTAATTTATCACTGGAATTCCCTACACACAATCCGATCGCCACCAAAAAACGAAAAATGCATGATATTCAATTAAAATCAAGTGGAACTATTCCTTCCGCTGTTTTTGTTGGATATGCCTATTAAAAAGAAATCAAAGTAACAGATCCACCCTCCCCCACAACTTGCCGTGAAAAGTCTGAAACTGTAACATGATCTCTAGTCTACGCGCTCCATCCCCCTCGCGCTCCCACTTTCCCCTCTTTTGCTGAAAAAACTATTTTCATTTGATCTGTGTAGGCCTATCCCAAAAAAAGGCCGTTTTGGGGGATTCCTATAGAATTCTGCGATGTGTCTAATGGAGTTTGGTCTTTGTTTTTCTCGCTTGCAGTCGTGTCTGCTATTTTGTTCTGCCTCTGGTATGCACATGGTGGGGGAGAGCCAAAGTAACAAAACGCTCTCATCCCATCCCCCTCTCCATGGGTAAGACTATGCCTTATAGGAATACCAAAAACAATCTCTCTCCTGCTAGGACAGACTGCAGTAGAAAAGCCATCTGTGTACCTTTATTTCGTATGCTTGTTTGTTTAATCGTCCGTTCATTTAGAGCCTTTATTTCTGACATAACACATTTGTCAAATCAATCACAATCAAATGGTATTGTCACCTGCTTCGTAAACAACAGGTGTAGACAGTGAAACGCTTACTTATGGGCCCTTACCAACACTGCAGAATACAATAAATAAAACAAATCATATTTAAAAAATAGTAACACAAGGAATATATACACAATGAGCAATGATAGCTTGGCTACATAACTGGAGTACCAGTAAGACACTCACTTTGCTCATTTCCAAAAACAAGTAAAGAAAGATCTCAAAAGACCCATACTGTCCTCCACTACTTACATCTGACCCTACCTCCTATATTTGCACTTGTTGCTGTTAAGAATTAGTAGATTTGCAATCATAGACTGATCAGTTATGTTGGTGTGAACAAGCATTTCAGTAGTCTCTTCAAAAGTACTTCAAATCTGTGAATAAACTAGAGCCTCACTTTGCCATACAATTTAAATCTTAGTGATTATGCGAACACAGTAGGCTATATTTCTTTGTCAGCCCACTCCAAAGACTGTTCATTCACCACCACAAAAATGGTAACTGCGAGTTTATCCGCCAGTGGCATGCCAGTAGCCACTCAGGGAAAGTTTGTTGTCGTGGACATAAACAAGTAAATTATCCACTCCTTAGGCTACTTTGATTCTAAAAGATCAGACAAGATTGTAATTTTCTTTGCTTAAATTGCACAGTTTTTTAAATGAGTATGCAGCCTACTGTATGGGTGTTGGTTGGGGAATGGGATGGCCTGGTGGAATTAGAAACAATTTATAACTTCATGGCATTTTGGATGTTGAAAAAAAGTTTGTCTTGTTTATTTCCTTGCAGTCCATATTAATTCAGTTTCCTAGGAGACCCTCATAATGGAAATGTGGATTCTCTCTCCCAGTTAAGGTAGCACTGCTCTTCACCCGAATGAGCCCTCAAACTGACCAAGAAAAGTTCCAGAGGTTGATTATAAGTTAACTGTAAATTAAGCCATAAGTGACTGACATTGGTCAGATTTAAGATTCTGTCTATTTCAACCAATGGGACAGCCACACTGTAGATTTAATGAATGTTTCATCATTCACATAGACAGAACACCATACAGTCTCAAACAATCCTCTTCATGCTTGTGATGTGATCAAAAGCCTCTCTCTAACCTGACCATTATGGGGCAGTGTATTAGATGTAATGCTCCAACAGCCTACCTCCTGCTGGTTGAAATGACACTGGATGTTTTGTTTTTGTCCTGTGCTGTATGAATGAGGGGGGCTCCATGTTCCCCCATCGTTTTCTCTGAGTGAAGCATTGGGCCTCCTTAAAACCCACAGCAACATGGCTGTCTGAGAATGAGTCAGGGAGAGACCAGGACCACACACAGAGCACGTGGGCCCCTCACTGGAGCGCCCGGCCAAATCTCTCTTGCTTTCTCTGCGCGCGCACGCACCAGAAGAGAGAGACAGACTCACATCTACAGGTCAGTTATTACAGCAGAGAGAAAAGTGCCAATGTGACTTCTCATTTCATAATGGTCTGTGTAACAGAATGTCCCCTGGAATACATATTAGTAGTAGGGACTGTGCCTAAGTCCTGTGTGTTAATGAACCTGAGCCTTCCTACAGAACACACTGTCGCTGATGTCTCAATGCCTGCCTCTGAATAACTTCCCCTTAACACTGACATTATGAACACCTGGCCTGTAGGCCTATAATGTTATAGTTCATGCAATTAGTTAAAACAACTGCAGGGCCATGTGCACAAAGCAGAAAGGTGTATGGAGTAGAAGTGCTTCACATGCAGGATTGTGTGTGCTCCCAAGCCCAGGCACATCAGATTTCAGGCCAGGAATGCATCTAAGCTCAGGTTTTCATTCGCCAAACGGGGTGGAGAGGAACCATTTTAATGTTTTACATCTGACTGTTCACAGCTATATTAGACTTTCAGCCCCAACTAGCCTGGAATGAACTTCAGTGTTTGCAACCAAATCATGAACATCTAAAAATATAAATACACTCAACTCACTTATAATTTCCCCTGTGTTTCTAATTCAACATGTTGTATTGTGGGCAGTAGCAAGACCATACTACACTTTTGTTAAGTATTGCAACCCTGGCTGGTACAATCTGTGAAACTGCAGATTAGACAATAAAACAAAATACATTTGTTAAACTGATTGACTATAGAACACACATTTAGTCTTTGTGGATAGCGTACACAGCCATGCTTTCACTTGATACTACTTGCTGCAGTAATAGAACATGGAGCTGTGTAACCTGTTGTCACAATGGTCCTATTGAAGATTATAAAGAGGTTGCAGTTCAGTAGCCATTTATGCCTATATCCATGTGTCATTTTCTCTCACGCTACCTCAACCCCTATGTCCTCATCACCCACCCACTGACAGGTCACAACAAGCCATTTGGGAGCACTATACATTGAAAGAATGTCATGAGACACTTAAATATACAGTAACACTTCCTTTTAGACCACCGTTTCCACTGGTATTTACCTGCTGTTTATTAGGACAATTACAAATGGTGTCATTGGGTAGTTTCTGGCACTTAATTACATGAATTCAACACAATTGGTAACCAACTAGCTGATACATGGATTGGAGTGCTTGTTGTGATGATTCCCAAAGAAACAAATAAAGAATTCATAAGCTATTGTCTTTACATAAGAGAGTAATTACCATTGTACCACGTACATTCAAAGTAAATACTCTCTGTACCTAAGGGGAATTGGGAAAATAATTTTAACATGTAAAAATGTGTTTTTTGAATGTTAATTCTTAGGATTTTACATGGGTCAGTTCCTAGAATGAATTCCACACCCGTCTGTACCGTTTAAATACAGTGCTAACCAGTAGCCTTGACCAGTAACAGTATGTTGACCCACATTTTGAGAAAACAAAACTGGTATTCCCAGTGGACCTAACTGGGTCGTGTTCATTAGGAACAAAACGGACTAAAACAGGACTTGTCCCATAGGAAGCGCTCAATTTAATTTCCGTTGCGTGCTCTAATGAACACAACCCCGGTGAGGGGAAATGCCAACAGGGCTAGCCGACGGCCCAACATGGTTATGTTATGGAGAGTAACAGCATTAGTGTAAACTCCAGTGTTGCAGCGCTTGCCAATCTAAACACCAGTGCTTGTGTAAAGGCGTTACGGAAAATAAGACTGTTTATTATAAAATCAGGCCTTTCTGTTGCGCTTTCAAATGGGGAAATCCCCTAGTAGCTCAGTGAGTAATAAACTACAATTACATTATTGGTCTGTATTGATACCCACAATGCTTCATATGTAAACGATATGATTTATTGAAAGGAATGTATTTACAGTCAATTTAGCTTGAAATATACACTTACTGGCCAGATTATTAGGTAAACCACCCCGTTCGCGAAAATGGTCGCTCCTACAGACAGTGAGTCGCTTGTCAATGGCTTGCTATATAAAGCATGCAGATAGGCATCGAGGCATTAAGTTGTTGTCAATTGAGTGTTAGAATGGGCAAAACGAGTCACCCAAGTGACTTTGAGCGTGGTATGATCGTTGATGCCAGGTGCGCCGGTTCCAGGATCTCAGAAACGGACGGTCTCCTGGGCTTGTCTAGGGTTTACCGAGAATGGTGAGACAAACAAAAATCGTGCAAGCTAACAGGCGGCATCTCGAAACGCACAACTCGTCGGTCCTTGTCACGGATGGGCTATTGCAGCAGGTGACCACACCAGGTTCCACTCCTATCAGCTAAAAACAAGAAGAAGCGGTCCCAGTGGGCACGCGATCACTAACACTAGACAACTGAGTGGAAAAACATTGTCTGGTTCAACGAGTCAGGATTTGGCGTAAGCAGCATGTCCAATGATTTATTTAAGCAATCATGCTCGAGGGGGTGTGGTATATCGCCAATATACCACGGCTAAGGGCTGTTCTTACGCAAGACGCAACGCTGAGTGCCTAGGTACAGCCCTTAGCCGTGGTATATTGGCCATATACCCCAATCCCTCGAGGTACCTTATTGCTATTACAAACTGGTTACCAACATAATTGGCACAGTAAAAAGAAAGGCTTTGTCATACACGTGGTTTATGGTCTGATATACCACAGCTCTCAGCCAATCAGCGATCAAAAGACCCAGTTTATAAAACTTGTTATAGCATGCATGGCAAACTACAGTTGGGAGATTTAACATACACACCATTAGCTAATGAGCTTTATTACATTACTTGGGTTTGCTCTTCCATATTTGAGAAGTGCCGACAGAATTGTCTTGTTCTCAACCCTATGAGAGTATTAGGGGATAACTGGATGGATATAAATAACAGATCAATGGCGTAAACCGCATTGACAAAAGAGCAACTGGACAGAGTCTACATTATTTCAGCAGTGTTTGTACTCCGGTTGCTGGGTTTTTTCCCTTTTCAATAAATTACAGATCGTGCCATATTTGAGATGAGTCAAATGACGAATAGGTGTGAATGGAGGAGTTCTCCATTGGCTGTCTGGCTGGAGTACTTCCTGATTAGATGCATTCCTTTTAGCTCCCCTGGGGCACAGGGTGGGCAGAGTTTCAACACTGACCATTCCATTGGTCATAAAGTGAAAACGCTAACCATCCGGGATACTGGGTGAGCTAAAACGAAACAAGCAGACATTGACACACTGTCCAGGCATCTGGACTTTTTCGGAATCTTGGTTTCTCAGCCATTTCACATGGGTCTTGTCCCTCAGCCACATCAACCCATTCAGGAAATAAACCATTGGTTCTGGTAGCTCAGTTGGTTAGAATATATACTGAACAAAAATAGACATGCATAAGAATCAAGAACGCAGAAAGAGAGCAGACCACTTCGACGTCTCGACTCTTGTCAAATGGTGGATCATCCAACCAGAATCTTTGGCCTCAAAGCCAGTCCTTGCACCATTGAAATGATCAAGCAGCCTTGAAATTGAACAACATCTACATGAAAGCTTGAGCCCCATCCAGCAGAAGGGGGTAGAATTCCAGACTCCCACACCCCCTGGGTGACCCTGGGGTTGATGATCTAGTCCTGGTCCAGTTTGATCGGGTAGGACCTAATCATGACCAGGTTACTGCCAAGGGTCTGTACGGTGCTGCAGGTTGTAGTTCTGAAGCTCAATCTGGTCCTTTATCTGGTTGATCAGAATCTGAGACAAAGTGATCCCCACCAGCTAATGACAGAGAGAGAACACAGGAAAACAATAGAGGCTGGGTGAGCAATGGAGTGACTTTAGAGAAGTAACTTCACGTGGTTCCTGACCCTCTCTACACTTCTAGATGATGTGCCCATAGAGTTACAATGTGAATCTAAATAGACCAGGGCTGGGGTCAAATTAAATTGAAGTCAGTCAATTCAAGAAATAAACTGAAATTCCAATTTAACAATTAAAATAACTACATCTACTTTCAATTACTTCTTAATAACATGAAAAGGAGAAGCTATGTATTTCTAATGTTTGATTTGAAGGAATTGAGTGACATCAATTCGAATGGACCCCAACCCTGAAATAGACTATACAAGTGTGTGTGTGATGTTAACCTGTGGGATAGCCAGACCCAGGGCGATGCCCCCTAGCATGAACAAGTTGCTGTGGATCCAGTTGACCAGCTTGTCGATGCAGCCATTGGTGTGGATGAAGGCACCAGCCTGCAGGAATGGCAGCTCCTGCATCCCCTGACCACACATTGTGTTAGTGACTGCCTGCAGAGAGAGAGAGAGGGATACATTTTAATTACAATGCACGTGCACAAGAATGCACAAGCACATACATGAGCATGCACATTGTGCTCTGTTGAAACTAAACCACACTTGACAATAAAGTGGAACATAAAAATAGCACACTTAACTGTAGCCTGTCATGATTTAACCACTGTAACAAGTTGCTGGCAAGATGATTGTAATACCCCAAGGCCCCGATCTCTAACCCCTGACCTCATCTTTAGACAGCAGGCAGCAGGAGAAGGGAACAGAGCAGCGCTCTCGGCTGCGGTTGTCTGTGGTGCAGTTGAAGTACATGTTCTGAGACCAGTCGGTGTAGGTGACACCTCCACAACAGCTGAACTGAGGAGACGAGGACAAACAAGTCATTGGTAATGGATTGTATAGCCTGTGTAGTCAACAGCTGTCAGTCTGTATTTGTGTGAAACTCAGTGTGGTGTGTAGATGTTGTCTTTTAACTCAAGAGCTTGTGAGACACATTTCTGATTAAGACCTATACAATGAACTGAACTGTTGTTTTCAGTTGAGGACGATAGAGGAACCTAAAAGGGTCATCTCAAAACCTCGACCAAATCTGACAGAGACCCTTCAATACTGAATAAACAGTAGTGTAACTACCGTCGCTGTACAGTACTTGTTGAGTTCAACGTGTATTATTTGGGAACAACAAGTATTACAGTGAGACAGTGTTGTTTTCCAGTTATACTCCTCACCTCTTTCTGACCAAAATCGATGAGGTTCTGTAGGTCAATGTCATCCCTATAATGAACGATGGCATTGTTGATAATCTCACTCACTTTATTCCGTGCCTTTAGAAAATACAGAAAAGAAAGATGACATTTGCTTTAAATAATTTGTTTAGTCAATCAACTAATACATTCAATTGTACCCTGAGCAAGACAAGATTGTTCCCACAAGCAGGGGCCATTGAATTACACACATTTATTTATCCTGAGTAAATCCTGGTAATATAATACCCCCATAGTTAGAAAACAGACCTGACTTTCTTTAAGCTGCGTTCTATGTCTTGACACACATGAACACACACGCAAGCAAGCACGCACAGTGGCACGCGCACACAAAGTATACACGTGGTACATTCCTCTGAAAACCAACAGCCTGCTGCTGGGTGAATTAAATCGACCGGTGAAGTGCATTTGAAGGCAACTAGCAGCAGAGGGCGCTCTCTGACCACAAGTCACAGACTGGCAAACAGCCCCCCCAAAAAAATACTTCTTCTAAATGTACATTAGCATTTTTGTCGTCATTATCATATTTCTGACCCTTATCTTACGGTAATTACTTAAATGAACTGATATGAGCACTAACGGAGCCAATAGAACATTAGAAAGCCAACCATATTCAACAGTCACAATGTATGAAAGTCTAATCCAAAAGCATGGCTTTCGTTGGCTGCTCTTGTAAATATTGTGAATTCACTGCAAATCTTTCTCTTTTAATGATTTCTATTTTCCTCTTGTTGTATATGCTGTGTGTACGTTTCAATTAAGCAGATTTTATTCTGCACAAGAACTGCCCTTTGGGGACAGTAACAATCTATTGAATTGACCTCAAAGAGAGATGTTGCACTTCTTTAACAAGAACTGGAGAAGGACAGAATATTAGGACCTGGTTATGGTATAATGACCTAGCTAGAGGCCGGGGTGGAGGAGACGGGACGTGTGGGAATGAGTTCCCAGAGTAAAATTCTTAGGGGGAACCGACATGTACAGTTTATTATTGGCAATAAAATGCTGCATGATACAACCAATATAAATAATTCCCATAGTGATACCCCCATAATTCCCAGTGATACCCCCATAATTCTCATAGTGATACTCTGATAATTCTATCCTTTCCTAGTGGAGATACAGTACCTTATCTGAGAAGACGAAGCCCAGGACACCTGCAGCTAGCTGCAGCAGAAAGATGATAGTCAGGAAGATGCAGAACTGGAGTAAATAAGGAAGGAAGGAAGGCAGGAAGGAAAGAAAGAAAGAAGGAAAAAGAGAGCGCGAGAAAGAAAGAGAGAGAGAGAGGGAGGAAGAGTTAATAATTTGTTCAGTCTGAGGGCATGTCACTCAAGTCTTATGGATAAGAATGTATTAGCCTGGTAATCTTTCAGGGGTCAAAACCCCCCATCAGCAGATAACCTGAGGAGGACTAAAGTATCTCATACTAGGCTATTCAAATGATAGAGCACAACACAGCTGATAATTGGCAGTGGTCCAATTCCAATATTGTTAGAATGCATCCTTCCTTCCAGCCTGCCTTCCTTGAGGTAGAGATCACTGATTCATTCGTTTGGCTACGTGAAAGCACCATTTCTATCTTATTGCCTTCACCCACCAATCCTTAACAGATCACTGATTTCTTCAAGGAAGGTAGGTAGGCATGAAGGTTTTATTTATCAAATATTTACAAGTCTGCATTGTGGGGAATAGGTTCGTAAGTAAGCATTTCACGGTGAAGTCTACACCTGTTCTGTGTATTCTGTGAATGTGACCAATAACATTTGATTTTGATTTGAGGATGCTCTTTTAAAAAGAGTTAGAAGTGGGCTAGACCACTGACTGTCTGTAGGAGGCAGATGTTCTCTCTGAGGGAGCCCACACAGCCACAGAAGGTGATGAAGAACATGAGCACCCCCACGATCAGCAGCAGGATGGCAGGGTCCACCGCTAGACAGGCCATGGCTGCCTCTGGGAGAGGGAGAAAGAGAGGGAGAGAAGGGACAGAGAGCAAGTGAAAGAATCATGTACCGGAGAGAGTGGAGAGAGAGAGTATACGTGGCACCAAAGAGTGAGAGAGAGAACTTGATTTGTTTACAATGACTGAAGTTGGTTCTTATCTTAGAAGGAATTACAAACATAGTGGGGATATTCATCAAACCTTAGAAGAAGTTGTGAGCCGTTTGCATATTTGACATTGCTCCTAACAGAGGGACCTTTGGAACCACATAAAACAAAATGACATACTCTATAAACGTCCTGTACGTCCTGTACTGCCTTTGCATTTCTGCCTTGGTGTTGCGACCAGGGTCGTGTTCATAAAGGCACAAAACAGGAGAAATGGAGTGAAACAGGATGGGGTGAGACTACCTGGTCCAATAAGAAACTCATTTTCGTTTTCCGTTGAAAAACGTTTAGCTACAGTATGGTGCATGACCTAGGCCTATTGAACTCAGTCTGAAAGCACCACTAGAATGCCATACAAACAGCTCTGGAAATTCACACTGAATGTATGCATCGATTGAGTCAATGGAGGATCACTTACCGGCATGTTTCATCATCCTCGCGTAAATGCCAATAGACATCAACACCAATGAGATCATCTGATAAAATTAAAAGAAAAACGTCACGATGTTATTTTTCTTGTTGTAACTAGGCATATGGAGTAGAACGATATGAAAGTAGACTAAATATGAACCTGGACATAGTGTCTTTGTGAAAGTATAACACAGAAGAAAGACACGCAGTCTCAAAGGAGGAGAACAGGAGGGGTTTAAACTGTCCAAAGCAGATGTTTTTATCTCAATATCAAATCATTAATTACCTTACTGTGATTGTTTGTTTTTGACCATTTTAATTTTAAACAAAAATACCTTCTTGGCAAAGAGCAATTTCTCAATCAAAAATGTTTCTAGGATTGTCTGGGAGTTGTCTGAGTGGGGAGGGGAAAACTGAAAACTAGCTGTTATTGGCAGAGAGGTTAGGAATTATTTTTGTATTGGTCTATTACCAAATGTACTACCTGGTGATGTCACAGGCAGGCCAAAAGTACATTTTCAAACAGCTCTTACAGTAAAAGGGCATTATCATATTCACAATATTATTCCAACCTCAGTGTGGAAATGTATATAAAACAGTAAGGAGGTATGTGAGAAACAGCTCACTCTGGAAATGGAACTCTTCTCCTTTAAGAGCAGACCATCTTATAACTCTATGGAGCAGATACACACACAGCCAGGCAGGAGCTAGGGGATGTCACTCTGCTGAAGTGAAATTTAACATTCGACTACAGAAACTTTAAGCTGCTTTTCAGAACCAGAATCTTCCCCCTGGAGACCTCTGAATTGTATAAAACATTACATTTTTGTTTCCGTCTGATTCTGAGGAGAGAGAAAATACCCATCCACACAGCAGAGAGTGGAGAGAGAGAGGTTACTGTAGCAGGTGAGGATAAGTCATCTTCCTGCTACACACACCCTGCTATTAATCCTTTCTGGTTAAAGTCGGATTTTACCTTTAAACTACAGTCGTGGCCAAAAGTTTTGAGAATGACACAAATATTAATTTTCACAAAGTTTCCTGCTTCAGTGTCTTTAGATATTTTTGTCAGATGTTACTAAGGAATACTGAAGTATAATTACAAGCATTTCATAAGTGTCAAAGGCTTTTATTGACAATTACATGAAGTTGATGCAAAGAGTCAATATTTGCAGTGTTGACCCTTCTTTTTCAAGACCTCTGCAATCCACCCTGGCATGCTGTCAACTAACTTCTGGGCCACATCCTGACTGATGGCAGCCCATTCTTGCATAATCAATGCTTGGAGTTTGTCAGAATTTGTGGGTTTTTGTTTGTCCACCCTCCTCTTGAGGATTGACCACAAGTTCTCAATGGGATTAAGGTCTGGGGAGTTTCCTGGCCATGGACCCAAAATATCAATGTTTTGTTCCCCGAGCCACTTAGTTTTGCCTTATGGCAAGGTGCTCCATCATGCTGGAAAAGCCATTGTTCGTCACCAAACTGTTCCTGAATGGTTGGGAGAAGTTGCTCTCTGAGGATGTGTTGGAACCATTCTTTATTCATGGCTGTGTTCTTATGCAAAATTGTGAGTGAGCCCACTCCCATGGCTGAGAAGCAACACCACACATGAATGGTCTCAAGATGCTTTCCTGTTGGCATGACACAGGACTGATGGTAGCGCTCACCTTGTCTTCTCCGGACAAGCTTTTTATCCCGGATGCCCCAAACAATCGGAAAGGGGATTCATCAGAGAAAATGACTTTACCCCAGTCCTCAGCAGTCCAATCCCTGTATCTTTTGCAGAATATCAGTCTGTCCCTGATGTTTTTCCTGGAGAGAAGTGGCTTCTTTGCTGCCCTTCTTAACCCCAGGCCATCCTCCAAAAGTCTTCGCCACACTGTGCGTGCAGATGCACTCACACCTGCCTGCTGCCATTCCCGAGCAAGCTCTGTACTGGTGGTGCCCCGATCCCGCAGCTGAAACAATTTTTGGAGACTGTCCTGGCGCTTGCTGGACTTTCTTGGGCGCCCTGAAGCCCTCTTCACAACAATTGAACCGCTCTCCTTGAAGTTCTTGATGATCTGATAAATGGTTGATTTAGGTGCAATCTTACTGGCAGCAATATCCTTGCCTGTGAAGCCCTTTTTGTGCAAAGCAATGATGACGGCACATGTTTCCTTGCAGGTAACTATGATTGACAGAGGAAGAACAATGATTCCAAGCACCACCCTCCTTTTGAAGCTTCCAGTCTGTTATTTCAAACTCAATCAGCATGACAGAGTGTTCTCCAGCCTTGTCAACACTCACACCTGTGTTAACGAGAGAATCACTGACATGTCAGCTGGCCCTTTTGTGGCATGGCTGAAATGCAGTGGAATTTTTTTGGGGGGATTCAGTTCATTTGCATAGCAAAGAGGGATTTTGCAATTAATTGCAATTCATCTGATCACTCTTCATAACATTCTGGAGTATATGTAAATTCTCATCATACAAACTGAGACAGCAGACTTGTGAAAATTAATATTTGTGTCATTCTCAAAACATTTGACCACGACTGTACATTAAAAAGGGTTAAAATAAGCTCTGATAAGTAGCTCTACAGTGAAATTCAGTAAAAGTATGATGGCTTTAGAATGAAGAACTGACTTATTCAAATTAAGATTAGCTCTCATCTTCCTTGACTCATCCAGGAAGTCTATATTTTAATATTTTAATGTGTTCCAGAAATCGTGTCCCCCAGTAGTGTGCTGTCGGAAGAGCAGTTCCTGTGTTCCATCTGTCTGGATGTGTTCACTGACCCTGTCACCACTTCATGTGGACACACCTTCTGCATGGCCTATATCAGTGGATACTGGAATACCACTGAACTGTGACAGTGTCCAATGTGTAAGCAGAAGTTTTACACCAGACCAGAGCTTTGCGTCAATACTTTCATCGCTGAGATGGCTGTTCAGTTTAGAAAGTCTGTTAAAGGGGAAGTTCCCAGCATCCCAGGCCAGCAGCCTGCCGAGCCTGGAGAAGTGTCCTGTGACGTCTGCACTGAGGAAAAAGCTCAAGGCACTGAAGTCCTGCTTGGAGTGTCTGACCTCCTACTGTGAGACTCACCTGCAGCCTCATCAGATAGCACCAGCACTGAAGAGACACAAACTGATCGACCCTGTGGAGAACCTGGAAGACATGATGTGTAAGAAGCACAACACACTCATGGAGCTGTTCTGTAGGACTGACCAGACGTGTGTGTGTGTCAGTTCTGCACAGAGACTGACCACAAGACTCACCACACCGTCCCTCTCGGGGAAGAGTTTGGGGAGAGGAAGGCTCATCTGGGGAAGATGGAGTCACAAGTGCAGCAAATGATCCGGGAGCGACTGCAGAAGATCAATGATATCAAAACGCTCAGTGGAGGTCAGCAAGAAAGACGCACATCGAGAAATAGCAGATGTGCAGTTCTTCACTGCTCTGGTAGAGTTCATTGAAAGAAGCCAGGCTGAGCTCATTGGAGAGCTCAAAGCAGCAGAGGCGGGCTGAAGGGCTCCTTAAAGAGCTGGAGCAGGAAATCACCGAGTTAAAGAGGAGAGGCACTGAGCTAGAGCAGATTTCACACACTGAGGACCACCTTCATCTAGTCCAGAGCTTCCCATCCCTGTGCACCCCATGAACACCAGGGACTGGACTAAGATCAGTGTTTACTGTGATGTGTGTGTGGGGAACTTAAGGAGAGCTGTGTCTCAGCTGGAGGATACCGTTACCAAGGAGATGGAGAAGTTGTGTGATGCTGAGATGAAGAGGGTCCAGCAATGGGCAGTGGATGTGACTCTGGACCCTGATACAAGACATCGCTATCTTGTTCTGTCTGAGGACGGGAAAAAAAGTGAGAGATGGATACAGGCAACATACTCTCCAATATGATCTGGAAAGAAATTGGAATATTCCCAGTGTCATGGGAAAGGAGGGCTTCTCCTCAGGAAGTTTCTACTACGAGGTGCAGGTTGAGGGAAAAACTACTAGGTTTGGGGAGTAATTAAAGAGTCTACAAACAGAGCCCTCCTGTTACGGTACCCTGAAAATGGATTCTGGAATGCAAGACTCCTAGGTGATTGGGTCTGTCCTATTGGTTGCACCGCAATCTGCCTTAAGAAGAAGCTCAGGAGAGTGGGGGTGTTTGTGGATTTTGAGGAGGGTCAGGTCTCCTTTTATGATGTGGAGAACAAGTCTCATATCTTCTTTCATTGGCAACACTTTCACTGAGAAACTATATCCATACTTCAACCCTGGTTGTTATGGTGGTGACAACTTAGCCCCATTGGTCATCTCTCCTGTCAATCACACAGATTGACAATGAAAGGGGAAAACATTGATTATCAGTTAACACCCTGCAGAGGTGCTGTAGGCCTACGAGTCCTGAACTTTTCATGATTCTTAACTCAACCATTGTGGTGACTTGAACTCAGTCTTGATCACTAGCCTTCTTCACATTGCAGGCCTTAAATGCTCAAATCAGTTTTAATTTCCAAATCCATTTAGGAATAGTGACTGTCCAAACAGCAAGTTACAAGTGACCAAATCAGATGTGTGTGTGTGTTAAGACTGCAGTCATTTGCTGACAAGGCTATGCTAGTTGTTATAGTAACGATGGGTGTGTGTGCACAGTGGCATAGGCTGATTGGTGGTGTGGTGCTCGTGCTTCCTAGCACTCAGAAGTTATGTAGCAGGCTAAGGTGACGACTCCTGCCATGGACGTTTCCCAGTTGCTTTGAATGTTCAAAATCATAGTGCAAGGACACTTTTAAAGCCTCAAAAGGATAAGATGATCCAACTTTCAAAAGGAGTCCTTTTTGGCCACAGCAGTTAACTGACTAGTTAGGTAGCTTTCTAGCACATTCACTAATGGGTTTGTAAACAATTAACTAGCTAGTTGGCTACCACATGATCTTGTCAAACTGTCAACAGAGTAGCTAGCAAGCAACACAATATGCCAAATAACAGTCTAAAAACCACTTGATAATTCAGATTTGACCGTTCAGACACAAATCTGATTCCTGGCCATGTGACGTATCAGACTTCAAACCACCTATGAAGGTAGTTTGAAATGTGGCTTGAAATATCCTATTCCATGTGCTTTTTGGCTGTTCGGACTGCAGGAAAAATAACAGATGACAATGGGATATGCAACAACAAAAAAAGGATTTGAGTCACTTCCACCTGCCATGTGAACCAGGCTTTAGTTGTTCATTAAAGTTTATCTCCTTCCCATAATTCAACATGCTATCTACAACTCTTGTATTACCTAACAAGCCTTATTAATATACACTGAACAAAAATATAAAACCCAACATGCAAAGTGTTGGTCCCATGTTTTATGAGCTGAAATAAAATATCCCAGAAATGTTCCATATGCACAAAAAGCTTTCCTTTCAAATGTTGTGCACAAATTTGTTTACATCCCTGTTAGTGAGCATTTCTCCTTTGCCAAGATAATCCATCCACCTGCCAGGTGTGGCATATCAATAATATGATCATAGAGCATGATCATTACACAGGTGCACCTTGTGTTGGGGACAATAATGTGCAGTTGTGTCACACAACACAATGCCACAGATGTCTCAAGTTTTGAGGGAGCGTGCAATTGGTATGCCGGCTACAGGAAAGTCCACCAGAGCTGTTGCCAGAGAAATTAATGTTAATTTCTCTACCATAAGCCGCCTCCGTTGTTTTAGAGAATTTGGCAGTACATCCAACCAGCCTCACAACCTTAGAGCACATGTATGGCATAGTGTGGGCGAGCAGTTTGCCGATGTCAATGTTATGAACAAAGTGCCCAATGGTGGCGGTGGGGTTATGGTATTGGCAGGCATAAGCTACAGACAATAAGAACAATTTCATTGATTCAATGGCAATTTGAATGCACAGAGTTACCGTGACGAGATCCTAAGGCCCAGTTTATATTTTTGTTCAGTATACTAAGCTAGCTATTTTTCTTTATGCTATTAACTGTAGCTTGAAAGATTGTCGGAGCACAAGCTTTAGCATAAGCAAGGAACTTGTGACTCAACTCCAACGCTAGTGACTTGGGACTCTAGTGGGACTTGAGGTTTAGTCACTTGACTACAACACTAGCAATGTGTATGTAACTTAAAACTTAAACAAAAACAATTCAGTGCATGTCAGAACAGAACAGAACCATTGCAAAGTGGATGTGCTGTAGTATTTACACTAGTTTTAGTCAGAGTGAGTAAAAGTGGCATACAATGTAAAACTAAATTGGATTCTCAAATATACAGTTTAGCACACTGAGAATCATATAACGGAACCAACAAACAACGTTCAACTAGTGACTTTATCCATAATAGGCTGATGGTTCACAGTTCAGAACTAGTGAGTTGGGATATGTTCTGTTCTATAGAGTTCGTTCTCGTTTGACTAAATAAACAACTTGGCAGCGATCAGAGGGCTTTTCTTATAATGGCCCTTTCACTTTTTACTCCAACCTGCAGCTTCACCAACATAACAAGGAGCACACAGCAACCCCTCTCCCACTCCAGTATCCAGTTACCACACCTTGCACTTTGGAGGGAAAAGCCTAGTCTGTCCTCCGAGTAAGGACTAGTCTTCCTCTGCACAAAGGAGGCTAAATGGATAGTTTACAAAAACACTGTTGTTATGTATGCAAAGATAGAGAATAAACTCTTGAGACACCTATCCAGTCATTAGTTTGAGTTGAGCGATTCATTGGTTGTGGTGTAAATTCTGCCCTCTAAGTTATTTAGGGAAAATGGAAACAGAAAATGAGCAGCCATCCTACAGCTCTGTACCTCAAATGGAATTACCATGTGGTCACTAGAGATAGATATCTTCCTTGGTGGTTTGTTCAGATAACCTCTCACACCATAGTTCACATTTGTAGCAATACTGATGACTCCCTCGCTTTTAACAGTCTATGCAGGGTGTTAGATGTGTCCTTCCAGACACATACTCCAGCTAGCCAGGGGGGGTGAAAAACGAAGTCAAAAATGCATTCCTCACAGCCAGAGATGCAAGTTTTTACAAGATCTTATCCTGTTTGCACAAGGCCGAAGAGTAGCTCTTGCTTGTGGTACGTTGTGAGGGACTGGACTGTAACAATCAGGAGTTTGTTTTTAGGACGTCCATGTTCAAACTTGTAAAACAATGTAGAAGTGGCCAGGGGTGGAGATGGGGGGGGAAACCTGGTTCCGTCCGCATTCTGGGAGTGAAATCATTTTGACATGTAAAAAATTGTTTATGGTGAATGAAATTATTTTACATTAGTGTGTTCCTGAGTTACTGTTTTTCCATGTCCACTTCTGCAGGTGACCCATGTGGTAAATTTAGCAGATGTAATGATACAATTATCATACATAATGAAGAATAAAACCTGAAAGGAAAGTATTTTGAGGGCACATCCGGGTGTGGACACACTGACACTGTAGCCTACATGTTGTTTTGCACATAGCTAACCTCAAGCCCTGTCATTTCCTGTTTATGAATTTGTCTTTATCTGCTATGCATAGGAAGGACTAGCTCTGGTCTCGTTGCACAACCAGAAAGAGTTGCCTCTGCTAGTTAATTAACTCCTCTCTGTTAGTAGAGGAAGAACCTACTAAACAACCTGGACAAGAGCTACGGTGTTAGTAGAGGAACGTGTACTAACACCCTGGACCAGAGCTATGGTGTTAGTAGAGGAATGTGTACTAACACCCTGGACCAGAGCTACGGTGTTAGTAGAGGAACGCCTACTAAACACCCTGGACCAGAGCTAAGGTCTTAGTAGAGGAATACCTACTAAACACCCTGGACCAGAGCTAAGGTGTTAGTAGAGGAATGTGTACTAACACCCTGGACCAGAGCTACTGTGTTAGTAGAGGAACGCCTACTAAACACCCTGGACCAGAGCTAAGGTCTTAGTAGAGGAATACCTACTAAACACCCTGGACCAGAGCTAAGGTGTTAGTAGAGGAACGCCTACTAAACACCCTGGACCAGAGCGAAGGTGTTAGTAGAGGAAGAACCTACTAAACACCCTGGACCAGAGCTAAGGTGTTAGTAGAGGAAGAACCTACTAAACACCCTGGACCAGAGCTAAGGTGTTAGTAGAGGAAGAACCTACTAAACACCCTGGACCAGAGCTAAGGTGTTAGTAGAGGAAGAACCTACTAAACACCCTGGACCAGAGCTAAGGTGTTAGTAGAGGAATACGTACTAACACCCTGGACCAGAGCTAAGGTGTTAGTAGAGGAATACGTACTAACACCCTGGACCAGAGCTAAGGTGTTAGTAGGGGAATACGTACTAACACCCTAGACCAGAGCTAAGATGTTAGTAGAGGAATACGTACTAACACCCTGGACCAGAGCTAAGGTGTTAGTAGAGGAACGCCTACTAAACACCCTGGACCAGAGCTAAGGTGTTAGTAGAGGAATGCCTACTAAACACCCTGGACCAGAGCTAAGGTGTTAGTAGAGGAATACGTACTAACACCCTGGACCAGAGCTAAGGTAGGCAAACGTTTATGCTAGGTTTCCGCTAGTTATGGAGTGTAAACACAGCAGAACTGGACATAAATCCACGTCAAAACCTATTAACACTGCAAATCAGTACGGACTAAAACCCAACACTGGAAATCCCAGTCTGCAATAACAAGGCTGCTTGTTCTTGCGTCTTAGTCAGAAATCCCCTTAAGTGTTGAACAGTGAGTGAAAGTTACGGTTCCCCCAAGCACCTGACAGTAGGCTGACACATCTGTACTATCAATTTGCGTAGTTTGCAAACTTCTGCTTCCAGAGTTGTTAATGTTTAACAGCTGGCTGCCTTTTTATAGTTGTTATAGATATTCTGTACTTAAGGACAACGTTTGGGGAAGTAGCTAAATCAGGCAGCATGCTGACAATCATAAACAAAGCAGATGTCATGAGATCAGGAGCATTCAGTGGCACATTTTTCCCCAGATGTTTTTCTGTTGAACAGATCGTGAGAGATGATGGCAGTGGGGAAAGAGAGAGCGAGAGGTTGTGTCAAAGGGCACTAGGCCAGATTCTAGCCTTTGCCGACACTATAGACATGTGTGCCTACACTGACAGCCAAGGCATGGGATGATTGCCTATGCTGTGCGATGTTAAAGCAGGGCCCATATCAAAGGTATGAACTCAATACAGAACGCCAAGCCTGGATATTTCAAAGAGCTCCTATCTCCTAATGTGTCATAGGTTGCTCAGAACAGCGCCGACACTAGTGTCATCACCATCAAAGGCACATCAGTGCTTGGTGACACAGTGATGGGGGGGAAAGGAGGATGGGGTCCTCCTCACATATTTTGATATGTGACAAGGAAAGCTCATTCAAAAGGAAAAAAATGGGGCCAAGATTAGTTTCTGATAGTCAAACATGCAAAATGCAACTGTAACAAGCATTTGATGAAGTCTAGCAACAACAAAAAAGAAAAGAGCAAATAACACTCACAGATAACTGTTTCAACAGCTTTCTAGGATGTGATTGAAGTATCTAAAAGGCATATTTGATACGCTCATTTGACTGCTAAACAGATTTGGAGAGGAGAGTGCATGGGCCCCCTTTTCACAGAACCCCATGTTGCACCATCAGCATATGAATAAATGAAACTTTGTGTTGCTTGGCAACAGCTTGGTTAAAAAAGGAGTTGTGACAGTGGACTGGCATATACAGAGCAGTGTATAATGGAGTTTTGTTTACTGCTCCTTTTGGTTTTCACATTATTATTGAAATGAGAGTCTGGGTCCCCTCTATATAAAGACTATTAATTTAGGTCTAAACGTATTCTAGCAGCCAACGTCTATCCAGACTAGGTCCATTATTAATGGAGTAAAATTGGTTATTTAAACACAAATGAGTTCCAAAACAAGGTGACACTTTGACCAATGAGAGAGCTGCAAGTATGTGCAGGCATTCCTTAGCATGCCTGTAGCTCCATTCCTCACCACTATCACAGCTGTGATGTTGTAGCTGCTGTTTAAACATGTTCATCAGCAAATAAGCACTCCTTTAGTATGACACTAGTAGGAGTCATTGGTGTCAAACATGAAGCAGAATACAACCTCTACTTCTCGATCATGTACTCCTTTGAATAGGCAATATTGGTTATTTTCCAAGGTTAAGGATTGATTATGATTGTTTTGTAGCATAGAAGCAAAGGCATAAAAACATTGCTAAATGTTTCATCTTATTGAATATGTTGCCTGAAGGCCAATGGTTAGAAAAACCAGCCCAGTGAATGGTCATTAGGGGGGGGGGGCTTTTGATATCATACATGATTGTATCACATAACTATTTTGTGGGGCTTAGAAAGAACGTGTCTTCTTAGTGAGGCGGATTCTCATGCATTCACGCAATAATAAACTAACAGCCTAAATGAACGATTAACCAGTATTCACAGCAAATTTGTACAATGAAAATTTGTACAATGAAAATGTGTGCGTAAATTTAAATTAGGCAGAGTGAGGTGCACAGATTACGCAAAATCAGCAGACAAAACCAGCAGAAATCTAAACATATTAAATACTTACCCAAAATATTAAGTTAAAAAGGAAAAGTAGATATTTGACAACTTGACTGACAAAGCTGAACTCTTTATCGTAAGTCGCCAGCGCGGCTCTTTTCCCCATGGTTAAAAATCAGAATTCCCAATCCGTGCGTAAATGTAGGCTATCACCTTCCTTGGTCTTTCCGCAAGAGTCCAGGTATATCAAGGCATTTATACGTGCGTTTATAGCTACTTTTAATTTACGGAGTAAAGTACTGTAGCCTAAGTTGTAGGGCGAGTCACTTCTCACACTCGGTGGTTCTGGATTCCTATTACATTTCCTTATTCAGACAAGTCTAGAGAAAATAGGCTACATACACAACAGAGACACGAACAAAAGCCTACAGCCGCAGCGCAACCTTGGGTTTGTAAAGAGGGCGTCTTTCTCAGTATTGTGCGACGTGGGTCACCTGTTTCAAAGTTGCTTGTGCTACTGTGATTAATGATTGACGGATGTAGCCGAATGCGTAACTTTGAATTTGTTTGGTATCTGCAATGTAATCAATTACAAAACAATACAAAATAAAAAACTATTAATTTGCTTTAATGAATTAAAACATGATTAACAAACCAATGTTATGTTTGAGGTTTGAGGCTATAGGTGCATTTGACTACAGAAGATCAAACTGGTACACAAATTACACAATAAATACACACTTGCTCAAGTTTACATGATTTAGCCTAACACAGTGTCAAATATCTTTAATTTTAAGGGTTTGTCAGTTTGACATTAAAGGCCCAATTAGCCGTTTTTATATCAATATCAAATAATTTATGGGTAACAATTAGCTAAGTACATTAATGTAATAGATTTCAATAAAAAATGGGCAAAAAACTATTTCTCAAGCAAGAATTTTGCTAGGACTTTCTGAGTGGTCTGAGTTGGGAGGGGAAAACGGAAAACTAGCTGTTATTGGCAGAATTAGGAATTAGAATACTAGACGAGACTTGACACTTCTTATGATGGCCGAAAGGTCAGCCATTCCGATCAGATATTGTGTAAAATAATACATTTTAAGAATTTAAAATGTAGCACTCACAGCTTTCCAAGAAAACAAAAATGTAGACATTTAGGATCATGTATTTTAGAGGCTACTTATACAGAAAATGTGTATAAAAACGGTATTTAAAATGATCTGACAATATTTTAATACACAATTTCAGGTATATCACATGCCTTACATGTATTTTTCTGCATAAATCAAATCTGGATTATGCCTCAACGGCCATTCATAGACTAGTTTGGATTTGTCCCTGACCAATTTGGCTGCCATTTTCACTCCATTCTGGAACTTTGAGGGTTTATAACATAGACCCCTCTAGCAATTTAATTGGATCTCTATGTTTGGAGCTCTCTTTGTTATTGGTCTATTAACCAAATTACCGCCTAGTGACGTCACGTGGCAAGATGAAACTCCCGCCCATGCAAACCTGCTGATTAGAAGGTCCTATGTCGATTGGATTTTCAAGCAGCAACTATCAGGATTGTTTAAACGCTTTTACAGTGTTAGTTAATCAGCTGTTGTACAATTGCTACAAAACATAGAAAAACTGAACTTTGACTGCAATGGGCATTTAAATAATCTGACAAAGTGTGAATGACTCAACATGACAGTTTTGTTTAGGTCATGGCTTTGTCCGGACATGCAGAATTGAGACAGGCAGTTCCTTTGAGATTGATGTTGTCATATGATTACAAAGTAAAACAGATGCACAAAGAGAGAACAGTGAATAGTATTTATGCCTTGAATTGTGAGGAAATTCAGATTACCATGTGCCTTCATCTGAGATCACCATTCTTTTTTTTTTTTTTTAAGATATACAAAATAAAATAAAAAGGACCAAATAATTTACTCTTATGGCCTGTAATGAATGGTGTGATGTGTAAAGGGAGAATGCTGTTATGCCAGGGTATTACACTACACAGACCCTGTCCAGGAGGCTTTTGAGGCCCGGGACTCTCTTAGTCACTGGCAGCCTTCCAGGTAGCCCTCTGGGGTCGCCCTTTAGTGCCAGCTGGCTGCCTGCTAGCACCAGACAAGTTGGATCTGGTCGTCTTATTTTTACAAGGAGGCTATGGATTAAAGGGTCCTCTGTTCAGTACGCCATGCTCCTAGCCTATAGAGTAGAGAAAATACGTGAATGTACCCAACCTAAGTTGTTATTTTTTGCCTGATAAGTAGTAGTAATGAAATTAGTGGTGGATATAGTAGTGGTGGTGAAATTGGTACACCCAATTGGCCATTTAAGATTGACTTTGAAGGGTTGAAGTTGTCAAGTTTACGCACAGGCAACATTTAGATCCATGACCATTTCCTAACCATATGTTTGAATGCAGGACCCACCTGCCCCTTTATAAAGTACAGTACTTAGGCAGTATAGGTGGCCTAAGCCTTTGACCAAGTATCTATAATTTAATGCCAGCAATATAATGTCAAAAAGCAGAACTGAGACATCTAGTGATTAGTGACGTACCCTGCTCAAAAACAAGCAGAACCAAGATACGAGCTTGTAAAAAGCATACAATGGCGCCATCTGTCGGAATATTATTTGAGCACGTTAATAATATTTCATGAATATATTTATTTTACACAAGAAGGCCACTCGAGAGCGCCTTTGTATCTGTATGGGGTCCGTAGACCATTGAAGTTGACATTTAAAATGGTTAAGGTAAGGGTTAAGGTTCAACACACTGTCACGGCTTATTGTGAAATAGACACAAATGACTTATTCGAAATTCGTGACAGGCACGATTTTCATCACAACGCATTTCCTGTGTATTACACTATTTTCTTGACGCATTTGTGTACATTTCAAGAATTCCAATTTGCCGAGGCTAACATTAGCACGGTTAGGGGTTAAGGTTGTGGTTAATATGCTAGCTAAGTAGTTAAAGGGTTAGGTTTTGGAGTTGGGTTAAGGTTAAGGTTAAGGTTAGGGGAAGGGTTAGCTAACATGCAAAGTAGTTGCAAAGTAGCGAAAATGCTAAAGTTATCCATGAAGCGATTCGAACACACAACCTTTGGTTTGCTAGATTTTCGCGTTATAAACCCCTCCCTTTCCTTTCTGTATTAAGTAACCTACTGTCTTTATCAGTGATTGAAATGCACTGTATACAAAATCGTGTACTGCACACGCAAACATATACTTTTTCTTGTGTCTGTCACACATTTCCAATAGGCAATTCGTGTCTATTTCACAATCTGTGAGACTGGGTTGTTAGGGTTTAGGGTAGGAACGTCCCAAGGATACAATGCCCATCAATAGGGCCAAGCCGACCGGACTACTATTCCATGGGAGAATGAGTGATCTTGTCTTTAAACATTTTTTATCTGCAAGGCAATTGTCATTGTTGACAACATTCACGGAATTATGTAGTATGATAAACTGAAACAAAACCAATTGATAATTTTTCTTTCTAATTTAGGTGAGTATTTTGGAAATGTAGATGCATATACTTCGGAAAAACACCAACCAAAGAACTATAATACGTATATAGATAGCACCAATAACGATAATAAGAAAAGGGAAATACAATTCTATCATCATCCAACTACTGTAGGAAAGAAAATACAAGTCCCATGATCACTGGTTTAGTGACGTCAGGGTTTACGTGCGCCCCACTCCATCAAGTGATCTTCCTCTGGTCGAGTATGCGGCTGTCGAGTGTCGACGGTTGTAAAACTATTCCCGGTGTTAAGCTATAACCGGAGCCTAGATGCGCGGTCAGTTTCTAACATTGAATTTGGTCAATCGCGTCAGAGTGTGACATCCTAGGCTGAGGTCGGGAAGGTAAGAAATGGTCCTTCATTCGCATCTGTCATTTGCGCTTTTCATTCTGTAGATAGCCATCACTTTTCCGCTACACATTCCTCTGTAACCTGCAATTCAGGTTAAAACATGTGGCTGACGTTAGTTAGCTACCTTTTATTTTGAGGATGTGGTTGTGTTTTGTCAGTGATGACACAAGTCGCTAGGCAGCTAACAAAACCAGAGGAACAGCCAGTTACTATACACATGGTGTGATAACTTCACGTCTTTGTTGTCAGGGTTCCAGAAGTTCAGTTTAATATATTTAATTTCATGTTGAATTTTTGTTTAAATATTCAGATTTTACAGTAAGTAGTCAGTCATAGCCTATACCTTTACGTCAATGCCTATAAAGGAGGGTAGCTCTCCAGGAACAACGGTTGGAGAGCCCTGCTTTAGACGTTGTTCTGATTAAGAGTAATGTGATCATGTTTATCATTGCCGCAGAAGTCTATAAAGTATATGATAAGAATATGGATGTCTATTTTTAGTAAGGCTGCTGGAGACCTTTCCTCTAAGTAGCTTCCAACCTGAAAGGTCAATATCCTCTGGTTTGCCATGTTGTGTAGGCCAGGCTACCACAGTCAGTCTGAAGTGTAGTCTGGACTGTTCTTTAGCCCAACGAATAGGCTCCTATCTCTGCATTGATTTTAGAGTGTAAACTTTCTTATGTAGAACACACATGGGGTGTATTCATTAGTGCCAACTGTAGTACAACTATTTGCAACAGAACATTTTGCCACGAAAACCAGTTACTTATTGGACAAGTTCAGGAGTTCACTTCCTGTTTCTTCCCCTTTGGTTCTGAGTGAATAAACCCCTGTTTTTCTTTTTCCACATGGAGCAGAAAATTTGGTCACAATTTTGCGATATCAGTTCAAAAATATTTGCTTGAAAAGATAACCCATATGTCTGAAAACATTACCCCCCCCAAAAAATAATCAGAAACGCATTGTAATCTCCATAAATAGGGCTACTCCTATTAATGAAAACTACCAGCCGCATGGTGCTCAACCCTGCTGGAGTTTGGTCAAAACAACGCTTTGCTTCAAAAACATTTGGTCTAAACAGTTACTGACTGTTTTGTCTTCAGAGCAGCGGGAGGAAGCAGGACGTGTGGAAAAGGAGACGGCGAACCACACAGAGAGAAAGAACCTACTTAAGCTAGGAGCCCCCCCTTTCTCTGACATGCCCAGTGTCCTGTCTGTGTTATGGAACATGTGACGCCCTGCGAGGATGCGCCCCCACCGCTGATGTACCGTGTGGAACGGCCTGTGTTCAATGAGGCCTACCTCCACACCCAGCTCCTGCACCCGAGAGAGAGGATCCCCAAGACCATCAGGCAGAGACTGGCACAGCAGCTCCAGTAAGCATATACGTCGAGTTAGTGTCCACAGACCTGGGTTGTGTTTAATAGTACACACTGTAGCAAAACGTTTTGCAACAGAAAATGGAAAACATTTGTGGTTCTTATTGGACAGGTCCAGGTAGTCCCACCCTGTTACAGATCTGAACAGACTGCAGTGTTGTGCTCTTCAATCCTGGTCATTGGGACCCACAGTGTGTTTAAGTGTTGTTCCAGCCCAGTAGACATACCTATCAGTGTTTTGATGACTGGGATTGAAGAACATTGCTGAGTGTGTGACTGGGATGTGGACTTATGCAATACCTTGTTTCAGGAAATTTGTTGCGACTCTAAAAGCTTATGTGAAGTTATGATTATTTTTTTTTAAACTGACAATGTTTGTCTACTATTACACTAGTAGAAGTACACCCTCATTTACTTGCTGCTAGGAAGCTTCCCTAATAGATAAACTGATTTAAGCACACACACACACCTACTCACTCACTCTCTCTCTTCTCAGCTGCTCATCAGAGAAGGCCAAAGCCATTGCTCTGAGCTTCCTGCCCATTTTAACATGGCTGCCGTCCTACCCTGTCAAGGAGTACCTGTTTGGGGACCTGGTCTCAGGCCTCAGCACGGGGGTCATGCAGCTACCTCAAGGTCAGTGGTGTTGGAGTCAGGGGTATACTGCTGCACTTCCCAGGATGGGTTTAGAGTCAGGGGCGGCACTTCTCAGAATGGTGCTCGTTTTAATAAAGTTATATCGAAGCTGAATCATTGTTGATTGTGCTGAATGTTTGTGATTTTTCCCTTTAAAGCGACTAAAACTCAACAACACGTTACAATAAAAAGCCTACCAGTTTGTGCTTTGATTGAAATCAAATACAGATATGGCTTGTTGTTGACATGTGCTTTAAAATTCACTCACGAAACAGTAGTTACACATCATTCAAGAAGACTCCATATTCTCATAAAATGGATTAACAACGCAAAGATCAAATGTTTGGCAGATGCAGCTTGGAATGTCACCTGTAAAACAAGTCAAATTGTCATTCACTATAGGCTATCACCATCATTGACAATTTTGACGTTAGGAGGGTCTAATTTAGTGCTTGAGGGTAATTAAAAAAAAAAAATGTATTTGAGCCAACGTGTAGGTATACACAGATGTTGCATTTGGAGGAAGCATTTTCTTCATATTGTAAAAGGATTTTATTCAATGATATATCTGCCGGTACAAACCTATAAAGAAAAGCGCCACACCACTGGTGAGACCGGCCATGGGCTGAGCCAACAACAAGGCTGCTAGGCCACCAGCTTCTGCTTGGAGTTAAGGGACGAGTGTTGAAGTGGTAATGCCAGATGCTGCCTTGCTGAAGAGATTGTTTTATATTAAACAAAAATATAAACACGACATGTAAAGTGTTGGTTCCATGAGCTGAAATAAAAGATCCCAACAATTTTCCATACACACAAAAAGCTTATTTCTCTCAAATGTTGTGCACAAATTTGTTTACATCCCAGTTAGTGAGCATTTTTCCTTTGCCTAGATAATCCATCCAGCTGACAGGAGAGGCATGTTAAGAAGCTGATTAAACAGCATGATCATTACACAGATGCACCTTGTGCTGGGGACAAAAGGCCACTCTGCCACAGATATCTCAAGTTTTGAGGGAGTGTGCAATTCGCATGCTGACTGCAGGAATGTCCACAATATCTGTTGCCAGCTCATTGAATGTTATTTTTTTTTACCATAAGCCTCTTTCAATGTAATTTTAGAGCATTTGGCAATACGTCCAACCTGCCTCAACCGCAGACCAGCCCAGGACCTCCACATCTGTCTTCTTCTGAGGAGTAATTCTGTCTGTAACAAAGCCCTTTTGTGGGGAAAAACTCATTCTGATTGACTGGGCCTGGCTCCCCAGTGGCCCACCAATCGCTGCGCCCTTGCCCAGTCATATGAAATCCATAGATTAGGGCCTAATATATTTATTTAAATTGACTGATTTCTTTATATATATGAATTGTAACTCAGCAACATCTTTTGAAATTGTTGCATGTTGCGTTTATATTTTCGTTCAGAATATATAGTACCAGTCAAGTTTGGACACTACTCATTCCAGTGTTTTTCTTAATTTTTACAATTTTCTACATTGTAGAATAATAGTGAATACATCAAAACTATGAAATAACACATGGAATCATGTCGTAACCAAAAAAGTGTTAAACAAATCAAAATATATTTTATATTTTAAATCCTTCAAAGTAGCCATCCTTTGCCTTGATGACAGCTTTGCACACTCTTGGCATTCTCTCAACCAGCTTCACCTGGATGCCAAGAGTGTGTCTTCACTATTCTACAATGTAGAAAATAGTAAAAATAAAGAAAAATCCTGGAATGAATAAGTGTGTCCTAACTTTTGACTGGTACTGTATTTATTATGGATCCCCATTAGTTCCTGCCAAGGCAGCAGCTTCTCTTCCTGGGGTCCATCAAAATTAAGGAAGTTATACAAGTTAAAAAATATTTCACAACACATTAAGTGTGTGCCCTCAGGCCCCTACTCTACTACCACATATCTACAACACAAAATCCATGTGTATGGCGCATATGTTATTGTGTGTGTATGCTGTGTTTGTGTTGCTTCAGTCCCTGTTGTTCCATAAGGTGTATTTGTATCTGTTTTTTATTTAATTTTACTGCTTGCATCAGTTACTTGATGAGGAATAGAGTTCCATGTAGTAATGGCTCTATGTAGTACTGTGCGCCTCCCATAGTCTGTTCTGGACTTGGGGACTGTGAAGAGACATCTGGTGGTATGTCTTGTGGGGTATTCATAGGTGTCTGAGCTGTGTGCTAGTCATTCAAACAGACAGCTTGGTGCATTCAACATGTCAATACCTCTCACAAATACAAGTAGTGATGAAGTCAATCTCTCCTCCACTTTCAGCCAGGAGAGATTGACATGCATATTATTAATATTAGCTCTCTGTGTACATCCAAGGGACAGCCGTGCTGCCCTGTTCTGAGCCAATTGCAATTCCTAAGTCCCTCTTTGTGACACCTGACCACACGACTGAACCGTAGTCCAGGTGCGACAACTAGGGCCTGTAGGACCTGCGTTGCTGATAGTGTTGTTACGAAGGTAGAGTAGCGCTTTATTATGGACAGACTTCTCCCAATCTTAGCTACTGTTGTATCAATGTGTGTATGCACTGGGTAGTAGAACATCATTCCATCTCTCTCCCCAGGTCTTGCCTATGCCATGCTGGCTGCCGTGCCTCCTGTGTATGGCCTGTACTCCTCCTTCTACCCCGTCCTGCTCTACACCTTCTTTGGGACCTCTAGACACATATCTATAGGTGAGCCATCCCGACGACGGAGCTCCAACTAGTGCAGAGGAAGTCACTTTACACTAATGAGATGTAAAATGTGGCTAACCAAGAGCGGAATCGTGTTCAGTGTTATAAACTGGGTGGTTCGAGCCCTGAATGCTGATTGGCTGA
Source organism: Salvelinus fontinalis (assembly GCF_029448725.1). NCBI lineage: Eukaryota > Metazoa > Chordata > Actinopteri > Salmoniformes > Salmonidae > Salvelinus > Salvelinus fontinalis. Next base: position 27,062,121 of record NC_074703.1, on the reverse strand, counting down.
CAGTCGTGGTATATCAGACCGTATACCACGGGTATGACAAAACATTTATTTTTACTGCTCTAATTACTTTGGTAACCAGTTTATAATGGCAATAAGGCACCTCTGGGGTTTGTGATATATGGCCAATATACCAAGGCTAATATATTGGCCATATACCACACCCCCTCGGGCCTTAATGCTTAAGTAAATGTTTTGAAGCGTGGAGGTACAGATACTACCCGAACGTCTCTAATAAGAACATTGGTTTTTGTTTTCCCTTGCAAACCGGTTTGTTACTTTGTGCCCTACTGAACACTACCCCTGCAGCTTCCCTGTGGTGATAATGGATGTTACTCCTACTGGGTGTTCCAATGAAGTAGTCCTGGTTTTATTCACATAGTTTTCCCGTAGGTCTCGACCCCTGGACAGCCGTGGCCTTTTCACTTCTTGGCCAGAGAGTTTTGTGTTCCGATGGCTGTGCCAAGTACAGACTGACCATTCCAAACCACGCCAACTACAGGTGAATTCCAAATAGCACCCTCTTCCCTATTTAGTGCTCTACTGTTGGTCAGAGCCCTATGGGGCCCGGGTCAACAGTAGTGCACTATGAAGGTAATATGGTGCTATATGGGACTAAGCCTTCTCATCCACCCAGGGAGCCCAGTCAACCAAGAGTCTGGGTGTTACCTCTGAGAGATTAATATGTTTAAGAGTAACAGATAAAGTGACCAGAATAATAGCTAAACTATTTTTTTCATGACACTTCAGGAAATGAGCCAAGTTTTGAAATGGTTTACTTTGGGAATTGATCGGTGTCCTTGTTAAGCTTGGGTGAGGTCAGGTCTCTTGGCATATAGTGACCCCATCTGTTGCACATACAGGCTAGATTTATGGGAACCTTCAAGGCAGACATAGCCTTGTCTCCAATTTCAGCCGTCACGTTTGTCTCCTTTTGACAACTCGGTGAGTCAGTGAATCACATTAAACACTTCAACAAGAAAAGAAGAACTAAAACCGTCTTGGAAATAGTTAGCGGCAGCAGTTGTAACAAAATGGCCTCCGCCCAAATTGTGGCCTTAAGGAGGGCAGTTGCTGTAGTAACTTGCGACAGCCTTCTCTCCCTCTGAGGCAGGGATGAAGGAATATTTTGGCACCCGTTCAAGTCTTGGGCAAAAGCCCCTGTCAACATCTCTAGTTGCAAACGTAACGAGCTAACACAAGCAAACCTGACCTGGAAATGAGAACACCTTTTTAACATGACTTTTTACATGGCTTCATACCTCTTTTACCAGACACAGAGACTTGCCCCGGCAGAGGCGCCTGGACTGGGTTCACAGCTGTTTGCACTGGTGTGGCACTGATGTCTCCCCTCTCTATTAAACAATTACTGATAAAGAACCTGGCACCTTGGCGACTGACTGATAACCTCGAGGGGAATGAGTGCTATGATCATTATTTGACCAAGGGGGAGTGCCAAAGCTACCAAGTCAAACTGTTTTATGAGTCAATGTCATGAAATAATAATATATTCCATTTAACAGACACTTTTATCCAAAGCGACTTTCAGTCATGCGCGCATACATTTTCCGTGTGTGTGGCCCCGGGAAGCGAACCCACAATTTTGGCGGTTCATGCTCTACCAATTGAGCCATACAGGATGAGAGGCAATGGTCAGTCAGACTCACCCGGCTGAAGAGAGAGTGCTCCTCATAGTTAATTTCATTGAATTCATTTATACTTCTATTATTCTGTTGTTTTATTTCAGAGTGATGTCATCATATTCAGTATCAATAAGCTGCCAGGTGTTAAGCCCTTTGTCTGTGTCCCTGAACCCTATAACTCCTAAACCCTGTCTCTTTAAAAGCCCATACCCCGAAACCATTAACCCCCAGCGGTGTCGGAAGTCAATTCCTGGAGGGCCGAGTGTCGCTTGGTTTACGCTTTTCTCCTGTTCTTCATTGATCAGTTAAGGTCACTAATTAGTAAGGAACTCCCTGGTTGTCTTGGTCTTAATTGAACACATTTTGCATTTACATTTGAGTCATTTAGCAGACACTCTTATCCAGAGCGACTTACAGGAGCAATTAGGGTTAAGTGCCTTGCTCAAGGGCACATTGACAGACTTTTCACCTCGTCGGCTTTGTGATTTTGAACCAGCGACATTTCGGTTAGTGTTATAACGCTCTTAACCATGAGGCAGCCTGTTACCACAAATGGAAAGGAAATAGCAAAAACAGCTAGCATTCAGCCCTCCAGGAGTTGAGTTTGACACCCCTAATGTTAAGGCTGTGGCTGTGCTCTCTGCAGGCACGTTTGCGGTGATCAGCCTGATGATTGGAGGAGTGGTGGTGAGGGAGGCCCCTGACTCCATGTTCACCATCCAGGCCCTGAATGGTACCGCCACCAACACCACCGTCTTCATCGACACAGAGGCCCGCGATGCCAGGAGGGTCCACGTAGCTGTAGTCCTCACCACCCTGGTGGGAGTCATACAGGTGGGTTACACTCCCCTCTTCCAGCTTCAGAAAAATGTCCCCTCAGATAACTCAGCATCCTCTCTGCTGGACAGTAAGTGCATGAGACCACTGATTATTCCATGTTGCCACTAGCTTTCCCACCACTAGTCAGTTTCTCAATAAGAGGTCAAAGTTTTCATGCTGAAGATAAGGATCATCCCATAACCTTGGGGGTTTGTGGTTTCAACAGGTTGCTCAGCGCCCACTGTTTACTCAACCATAGTGGGATCCACAGGACCGCAACTTAGTTGACCTAATGTCAACCTACTTTATCTATGTTGACATTTATTATGCAAGTAAATCGTCATCATCTACTCTCCCCTTGTTTGTCTTTCTCTCTGTTTGTCTCTTTCTTTCCTTTCCCCCCCAGCTGGTCCTGGGGTTGTTGCGGTTTGGCTTTGTGGCCATCTACCTCACGGAGCCCCTGGTACGTGGATTCACCACGGCCGCGGCAGTCCACGTCTTCGTCTCTCAGCTTAAATACCTGCTGGGCATCCAGACCCCGCGCTTCAGTGGGCCCCTGTCCGCTCTTCACGTGAGTCACTGACGGGGCCTCTCAGAGGCCTCTGCCGCTGGATGTGGTCCCCTGCATGAGGAATGGAGTGGTTAATTTTAAACGGCAGCAGACAGGAAAGTCATCCACATTATAGGAGTCCGTGGATGTACTCTGCTGTAATACATGGGCATTAGGCCTAGTTTACAAGCCTGCATGGTTTAGTTATAAATCGACAAATTATTAATTCCTGATAAATATAGATTGTGAGTTTTATGCAATGCTCTCGGGGACACACTCCCAGGTCTCTCACACCCCCTCTCTCCTCCCAGAGTGTTACGGCCGTGTTCAGTGACATCACCAGCACCAACGTGACCACGTTGATTGTGGGCGTGGTCTGCATGGTGGTCCTCTACTGCGTGAAGGACCTCAACGAGCGCTTTAAGAAGAAGCTGCCTGTGCCCATCCCTGGAGAGATCATTGTGGTCATGGTCTCAACGGGGATCTCCTATGGTCTCAGTCTGTCAGAGAACTACCAAGTGGACGTGGTCGGGACAATTCCATCCGGGTAAGAAAAGGACTTTTCACACTACTGGGCCGATCCAAACCAAGCTGTACTGAACTGGCCTTCGGCCCAGCCAAATCAAACGAGTTACTGTATGCATCCTACATGGTTACTAGAACCTGAAAAGCACAATACGATAACCCAATATCCAAGCCAGTACGGTTCAGGTCAGCTCTATAGTGGGAAAAGGTATCGGTGGCATATTATGGTCCAAAAAGTGTTTAGTGAGTCAAAATGCACAAGTAACAACATCAGAAGACATGTACTGTATAAACAGTTGTTACTATTCAATCAACTTTTCAGACAATATTTGTTATTTGTTTCCAGGCTGCTTCCACCTGCAATCCCAGACTTCTCTCTGTTGCCCAACTTGGTAACGGATTCTATCGCCATAGCGGTGGTGGGCTTCTCCATGGGAATCTCTTTGGCCAAGATCTTTGCTCTGAAACATGGTTACAGTGTGGATGGTAACCAGGTCAGTTTCTCCACAGTACTGTAGCCATTATTGCCTTGGAGAGTGGAGATGTCAAAGAACGTCATAGTATTTCTCCCACTAATGGTTAGGATTGGGGGAGGGAAGCAGATCCTAGATCTGTACCTATGGGATACTATACCCCAGAGTCTAACCCGTTGGCTCTGTGTTGCCCTGTAGGGGCTGATCCTAGATCTGTACCTATGGGATACTATACCCCAGAGTCTAACCCGTTGGCTCTGTGTTGCCCTGTAGGGGCTGATCCTAGATCTGTACCTATGGGATACTTTACCCCAGAGTCTAACCCGTTGGCTCTGTGTTGCCCTGTAGGGGCTGATCCTAGATCTGTACCTATGGGATACTTTACCCCAGAGCCTAACCCGTTGGCTCTGTGTTGCCCTGTAGGAGCTGATTGCCCTGGGCCTGTGTAACTTTGTCAGCTCCTTCTTCCACACCTTCGCCATCACCTGTTCCATGTCCCGCAGTCTGGTGCAGGAGAGCACTGGGGGCAATACGCAGGTAACACACATGCGCAGACACACACACATGCATAGATGCATAGTCACTTTAATAACTCTACCTACATGTACATATTACCTCGACTAAGCGGTGCCTCCGCACATTGACTCTGTACCGTTACCCCTGTATACAGCCTCGCTATTGTTATTTTACTGCTGCTCTTTAATTGTTACTTTTAAGGGCTTGTAAGTAAGCATTTCTCTGTAAGGTCTACTACACCTGTTGTATTCGGCGCATGTGACAAATAAAATTTGATTTGATACAGTGACACACACACACACATCCTGTTTGCTGGGCCCACACTGAATGTATGGCCATTAACATGACACAGTTGTCCTTTCATTACATGTGTCACCTCATAACGGGAGCTAAATTGGCGCCATGAAGCCATAAAGATTAGATCAACAGACGCTTCTGTGCAGACTCAAGGAAGGCTAAATGATAGGTGTGTTACCTTATCTCTGTGTGTCTTTGCAGATTGCGGGTCTGTTGTCGTCTATGGTAGTGTTGCTGGTGGTGGTGGCCATTGGTTTTGTCTTCCAGCCTCTGCCACAGGTGGGTGTAACTGTTACCGACCAACTCCACCTACAGCGGGTGTTCTATGAGACGGCTAAGGAAGAATGAGGAAGGGAAACAGTCCTGTCAGAGGCACTATCTTTATTTAATATATCCCTTGCAAAATGTCAACCAATTAAAAAGTCGCATTGATGTTGGAATTTGAATCGCTATTACAGTAGCCTATATAATAAATATTTGCATTGAAATGTCCAATCCTATTCTTTTGAATGGTAATTCACCCCAACTCAACCCTGATCCCTCCCCCCTATCCTTTCAGACCGCGCTGGCTGCCATCATCATGGTTAACCTGCTGGGGATGTTTAAACAATTCAGGGACATCCCTGCCCTGTGGAGGACCAGCAAGATCGAGTTGGTGAGTCTGGACCGCAACACAACTCCTTCTGATTACATCTGACCCAGGGTCATTTCAGGAAGTACACTGAAATTTCAATTATCTTATATGCTTTTCAATGTAGAAAACTTGGAATTTGGTTCACTTTCTGAATTGACTAAAATGTAAACAATTTAAATAATCTGACCGCACCATGACCACATCGCACCAGAAAACCCAATCGGACAGATTCCTTCAGTACATGTCATACTATGGAAGCCTTGTCCCAGATCAGTTTGCTATGGTATTCTTGTCCCAGATCAGTTTGCTATGGTAGCTTTGTCCCAGATCAGTTTGCTATGGTAGCCTTGTCCCAGATCAGTTTGCTATGGTAGCCTTGTCCCAGATCAGTTTGCTATGGTAGCCTGGTCCCAGATCAGTTTGCTATGGTAGCCTGGTCCCAGATCAGTTTGCTATGGTAGCCTGGTCCCAGATCAGTTTGCTATGGAAGCCTGGTCCCAGATCAGTGTGCTATGGTAGCCTGGTCCCAGATCAGTGTGCTATGGTAGCCTGGTCCCAGATCAGTGTGCTATGGTAGCCTGGTCCCAGATCAGTGTGCTATGGTAGCCTGGTCCCAGATCAGTGTGCTATGGTAGCCTGGTCCCAGATCAGTGTGCTATGGTAGCCTGGTCCCAGATCAGTTTGCTATGGTAGCCTGGTCCCAGATCAGTTTGCTATGGTAGCCTGGTCCCAGATCAGTTTGCTATGGTAGCCTTGTCCCAGATCAGTGCTATGGAAGCCTGGTCCCAGATCAGTTTGCGCTGTCTTACCGTATGATCATATGGTCATTGCATGACAGTGACTGTAGGAGTTAGATACACAGCACAAAGAGATCTGGGACGAGGCCTATACTATGGATCTGTAACCATTGTTGCTTTGGTCTGTATGTCTTCCAGGCTATCTGGCTGGTAGCCTTTGTGGCCTCTGTGCTGTTGGGCCTTGATCTTGGACTTCTGGTGGCCTTAGGATTTGCCATCCTGAGTGTCATCTACAGAACACAGAGGTACTAAACCATCCTACTACTTTTGAAATATATTCAAGTTTAGTATTTAATATCCCCTTCACGATCACTGGTAACCAGTTCATATCACCAGCTTCATTTGGAAAAAAGTTAGATTTTTTCAGTTTTAATCTGTCCAATGGAAATGTATGAAATAACTGTGCTAAAACGTTTCAATATCTCTCGCCCCCTTCTTTTCCACAGCCCAAAGAGTGTGATCCTGGGACAGGTCCTGGACACAGGCCTGTACTGTGACGTGGATGAATATGAAAAAGTAATATTCTAACTCTCTGTATGGTTACATTTGCAGGCACTAAAAAGCTAGGTTTCATTAAAGTATTGAACAATTGCCTAGCGGTAGTTTGTCACAAAAAAATTGTAATGGTGGACAAGGTTTTTATAAATGAACTTTTTAGTGGCCGTAACTGGCCTGTAACTACCCTTGGATAGGCTGAGAAAATACATGGTGTTGGATGAGGAGTGAGACCTGTGATTCTGCCTCTCTGTTCCAGGCAGCTGAATGCACAGGGATTAAGATTTTCCACTCAAACTCTTCAATCTACTTTGCAAACAGTGACCTTTATTTGAACGCCCTCAAAGAGAAGGTAATCTCAGCTGCCGTGTGTGTTTCTGTGTGTGGAATATGCAGAGTTGCATAAGTTTTCATTTTTGTCCGACTATGTTAGGCCTAGCAAACTAGTCCATCTCTCCTGTAGACTGTAGCTACACTACAGTTCAGTGAGGGATCCTTGCATTGGGAAAAAACAGCTTGGCCCATCCTGTCTCGTCATATTTAAACATGTGTACAGACAGGAGTGGACCCCGTACATCTCCAGGCTTTACGGAAAGCCCGAAAAAGAGAACTCAAGAAGGAGAGCGCAGAGAGGGAGAGCCAGAACCACAAGTCACCACAAAAAATGAGAGCTGTCGTCAAACTGGTGAGCCCATTCAATATGGGATTTTTCTACTCTGTCACTCACAATATCACTATTTGGTTTACTTCCCCTGCTTCTTGTTGAAACACGCCACATATTGACACTGTAACCAGAACACCAGAACACCAGACGGGCAGAATTAAAGGCCTTCCCGTAGTCATTTTCTAAGAGGCTTTTGCTGTTAGTCTTGTTGTGGTTGGTTTGAAGCCAAAAGAGGTGTGATTGCCTGGTACAATTTTGGTCTCCTTCATTCTACTGTGTGAGTGGCTAACACTTGGTCTCGCTCATTCTACTGTGTGATTGGCAGACACGATATTGGTTTCCTTCATTCTCCTATATGATTAGCTGATACAATTTCCGTCGTTTTGTGATTGGGACAGGATGTGGAGCTGGGCGTAACTCACGAAGTGGTGGCAGGGGGCGGCTCCCAGAACCACTTGGAGGTGCAGGGGAACGGGCAGGTGGCCGAGACCCACACAGAGTCAGACTCTGAGGAGACCCGGTTCCTAGAGCCCCTCTGTCCTGTCCACACCCTCATTCTGGACTGGACCCCCGTCAACTTCATCGATTCTGTGGGAGCCAAAGCAATCAAGTTGGTAAGGGACCTTATCTCGACTCGCAGAGCACTGGGGTCTGTTCAGAAGTGTAACATTACAGAACAGATATGTTGTAGAACAGATATGCTTTTGTCATGCAGAATTGGGCGTAATGTCAGCTTTGTTCATGACATTTCTATCGTAATGTTGGACCCTTCTGAACAGGACTCTGGTGTTACTGCTGATCGACTCTTAAGTTTCCAACTTCCTCATTTCGTGGTGTTCTCATGAGTCTTTCTCTCTGCAGGTGATCAAGGAGTATGCAGCTGTGGATGTGTGTGTCTTCATCGCCGGCTGCAGCAGTGAGTTATAACATACTGGTCTAGATTACTATTAAAAAACCTGAGGGTAACTGAACTAGAGGTTGTTTAAGACACTAGCCTGAGCAACGATAACACTAGTCAGTCAGATATAGGCCTACCTACCAGCTGTGTGTTGTTTCCTAACAGGAACTCTGCTGGCTGAACTCCGCACCCTGCAGTTCTTCACCGGGGTCGCGACCCCAGAAATGGTCTTCCCCACCGTCCATGATGCCGTATTGCACTGTCGGCGCCGGACTGCCCCGCCCACCATCCCAGCCATCCAATGACATTGTCCGACGGGGGACATCAAGGGGGAGGGGCCACAGGGCCACATGCACCTAAGGCTGCTCTAAAGCCGTGTTCACATTGGCAGTTTGAAGTGACTCAAATCCTTTATTATATATAGATATATAAACAATTCAAATCTGTTCCTTAGTTCCTGCAGTCTGTACAGCAAATGGATTAGGATATTTCTAGCCACATTTCAAACCACCTTCGTAGGTGGAAGTCCGATTACAAATCTGATTCCTGGCCATCTGACGTGTTTGAACAGTGAAATCTGATTTATTTGCCCTCAAGGTGTTTTTAGACTGTTATTTGGCATCTCTTGATGCTTGCTAGCTACTCTGACAAGAATGTGGTAGTTAACTAGCTTGTTAATTGTTTAAAATTATTTTGATTTTGAACATGCAAAGCAACTGGGAAACGTCCATGGCGGGAGTCGTCAACTTAGCCTGCTACATAACTTCTGAGTGCTAGGAAGCATGAACACCACCAATCAGCCTACACCACTGCACACACACCCGTTGTTAATATGACCACTAGCGTAGCCATGTCAGCAAATGACTGCTGTCTGAACACAAACTAATCTGATTTGGTAACTTGTAACTTGATGTTTGGAGAGTCAGCATCCCAAAATGGATGAAAAAAAACTGATTTGAGCATTAAGGCCTGCAGTGTGAACAAGGCTTAGGTGACCCAGGGGAGTTGGGACTGGAGACAGTCTGAACGCCCATCTCCAAGTGCAACTTTTTGTTTTAAGCTGAGATATATTTAATAAAGATGGGTTTGGTTTTATTGCTAACATTCCTATGGGCTGCAGCGTGCAGTACTCTTGGCGTTTTATGCTAAGAGCAAGCCATTTATGAATTTACTTCGTCTTTGAAATCGTTTCAAGCACTTGTTTGTCACAGCATTGTCCCAAAGTAGAAGAGAAATAGCAACACTCAGGTTTTTAGGTCACATTTTGTTGAGTGCCGAGGGTCTTTTCAGAGCACCCCCTTTAGTGGTTACATTTGAGATCCAGGAGAGCAACACTGAATAGGCCCACCACTGTAGCTCTGGCATGTTGAATAGATGTTACTTTTACTGTGATGTTTTCCTCAACGATTGGCCTCTTGTTACCCCTTTCCTGCTGAATATCTAAGAAATGCATCATTCCAGTTCCAGTCATTGTACAATCGGTGTGCAAATCTACAACAAACTAATCAGGGACGCTGTCAGGATGGCCACTTCAGATAATAATCTGCTGTTTTGTCAAGTGTCTTTAAATCAGTGATATGCAGTTGAATTTACTATATGAATAACCAGTCACCACAGCAGCTGAACACTGCGTTTGGTCCGATTTAAGTCACTCATATAGTGCTGTATGTTGTGTTGGTACAAAGCTATGAATTTGTACATTTGGAAAGTTATCAATATTTTTGTGATAATAATATACCGTTCAAATGGATGGTTTAAATGTACTGTACATATCTTACAGCTTAAGACTTTTACATCAATAAACAATGTAGTTTTATAGTACAGGTCAATGTGATTGAATGACAACTTTAAAACGTCCAAACTGGAATAAACTTTAATTGTGTAGGTAATGTTGAATGACAGAATGAGCATCGCCTCTTGGGAAACAACCCCAGATGCAGGCGGTGCTGTTTAGTTGTAGGTCATGTATCTCGGGGTGGCGCTGAACTTGGCGTAGGACTTGATGACCTTGTTGACCGCCTCCAGGAAGTCCTTCTCAGTGGCGATCTTCCGGCGGGCGCGGATGGCGAACATACCCGCCTCCGTGCACACGCTGCGAATCTCGGCACCTGATAGGACAAAACAAACGGTGTGACTGTTTGACTACCTTGCATCCCAAATACGGCTTGACAGGGTGTGGGTTACATGGTTGGAGCCCGTCATTGGGCTGCAGTAGAGTGCAGGGTAGAGAATTCCAACGCAACCTTTTTACATGTCAATTACTAAAAATAGTGGTGCCCCCTTGTGTCGCATCACCGGAACAACGCAGTGTCGGGTCATCTTACCTGTGCTGTTGGGACAGAGACGAGCCAGCAGCTCGAAGCGGATGTCTCTCTCCACGCTCATGGAGCGGGCATGGATCTTGAAGATGTGAGTACGACCCTGAAACAACACTTCATTCTTTACCACACTGCCAGGCCACTACATTCATATTGAGGAGTACATCTTCACTATTCATCCAGTAGGAGTAATTGTCGGCAGCTAACTTCATTCGCTACTCATTCATCTTCATGCCTTTTTTATTACCACCTTTGTAATGAGGATATCTATTCATCTGCATATTCACCAAGTCAGGGAGGAGTCAGTGACTACGTTCCAAATGGTACTCTGTACCCTAATATAGTGCACTACTTTTGACGAGCCAAATGGCACACTGTTCCCTAATATAGTGCACTACTTTAGACCAGGATCCAAAGGGAATAGGGTGCCATTAGGGACTGGAGTCCGAGAGATCAGAGTTACTCCCGTTCTAATCAGACATTGTATTCACCTCCAGGTCTGGCAGGCTGAACTCAATCTTCCTGTCCAGTCGCCCGGGCCTCATGAGGGCCGGGTCCAGGGTGTCGGGCCGGTTGGTGGCCATCAGGACCTTGATGTTCCCCCTGGGGTCGAAGCCGTCCAGCTGGTTGATGAGCTCCAGCATGGTCCTCTGGACCTCATTGTCCCCACCGGCTCCGTCGTCAAAACGGGCCCCTACAAGACAAGACAACCCACATGTAAGTCGAGGCACAATAACATACAGGGCTACTATTTCTGGTGACAAGATGAGCATCCTGTGCACGTCAAGCTGCCACCTGCTCTATGGGTTGTTCTGGCTCGGACAAGGCTACTTACTACCACTTCTTGTGAAATGCATAAATGTGTTCTTTTACAGAGTTGTCTGGCATTTAAATCAGTACACAAGTTGTTTTTTTAAGTGCTGACCTCCAATAGCGTCAATTTCGTCGAAGAAGATGAGGCATGCCTTCTTGGTTCTGGCCATCTCGAAAAGCTCCCGCACCATTCTGGCACCCTGAGGAAGAGAAACAAAGCACAGAGAACAAGGTAAGCTCACACTGATTCAGGACCACATTCTTGAGTTAATTCTCCATCATCCTGAGTTCTCAAATCAATACAACTTGATTGCGACTCGCTCAGGGTTGAAGTTTCCCCTATATACAGATCAAGGATCAGCTTCCCATCCTCCAATGCTAACATTAACCATTACTGGGGGAAATTCTAAACTGACCCAAAATCAGTGTCTGGGGGCAACTTCACCCTCCACCACTGACTCACCTCTCCCACGTATTTCTGGACCAGCTCTGAGCCGATGACCCTGATGAAGCAGGCATCGGTGCGGTTGGCCACGGCTCTGGCACACAGGGTTTTACCTGTACCGGGTGGGCCGAACAGCAGAACCCCCTTCGGGGGCTCAATACCCAGGTTAACAAACCTCTCGGGCTGAAAGCAGAACAGACAATGAGAGGAGACATCAGCAGAGGTACAAAGGATCCAATATGTTTTAAGTGTACAAGATGTCTAATAACTCTGCCACAAATGCAGGAAATCTGAGGGCACTCACCCATGTTTTTATTGCCTTATTGATACTTTCTCATTTTAAATGTCATGAATGTATAGTTTATACGCATTTTGTGATATTCGGTAGAGTAATTATAAATGACAAATCGAGACTATAGGAACACTTACATGGAGCAGTGGGGTCTCCACCACCTCCCTGAGCTTCTCAATCTGCTCTTTACATCCCCCCACGTCACTGTAGGTCACATCAGGCTTCTCCTCCACCTAGTAGACAGGAACAGAGACCGGGAGAGACGTTGCTGTTAGTTCAGGTAGCTACAATACATCGACAAGTATCCTTATTTCAGGCCATGGTCGTAAACATTAGGCACCAAGCAGAAAACGGACAAATAGGGAGGCACTACTTGAGGTGTATTCACTAGGAACCAAAGGGGGAGGGACCTACCTGAATTTGTCCAATAGAAACTCTGTTGCAAAGAATTCTCCGTTTGCAGTAAACAGTTTCAGTAGCAAAAATGTTTTGGACTAATGATTACACCCCAGAACTTGAACAAGAAGAAACATTTCTTTTTTTCTGTTACAAAAAGTTTTGCTACTGTTTGCCCTAATGAATAAAACCCCTTTCTCAAAACAGATGTTGGCCTTCTTTGCACTGATCTGAAAGCGCTGACCGGGTGAGCTTCTACCATATTGTTTTCAGCCGTCAAGTACTTTTCCAATCGGTGCAGATAAAGGTGAGGAAACAGACCTTGAATTGAGATCAAGCGGTTGTGTCACATCTTACCTGCATCATAGTGACTGTGGGGTCAATCTTGGGAGGCAGAGGAATGTGGATCTGGTACTTGTTTCTGTCCACACTAAAAGATAAACACAGGAGACTTAAGTATCTAACAATAATACTGTACCAATGCAATATTGAACATTGGCACACGTGATTCTTATTGGAGCAAGATATCACCCTTCAGCCTTACCCGACTCTCATACCCTCCTCTATGTCAGTGGGGGCCACCTGGTCACTCAGGTCCACCACAAACTTGGCAAACTGCTTCACATTGATGATGTACTTTGGGTCTTCAGAGTCCGCGTTGATGATCTTTGTGCATCTGCCACAACAAAATACAACAAGCATGTGGGTGTTTAGCTCAAACTAGAAAACAAAACCTAAAACAATTTCCATTGTTTTTAAAGACAGCTAAATCTATTAAATGATGCTGGTGAGATACAGTAAATTGAGAAGTGCCATACCTTGCCACCTGCAGAGGCTGCTCGCTCTGCAGAGTCTGTTTGTCTGCAGCCAGATCCCATAGAGCAGGGGGAGCCAGGCCAGTGTCCGATTCCTTAATGCCTGCATGGTTAGATAGCTGAGGTTAGTGCACATACGCTATCTGTCAGACTTGAAAGCAACAAATAACAGATGTTCTGCTATCACTAAGGAAAAGAAAGCCACATTCTAAATATTTTCACGCATCATGGGAGAGTAGAATACTGAAGGTAATCCCTATTCAATATACACTACATGTTTAATGAGTGATAATGCACATGGATGTTACGTATAACCACATTGCAGCCTACCGGTTAGTTCATTGATCTTCTTGAGCAGGTTTTGGATGTCATCTTCCACTTGCTTAATCTGTCTGGAGTAAGTGCTCTGGCCCTGTACACAACCAGCAATACAAAGATGTCAGTCAAGGAATTGCATGTTTTTCAGGGAATGTAGACTATGTAGTTATTGTAGCAGATAATGACATTTCAATCAGTGATAATCAACCTTTAATCAATAGGTAATAACGGGAAAATGAATTGGTCTGCCCTACACCATTAGACATCATCACAGGGGTCATTATGATTGTAGCTAGGCCTACAAGATGTGAAATAGCAATCAATTAATGTACAGGTATAGACTAGCTCATACTCACATAAGTTTTCAATAAGGCAATGTCTCCTTCATCCAAAGCTGGAGGGCAAAAACACATTTCAATTTACATAACATTCACGAACAACCAATTCATAGCTATTAAATAGGCAAATATCATTATTGTAATAGCTTGTCTTTACATCCAGGCATAATTGATCATTTAAAGAACCCACTGTGACATAGGTGTCCAAAACAAAAATTGCAGTGTTCATTAGCCCTGGCTAGCTAACATTAGCCCTGGCTAGCTAACATTAGCCCTGGCTAGCTAACATTAGCCCTGGCTAGATAACTAGCTAACTAACGTTAATGATATTAAGCCATACTAGGAAAGATCACGTAACACCGTGGCTTGTTTGATTTTTGTTCTAGCTCATATTGTTATTAACTAGCTATCTTTGTTAAAAGTATTCAGTGCATGACAATGTATTGCATGACTTAAATTAGCCATCATAGCTAACTGTCGTACTGACCAAGCTAGCTAACGTTAGCTAATAAACAGTGGTTCTCAAAAATATCATCACATACATCTGATAGGTTTATCCTCTTCTTTGACATCTTTGATTTTCCTTTGATCGCCTCCCAAATAATCTGGCATTGCTAATGTTATTCTATGTATAAAGTTTTACTTGAAGATTTTGTGCTTCAGGACAACAAGGATTACACAGCAGGTTTGTTACTTCCGCTATGCACAATTGACCGGAAATGGAGGTCGGACCTTTATTTGACGACCCATTGTCATAATGTTCCAATTAAAAAAATATATATATTTTATACAACCAATATCTGTTCAAATGTATGATAATTTTTTTTTTAATTAAGCGACATACTTAATACTAGCATAACAGTCGTTTGTGAGAAGATCGTCTCTGAAATTTAAAACTATTATTTAGGAACTAAACATAAGGTATCCTATGTGGGATATCGGAATTATAAGAGTGTAAGCCCGGTCTACCCAGTAAGGCACTTGTAAAAGCAGGCCCATGTGGTGCACTAAAAAACCGGGCGACATACTAGCACTTTATAAAACATTTAACTGAATACATTTCACAGCTGAATGTTATAGCAGACCTTTCCAGTATGCTGATAGAAGCATTAGAAGGGGATGTTACAGTCGTCTACTGTAATGCCATTTCTGGTAAGCATTGAATGAGAGTGAAAATGCTGCTGATACTGACACAATTCGCTATCATGCAGCTAGCTAGCGAGCAACTATGCTAGTTAACTACCGGTATATCAGATAACAGCTAACGTTAGCTAGTTATCGCATACGAGTATGGAGTGTTATTCAATTCATATTGTTAATGTAATCATTGTAGCTTACTAGCTAGCTAACGTTACTGTCTATGAAAATCGTTACGCTAACTAGCTAAATTACTAAGAGAGACAGCATTGATGTTGTGCATGTGTTTGCTGTTGCTGAATCTTAGTTTGGAATAAAGACACCTGCTGCACAGATTAGTTCATATACTGTAGCCCCACATAGCTAGCTATAACACTTAACATGGCCATTTTGTTGTTCATTTGTGGACTTTTAGTGATCATTTGTATAAAAAAAAAAATATATATAATATATAAAAAATAGGACACCTCAACTTATTAAAGGATATTTGACAGTTCTAGCTCACACTTATTCATACAACATGTATGTTTTGTTAACAAGGGAATTTAAGTTGTTTGATAGGTTGCAGAATGTTATTCTCCGTTTAGAGAATGCAGCCAGATGGAGGGGATAATGGTTGCCCTCCTCTCTCCCTCAGCCTCAGTGCAGATCGAGGTGGAACCTGTTGGTCGGTGGTTCGAGGCTTTTCTGAAGAGGAGGAACAGGAATGTATCTGCCTCCTTCCAGGAGCTTGAGGAAGAGGAGGAGCTGTCTGAGGAATCTGAGGATGAAGAGCTGCAGCTGGAGGATTTCCCCCTGCTGAGAACACTGGACCCCAAAGACTGGAAGGTAGTTGGGTGTATTCATTCTGCCGATTCTATTGAAAATCATTAAATGGAAACAAACGAAAAAGGGATAAACATACCTGAATTTGTCCAATCGAAACACTCGTTTGCAACTGTTGGACTAATGATTACACCCTAGATCAGCTAGATGCATGCAAGAAGTGTGCAAGTCGGTATTAAATGTGTCACACTGCGTTACTCAAATTTTTCTCTTGACCTGTTGTAGCAACCTCATGATGGGTATGGACATAATATTGAGCTGGGTGAATGGAATATGAATGGGACTTATCCAATATGCTGTAATAGAAATCGTCCTCCCTCATCTTAAACAGCACCGACTGCCACTGAGTTAGACGTTATATCAGTGGGACCTCGCTTCAGAACCGTTAGGAACACTCTATTGAATTCTACCTTTGGGAGTACGTAGTAAAGGATGTCTTCCCCCTTTGCGTTTCTCTTTTCAGAATCAAGATCACTATGCTGTCCTTGGACTGGCTCATATGAGGTACAAGGCGACACAGAAACAAATCAAAGCTGCCCGTGAGTATTTCCATGTGTTCTGTTGTCGTCTTCTGAACCACATTATATTTGTTGACCATAAGGTTTCTCTGGCATTACTTCCAGAGTTCATTAGAATAGCAGCTTGTTTTACCGCAGTATATTAAGTCTAATGTTTTTCGACAGACAAGGCAATGGTGTTGAAGCATCACCCTGACAAAAGGAAAGCTGCGGGAGAGCAGATTGTAGAAGGAGATGGTGACTACTTCACCTGCATAACTAAAGGTAAGGACATTGAAAAACATTGTCAGCAATGCCAAGGTTATGGTTTGTTCAAATCTCGCAGGGATCACATGCACATCCTAAAAAAAGTCCCTTTGGATAATTGTCTTAGATAGATAGGTGTTATACCTCACAGTACTCCCTCTGTATACAAATACAATGATTATAGTATGAAATATAGTATTGTTTTACCAGAGGGTTGCTGGCATCAATATCTGCCAATGTTCCCTTGAGCATCAAACTTAACCCCCTAAACTGCTCATTGGGCACTGCAGCTGACCTCTGCTCCAACCGAATGTGTGTTTGTGTGTTTGACAGATGTCTATCTGGTGGACTAATAAAGTAGACGTTATCTCTTATCATATGAGGCTAAACATTCTGTTTCAGCTCCTATTAACAATAATATTGTGTGTTTTTATCTCATACCAGCTATAGAAATTCTGTCAGATCCTGTGAAGCGAAGAGCATTTGACAGTGTAGATCCTACCTTTGACAACGCTGTGCCCTCAAAGGGCGAAGGCAAAGATAACTTCTTTGAGGCGTATGCTCCTGTTTTTGAGAGAAATGCCCGGTGGTCTTCCAAAAAACACGTGCCCAAACTTGGCACTATGGATTCCTCCTTTGAGGATGTGGATAATTTTTATTCTGTTTGGTAAGTAAGACCGTCACTGGCCATCGTGTGGAAAATGCCTTTAAGTTTAAACTTTGAACTACAAGGGAACTACTGCCCTTCTCATACATCCTTTCAGACAAAATAAATCTGAATTTGGAACTTATTGTAGACATGCGGTGTATAGAAACTTCTCACAATTTGTTGTTCATTGATTTGAATTGTGAATTTGTTTCCCATTCATAATCTCAAGGTACAACTTTGATTCATGGAGAGAGTTTTCTTATTTGGATGAAGAGGAAAAGGACAAGGCAGAATGGTAAGTAATATCAGAACATGGTGGGTCATATCAAAACCATCCATGTGGAATGCACTGTCTTATATTTATGTATTGTAGATGTTTTATTGTCACCAGGTACAGAATGTGTCGCTTTACAGGGTTAGCCATAGTACGGTGCCCCCATGGAGTAAATTAGGGTTAAGTGCCTTGCTCAAGTGCACATCAACCAATTTTTTCTTTCTTTTTCACATAGTCGGCTCAGGGTTTCGAACCAGGGACCTTTCGGTTACTGGCCCAGAGCTCTAACCGCTAGGCTGCCTGTGTCTTCCATTCTCAGTAGTGTCTGATTTGTATGCATTCATCTGTTGAATTCAGTCGTGATGAGAGGAGATGGATTGAAAAGCAGAATCGTGCAGCCAGAGCCACCAGGAAGAAGGAAGAGATGAATAGACTACGGACACTTGTTGGTAAGGCCCACTAGACATGCATACCTGTTCTTACTTGAGCAATAGAAAATGACTAACTCCAAACTGAAATACCTGGCAGATGGGTTCATGGAATGACACTGTTTGGGTGCGTTTCTGTTGAAAGACACGGCCTACAGCCTTGATCCCAGGATAAAGAAATTCAAAGATGACGAGAAGGCCAGAAAGGAGAATGAGAAGAAGGCCAAAGCAGACGCCAAGAGGAAAGAGCAAGAGGAGAAGGAGCAGGTCAGTCCGACACATTAGAACATCCATTTTGTTTTATTCTTGCCTCTCCCTTGTGTCCAGATTGTTTCTGCATAGACTTCAATGCGTTTCTGACTCTGTTGGTATCAGGCTCGGCAGGCAGAGCTGGATGCTGCACGGCTGGCCAAAGAGAAGGAGGAAGAGGAGGCCAAACTGGTTGCCCAGCAGGCCAAGAAGGAGAAGGAGATCCAAAAGAAGGCCATCAAGAAAGAGAGGCAGAAACTGAGGACAACTTGCAAGGTGCTGCTTGAATGGGGTGGGCTCTCTCCAGGGAATTAATGAACATTTACTGATTAGTGGGCAAGATTGTAATGCTGTTTAAGGTACCCAACTCATCTTAGTATTTTCCTGTCCTCTTTTTTTTGTTTTCCCCTGAAGAACTGGAATTACTTTGGTGACACTGAATCTGATAGTGTGAAAATGATGGAAGATGTGGAGAAACTTTGTGACCGTTTGGAGCTTGTGAGGTAAAGGATATTAATAGAAATTGCCTTATTGGTAATACTTTATACAAATCTGGAGTTTAACTCTACAGTGGGAATCACTTTCTTTCTCCAGTCTGCAATCCCTGAATGAAGGATTGGCATCGGGTTCAAAGGAGGAGGGCAAGGTAGCGGTGGAGAAGCAGGTAGAGACCACCACACATTGGCATGGCACCGCATGATGACTGGGTGTAAATATGGTACACAGCTTCCATCTGTACCACTGACATTGTTTTGTGTGTATGTACAGGTGCAAGAGGTGAATGCCCAGCTGCAAAAGGAGAAGGATGCGGAGGTGCAGGCCAGGCAAGCTGTCCGCACTACCGTACAGGCCAGCGGAGGAGGCGGGGGTGGTGGAAAGGGCTGGAATGAGGAAGAGCTCCCGCTGCTCATCAAAGCAGTCAACCTGTTCCCTGCTGGAACCAACGCCAGGTACCTTCCTAGGGCTGCGTTCAACAGGACACAATGTTGAAGTAGAACAAACAAGCCTAAAAATACATATATAATGAACTTGCTTCTCATATGTAGAATAAGGAACCCACTCTATTCATGACATTTCTGTATTGACATGTTTTACTGCTCATGGGAAACCGGCACTTTCATTTAAACAATGGTACAGTGAGGCTATAAATGGTACAAGTTCAATATTCATTACATTTATATCTGCAATGTTTGCCTAATGAACTTTGCTGTGTTCTGTTCATGAAGCAGATTTCTGTTCATGAAGCTTTTACTTTAAATGATTCGTCTTTTGTTTTCTATCCTGTAGATGGGAAGTCATTGCCAACTACATGAACTTGCACTCCACCAGTGGCATCAAAAGGACAGCCAAAGATGTCATCAACAAAGCCAAGAACTTACAAAAGCTTGGTGAGCAACTGTCATGTCACCAGATGTAGGAGTCTTTGTCAGTGTAATTCTCTGCAAAACACTTGACTTTATTGCCACTGTTTCAGAACCCGGGCAGAAAGATGAGATTAACAAGAAGGCCTTTGAGAAGTTTAACAAAGAGCATGCAGCCGTGCCCCAGACAGTGGACAACGCAGTGCCCTCTGAGAGATTTGACGGTGAGTGGTCATTTAGTAGTGAATTTTTGCTTGCACAAAAGCCCATTGGATTTATACCCATGACTGAAAGTACTTTGTCACTGACTCCATACTTTCTACACTTGAGGATCTGATTAAGCAATATGGGGATGGATGGGGGGGGGGGGGGGTGTAGTAGTGACTACGGGTTCTTTCTAGATATGTTTCCTAGTGTTAGCCATTCACTGTCCTCTTCAATTCTCACTGCTTCAGGTGCTGAAGCCAACACTGCATCCTGGACCACAGAGGAGCAGAAGCTGCTAGAGCAGGCCCTGAAGACCTACCCAGTCAGCACCAAGGAGAGGTGGGAGAAGATCGCTGCAGCTGTGCCTGGACGTACCAAGAAGGACTGTATGAAGAGATATAAGGTAAGCTGGGCCTTGTTATCATTGATCCTTCTGTGTGTGGTTTCAATCCCTGTTTGTATGTACAATTTAGATGACAGTATACAGGCCGGGATACAATCTGATCGCGTTTAGTCTGCTACGCACCTTTTTAAAGGCATTGTTCCCATGTTTGTGGAGCCCGAATTCACAGTAAACGCCGCATAGAGCACATGTCCAGTGACTTTTTAAAGGGGATCTAGCGCTGATCAGATTGAATGCCTGCCTAAAGCTAGTTCTCCTCCTACAGGAACTGGTGGAGATGGTGAAAGCCAAGAAGGCCGCCCAGGAACAAGTTGGCAGTAAAAGCAAAAAATGACAAGACAAACAGCCCTGTTCTTCTTTTAACATTATTGTGTTGGTCTTTATTTTATAATAAAATTAAAAGAAACCACAACTTAAACTCTGTTTGTAAAAGTTGATATACTGTACAGTTGGCTGCTCGCTGTTATTAACTTTCCTAAGTATCTAAAGAGAGCGCCAATTCTCAGGTTCTCATCCAGTACATCCCACTGCGAATTCGGTTGTAGTCTGGGAGCTGCTCGATTGGTCCTGAAACAAGAGGGAAATGTACTGAATGCTCTTTATACCACACCAGTGTTGTAAGTAGTCAACCTTCAACAGTTCAATTCCACTGTTCTGACCTAGCAGCACAGGTAAGGTCTTGACTGACTGCAATATTGTATCTATTGTTTTGGCAACATAAATAAAGTGTGTATATTTGTAGCTGAAATTGCATAACTTTGACCCCTAATGGCCTTAATTTGGAAGGGGGGGGAACACTAGTAAACAATGAATTAGAATCTGTTCTCGATGTCAATAAGAATAGAAATCACAACGTACCGACTGCTGCGATGGCAGGCGATTTGTCATAGATGTATTTTGTACACACGTCCTTGATGGTCTTTGCATCTATGGCCTTCGAGGGACATAAAAATATTTCAAATAAAGACACTGCAATTTCCCAATACAGTCCACAAGTGTCTTTGCTATGTTAATCACAGCTTACATTTGGCATCTCAACATTCATTTACTCACATCAATTCTGGCCTCCAGTTCATGCAGAGGGATCCTACGGCTGTAACAAAGCATCTGTCTGCCGATGTCCTCACAGATGGGGGTGGATCCTAGAAAAAAGGTCAACTTGGTTTTATGATCATTGGCAGGGTTTGAATTAAAGGGTGTCTGGCTAAATACCCCCATAAGAATTGAAATGTCAATGTGCCCGCAGATAGACTGTGGGTACCCCCAAAAGTCCATTGGTAATTCAAACCCTGATCATGTGGCCTTACCATCAAGATGCAAAAGCATGTTTGTCTTGAGGAGGTTCTTGGCTCTTGCAACTTCGCTCTCAGTAACGCTAGTGCAGAGTGACATCCTGAGGTAAACAAAAGTAAACGTCAGTCAAATTTACTGGAAAGAAGTAGTATGAACTGAGCGGCAACCCCCTTTCACACTACCGTGCTGACCCAAACTATGCTGGGTCAGATTCTTTTTCACATTGTCCTTTTCAGCCCTGTTCCAGCATAACCAGGCCAGCTTGGTTTGACTGCCCACTCAGGTGACAGCTGGGCTCAGTCAGTGCTCACCATTCCAGCTGGGCGAAGTGCATCATCTCGTTGATGGTGCCAGGCTCACACACCATGTAGAGTCCCCACAGGCCTGTGTCGGTGTAACAGGTGTTGAAAGACTGGAAGCTGTGGCACAGGTTGCCCTGGCACGCCATCTGCGCCAGCTTGCTGGAGAGATTCTGACAAAGGTCAATACACAGATGGTAAGAGGGGGAATCGACCTGGAAGGAGTCCTGATGCCTGGGAACATGAATGAGAACTTACCACACCCCCACCAAAGGAGCGGTCCCAGTTGCCGATGAGTGTGTTTGCCACCATAAGGGGAATGGTATCGGGGTGCGACCAGCCCACTGCTTCCACAGCAATGGCAATGTGTGCCAGGGGCATCTTGTCGTCACGAACTCGGATCTAACCAACAACAACGTAATCAAATTGGCCAATATACAAGGGGAAATTCCACAGTATGTGACTCATTTCACATTAAACAAAAACCAACTACTGCAAAGTTAAACAAACCATAACTTTATGCACAGACTACTTTAAACACTTACCAAACTTTGCATTTTCACTGTTCAAGTAAGAGAATGACGGTTTGTCATTATCAAAATTTGCATCTGCACTGTTCAAGTAAATGTGTTTTTGTAAACATTTCTTTGTGCATAGTAGTTTGACATACACTTTAAAGTGAAATCTGAGTGTCACCCTTACCATGGAGTTGCCCATGGGGAGCAAGTTTGCCTCTGTTGGAGATAAACATTAAGGGCCTTCAGTCTCACCTCACTTCCAGTAAAGTCACATTGTGGGAAAGTTGGCGCCTCTCCCTTGTATCTGGCAGGAAGATTCCCAAAGTGGTACTTGGCCAAATCTATCAATTCATTGTGTGAAACCCCTGTTTGAAAGACAATGTTAGCATAAAATATCTCCCATGGATTCTATTTCTCAATGGCAGTGTACATTGTGTGATTTTGACCAATTGTGTAGGCATTTCCTACTAATTGGCTGATGTCATTGGAAACACGTATATTTATTACTACAAAACATAAGCATGCCATTTTCACAAATGTTGGGATGGTGCTGGAACATTTTTCAAATGTCCCTTTAAGATGAGAAAACCTACCTCCAGCAGCAGCCAACACTATTCTCGGTCCTTTGTAGTGAGTAGTGATGTATTCAACAAGGTCTCCTCTGTTTATTGTTCTATAAGCACAGACAGCAGAAATATCACTGCATATCCCCTGTGGTTTCTATGAAGCAAACGGATCTGAGTTGACAGTTAAGTAGTTGATAGGAATAACCAAGTCTAGGGGTATATTATTCAGTAGTGAGCAATTCACAACATTGCAGATATAAAAGGTAATGGAATAGTTAACCGGATGCCCTGTTCAGTATGACAGTCAAGCATACCTGTTATGCACAGTACATTTCTATGTTAACATTCTGTAACATTGTTCTCTCGTGAGCTGGGTTATGTTCATTGGGCACAAAACGGAAGAAAACAGACTGTATCCGTGTGGGACTAGGCTTCCTGGTCCAATAAGGAATGCAGATTTTTTTGTTTTTGGTTGCAAAACATTTCCCATTCTGTGCCGTCATGAACCCAGGCCCCAGGTGAGACAGTCCTACTTGATGTTCTCCGTAGGGCCCAGGATGGTTCTGCCCAGCGCTGTGGCTTGATAAGCTGTGGCGTGGAGGTAATCAAACACCACTTCCTGCAGGTTGGTCTCTACTTCCTGCATCTCTCGGAGGATGACCCCTCGCTCTCGCTCGATCTCTGCTCCCCCCAATGTGCTGTTCTGGATGATGTCTGCCAGGATCTCTACCGCTGGAGAACAAGGGAGGGGGAGCATTATAAACGGTCTCTGCTACACTTATAGCAAAATGTCCACTATCCATCTGTGGCCACACACAGTTCAGTGACAAGACAGTGGAGCAAATCTCTATACAGTCAGTGGTCATACCTCTGGGAAGATCCTTTGTGAATGCTTTGGCGTAATACACAGTCTGCTCCCTCGAGGTGTAAGCATTCAGATGGGCCCCCATATTTTCAATCTCCAGCTCCAGGTCAAGCTGGGAGCGCTTCCTTGTACCCTGCCAGACGCACATCACAGATGAACAGACATGTCAAACGGTATCAAAGTTGGTAATGGAACTTTGGTTGCGATTTGCAGTGGATGTAGCACTTGTCATCTAACCTTGAAAGCCATGTGTTCCAAGAAATGAGCAGTGCCATTGTTCCTCTCATTCTCATAACGACTCCCTGCATCTATCCAGAGTCCAACCTGCAAGGTACCAATTGATGACATCCGACTTCAGCACACTACTATATAGTAGATAGATTGTACTTAACAGTGGGAGGGTCTCTGTTACTCACCGTGCAAGTCGAAAGACCGGAATCCTCAGATGCAACACGTAGTCCATTTTCTAAGGTGGTAACCTTGGTTTCAGGGACATTTAACATCACTTGGTTGGCGGCCTGTGTAGCCAATAGTCTGTGTGATCCAACTATGGACTGCAATGAGACGGGTGGGAGTGAGTACTATTAGCGACTAACGGTACTAACGTTAGCTAGCTACAAGAGAACGTTGATCGCATTCGCAAGTTTTACTTGGCTGGGCATTACAGTTTATTCTAGTCTAGACTATGAAAACAAATATCTAGGTAATGCTACTGGTTTGAAGTAAGTTGTGTGATCATTTCACACGCAGAGTCAATTATCACTAGAAGGAATTATTATACTTCATCAAAGCTTCAGGACCTGCAGAACACAGGCAATGCTGCCTGGATATCCCTCTTATTTGGCTACTATAGTTAGCTAAGTATCTGTTATTGATAATTCTACCAAGGTTTACAGGCTAAAATTGTCACCCTTCTGGATATCGAGACTTACCCTGGTTAAGACATTACTCTTCAATAAATTCCGTTTTACAAGATATCTCCCAGCGGAGGTAATGCGCTGTAAGGACGTCGCCATGTTGATTATTTGTGACATGGCTATTGCGCAAGTGCGATTATTTAGTGAGCTGCCGTAATGAGCATGTAACACGCCCACCAGCATTTGCCATGTCATTATGATTAGTAAAATGTCATATTCATAAATATACATTTACAAATGTAGCTATAATTGTAAATGTATGAATAGAAAACAATTGTTTATCATCTTTAAGAATTAAATTGTACAATACTTGAAAACCATTTCCTTCTCTAGTAATAAAAAAGCTGTGAAGACCGTGAATGTATGTAACTTTTTCAAAGGTTTTGGTTTGAATGTACTTTATTATCATAATGCTTTACTATTCTCTCCCCTGGTAGTTATGTTCTAAATTTTTCATATACTCTTTGTTTATTTAGTCTGTCTATTTCCTGTGTGCTTGATATTGATTAATAAAAAATAATTTCAAATAATATAGCTGCAGGCAGCAATGAACGGGGTTCACAGGATGACAGTCAAGACACACTATCAGTTAGATAACAAAGCAAGCACTCTATCATGTAGAAATCTTCCTTTATGTGCAATCAATTAAAAATTAAAGCATGAAGCACCAGTGACTCAGTCTATAAAAAAAGTGGTCAGATGAAGCAGATGCTAAACTACAGGACTGTTTTGCTAGCACAGCCTGTAATATGTTCAACGATTCTTATGATGGCATTGAGGAGTACACCAAATCAGTCACTGGCTTCATCAATAAGTGCATCGATGACATCGTCCCCACAGTGACTGTGCGTACATACCCAACCAGAAGCCATGGATTACAGAGTGGGACTCTAACCCGGAAGCTTCTAAGAAATCTCGCTATGCCCTCCAACGAACCATCAAACAGGCAAAGCGTCAATACAGGACTAAGACCGAATTGTACTACACCGGCTCCGACGCACGTCGGTTGTAGCAGGGCTTGCAAACTATTACAGACTACAAAGGGAAGCACAGCCGAGAGCTGCCCAGTGACACAAGCCTACCAGACAAGCTAAATAACTTCTATGCTCGCTTCGAGGCAAGTAACACTGAAACATGAATGAGAGAACCAGCTTTTCCGGGCGACTGTATGATCACACTCTCCGCAGCTGATGTGGGTAAGACCTTTAAACAGATCAACATTCACAAGGCCGCAGGGCCAGACGGATTACCAGGACGTGTTCTCCGAGCATGCACTTACCAACTGGCAAGTGTCTTCACTGACATTTTCAACCTCTCCCTGTCTGAGTCTGTAATACCAACATGTTTCAAGCAGACCACCATAGTTCCTGTGTCCAAGAACACTAAGATAACCTGCCTAAATGACTACCAACCCGTAGCACTCATGTCTGTAGTCATGAAATGCTTTGCAAGGCTGGTCATGGCTCACATCAACACCATTATCCCAGAAACCCTAGACCCACTCCAATTTGCATACCGCCCAAACAGATCCACAGATGATGCAATCTCTATTGCACTCCACACTACCCTTTCACATGTGGACAAAAGGAGCACCTATGTGAGAATGCTATTCATTGACTACAGCTCAGCGTTCAACACCATAGTGCCCTCACTAAGCTGGGACTAAACACCTCCCTCTGCAACTGGATCCTGGACTTCCTGACTGGCCACCCCCAGGTGGTAAGGGTAGGTAACAACACATCTGCCACACTGATCCTCAACACGGGGGCCCCTCAGGGGTGCGTGCTCAGTCCCCTCCTGTACTCCCTGTTCACTCTTGACTGCACGGCCAGGCACGACTCCAACCCCATCATTATACTTGCCGATGACAGAACAGTGGTAGGCCTGATCACCAACAACGATGAGACAGCCTATAGGGAGGAGGTCAGAGACCTGACCGTGTGGTGCAAGGACTACAACCTCTCCCTCAACGTGATCAAGACAAAGGAGATGATAGTGGACTACAGGAAAAAGGAGGACTGAGCACGCCCCCATTCTCATCGACAGGGCTGTAGTGGAGCAGGTTGAGAGCTTTAAGTTCCTTGGTGTCCACATTACCAACAAACTAACATGGTCCAAGCACACCAAGACAGTCGTGAAGAGGGCACGACAAAACCTATTCCCCCTCAGGAGACTGAAAAGATTTGCCATGGGTCCTCAGATCCTCAAAAGGTTTTACAGCTGCACCATCGAGAGCTTCCTGACAGGTTGCATCACTGCCTGGTATGGCAACTGCTCAGCCTTTGACTGCAAGGCACTACAGAGGGTAGTGAGTACGGCCCAGTACATCACCGGGCCAAGCTTCCTGCCATCCAGGCCCTCTATACCAGGTGATGTCAGAGGAAGGCCCTAAAAATTGTCAAAGACTCCAGCCACCCTAGTCATAGACTGTTCTCTCTGCTACCACACAGCAAGCGGTACCGGAACGCCAAGTCTGGGTCCAAGAGGCTTCTAAACATAAGACTCCTGAACATCTAATCAAATGGCCACCCAGACTATTTACATTACCCCCCCCCCCCCCCCCCCCTCTACCCGGCTGCTACTCTCTGTTATTATCTATGCATAGTCACTTTAATAACTCTACCTACATACATATAACCTCAATTACCCCAACGCCGGTGCCCCCGCACATTGACTCTGTACCGGTACCGCCCGTATATAGCCCCGCTATTGTTAATTACTGCTGCTCTTTAATTATTTGTTATCTATTACTTTTATTAGGTATTTTCTTAAAACTGCATTGTTGGTTAAGGGCTTGTAAGTAAACATTTCACTGTACACCTGTTGTATTCGGCACATTTGACAAATACAATTGGATTTGATTTGATCAGTTTGGTATTTGGTATTTTATTAGGATCCCCATTAGCTGTTGCTAAAGCAGCAGCTACTCTTTCTGGGGTCCACACAAAACATGAAACATAATACAGAATGACATAATACAGAACATCAATAGACAAGAAGAGCTCAAGGACAAAACTGCATATAGTTTTTAAAAAGGCACATGTAGCCTACATATCAATGCAGACACACAAACTGTCTAGGTCAATTAGGGGAGAGGCGTTGTTCCGCGAGGTGTTGCTTTCTCTGTTTTAGTTAAATAATTACCATGTTTATCTCTCAGTACCACAAGGATGATGCAAGTGAAGTTGAGTCTAGTGCTGTAGGTTGGTTATCATGAATGTAGGTAATCATTCTTAAAGTCATTACTTAATGTATTGAGTTTATATATAGTGTACCTATGCTGGGGTTAAGAGTTGTAAAATATTTCAGCGTTAGTCTATTGGTATATTGCAGTGATCTTATTTTGTTAAACTCGTACCAAATATGGTTGGAATATGATTTGTGGTTTTCGAATTGTTGTTTTAACTGTTTTGCTATTGACTCCTTGTGCATCCCTTTGAGCGTGTTCATCAAGTAGTTACTTGTGTTATGGTGTGAATTTGGTTTAGGAATTGTATTGATTGTAATGTGCAAACTGAAATACACTACAGTTAAGTCCTTACACCATTAGTTAAGGCAATTCATTAGAATATATATACAAAATCTGTCAATCTGATTCATGGTTCATGAGAAGATTTTATAAAGTATTTTAAGCATTAGCATATATGGTACAATATGTACAGTAGAAGTCAGACGTTTACATACACTTAGGTTGGAGTCTTTAAAACTTGTTTTTCAACCACTCCACAAATTTCTTGTTGACAAACTATAGTTTTGGCAAGTCGGTTAGGACATCTACTTTGTGCATGACACAAGTAATTTTTCCAACAATTGTTTACAGACAGATTATTTCACTTATAATCACAATTCCAGTGGGTCAGAAGTTTACATACACTAAGTTCCCTGTGCCTTTAAACAGCTTTGAAAATTCCAGAATGATGTCATGGCTTTAGAAGCTTCTGATAGGCTAATTGACATCATTTGAGTCAATTGGATGTGTACCTGTGGATGTGTTTCAAGGCCTACCTTCAAACTCAGTGCCACTTTGCTTGACATCATGGGAAAATCAAAAGAAATCAGTCACGACCTCAGAAAAAAAACAGTTTCATCTTTGGGAGCAATTTCCAAATGCCTGAAGGTACCACATTCATCTGTACAAACAATAGTACGCAAGTATAAACACCATGGGGACCACGCAGCCATCATCCAGCTCAGGAAGGAGACATGTTCTGTCTCCAGGAGATGAATGTACTTTGGTGCAAAAAATGCAAATAAATCCCAGAATAACAGCAAAGGACCTTGTGAAGATGCTAGAGGAAACAGGTACAAAAGTATATCCACAGTAAAAACGAGTCCTATATCGACATAACCTGAAAGGCCGCTCAGCAAGGAAGAAGCCACTGCTCCAAAACTGACATAAAAAAGCCAGACTACGGTTTGCAACTGCACATGGGGACAAAGATCGTACTTTTTGGCGAAATGTCCTCTGGTCTGTTGAAACATAAACTGTTTGGCCATAATGAATATTGTTATGTTTGGAGGAAAAAGGGGGAGGGTTGCAAGCCGAAGAACATCATCCCAACTGTGAAGCATGGGGGTGGCAGCATCATGTTGTGGGGGTGCTTTGCTGCGGGAGGGACTGGTGCACTTCACAAAACAGATTGCATCATGAGGTAGGAAAAATATGTGGATATATTTAAGCAACATCTCAAGACATCAGTCAGGAAGTTAAAGCTTGGTCACAAATTGGTCTTCCAAATGGACAATGACCCCAAGCATACTTCCAAAGTTTTGGCATAATGGCTTAAGGACAACAAAGTCAAGGTATTGGAGTGGCCATCACAAAGCCCTGACCTCAATCCTATAGAAAATATGTGGGCAGAACTGAAAAAGCCTGTGTGAGCAAGGAGGCCTACAAACCCGACTCAGTTACACCAGCTCTGTCTGGAGGAATGGGACAAAATTCACCCAACTTATTGTGGGAAGCTTGTGGAAGGCTACCTGAAACATTTGACCTAAGTTAAACAATTTAAAGGCAATGCTACCAAATACTAATTGAGTGAATGTAAACTTCTGACTCACTGGGAATGTGATGAAAGAAATAAAAGCTGAAATAAATCATTCTCTCTACTATTATTCTGACATTTCACATTCTTATAATAAAGTGGTGATCCTAACTGACCTAAGACAGGGCATTTTTACTAGGATTAAATGTCAGGAATTGTGAAAAACCGAGTCATATTTTGTGTTATTTGTACTTATGGGTCATGAGAATATGTTTTTTTCCCCCAAAGATTTTCCCAACATTCCAACATGGAGGAAAATCTATCCTGACGGACCTTATGGGCCCTTGAGGTGAATTTGTTCAGCGTGAGGAAAGACACCAACATTCCAAGTTTCTAAGTCAAACGGGCGATGGATATGAGGGTTTAAGTGAGACTGCTTATAACAGTGCCATTCTTTTTGACCAATGTAGTCATGGCCTTTAGTTTTTGTGTACCAAATAAGAAAAGAGTTACCAATCTATGCTTAAGTTTTTTGGCCATGTCAACAATAACACAATTCAGAGAATAAGAACAGGCTTCACAGGTAAAACATTTCTAATTTAGCAGGTGCTCTTCCCCAAGGATCTAGTGCAGGGTGGCAGGTAGCCTAGTTGTTAGCGCATTGGCCAGTAACCAAAAGGTTGGTGGATCAAATCCCTGAGCTGACAAGGTGCAGTTAACCCACTGTTTCTAGGCTGTCATTGTAAATACGAATTTGTACTCATTGCCTAGTTAAATAAAGGTTAAAAAAAATGTATATATCCAGACCAGCTAGGGTTAAGTACCTTGCTCAAGGCCACATTGACATACATTTCACTTAGTTGGCTCAGGGATTTGAACCAGCAACCTTTTGGTTACTGGCCCAATACCCTTAACTGCTAGGTGTCCTGCTGCTATGAACCCCCCCCCCCCCAAAAAAAGTGTATTTGCCCACACTTTTAAGCTAATACAACAGCTGGAAAACCAAAACCCCCGCGTAAAAGCGCACATATTCTAAAACTCTAAATATCTATGTCTAGAATTTAGAGCAGGCTCGTGCCTAGTTTCTGTGGCGTATCCTGAACTTACTACTGATGTCCAGTAGATGGCAGCCTGTTCAAACTCCAGTACCTTTGCAGATTTGTAATAGCACTATGGAGTTTTTTGTGTCTCAAATATTGCTTCATGAGGTTGTGTTGAGCATGTATATTAATGCCTTGCATATCCTGACTCTGCCAATTTATAGTTAATACATTTTGTTGGTGGTATTTTCATCAACTGATGTCCCTGTTTTGAAATGTAGCCTATTATTGTTATCCAATCAAAAAATGTTGGAGAAAAAGTAGACTAACCTGGGTTGTTGCGGATCGGATTGAATCCTAGTCTTATTATGTCCCCCTTGTAGTTCAAGGTAGGCTAAAGTGTGGCCCGCTTTTTCTTGGGTAGGACTAGTCTAATTGAATACTGTTTACAGCTGTTGCTGTTCATTGCTGTAAATCAGAAAATGGGACACATTTGACACACAACTTTGTCCTTTATGTCCATAGTATTACAATTGTCGCATTATTCAACATATCTCCTGATGGTCAGAAGGGGTTAAATTCAGGACAACACAGATCCTTGTTACAGTTTTGAGAATTTATCCACTACATACAGATAAATCAAACAGTGAAACCACCATTTCATGTATCGTTTGCCTCTCAAATGAGGGTTTTACTAAAGCATAACTGAAAGGATGATTCTTTGTAAAGTAACATTCCCTGCTAAAAGATTGTATCTAATGAAGGTATTTTAAGTCTTGTGTTGAGTTCAGCTGCTTCAGGCTAGAATAAAAGGCGTTTGTCACCACTGTATCGCCTTGGAAATGATCATTATCTCGGTACATGGCTCACCCATGAAAGTGGCTGCTTTCAGTCAGACGGCAACGTTGGATATTCCCACCAGTAATGACTGTGTCCATATTTGCTGTGGGATGTTTCTCTTATAATGAGCCGCCTCTGCTTCCATAACTGCAGCAATTAGACAAATTTAGGTAAAATACATTTGATCTGTTTTTCTGCACCTATGAACACTTCCATACTTTTTCTATAATGATACTGTATCTTAATATAATGACTTGAAAATGTACTTTTGAAATCACATGTGAGTGTAGTAGAATAGCAATCCCGTGTTATTTTTATAGGCTTTTCCCAATCAACATTGGTATATGAACGATACTGAGGAAGTTTTGAGGTGAGAGAAATTCTGTCTTGTCTTAGTCTCAGAATGACTCTGGTCTCAGGACCTCTGTGTCTGTCACCTGGCAACAATCTTGTTGCTTGGATACAACATGCTGTGCCTTATTTTCATAAGATCAAATAGGCTGGAGTTGAAAGACTTGTAGGCTAGAACAGGAGGCCGTGTTGTATTGCATATGATGTGAACGTTTTGAGGTGATCATACAGTCCTTTGTGATGCATGGTCCATCCTGTAATTAGAACCTCCAGAATCACTTGGGTTAGAAGTAGAGGGAGGGGGGTGGTGAGGTTTGAGGTAGGTGGGGTTTGAGGTAAGGTTAGGTTAGGGTTAACTTCTTTGGCATACTGGTTATTGTTCGGACTTTCAGATGACTGACGTGCCCAAAGTAAACTGCCTGTTACTCAGGCCCAGGAGCTAGGATATGCATATAATTTTTGGGGGGATATTTTGGGGACTTTTTGGGATATAAATAAGGACTTTATCGAGCAAAACTACCATTCATTGTGTAGCTGGGACCCTTGGGATTGCAAACAGAGGAAGATCTTCAAAGGTAAGGGATTTATTTAATCATTATTTGTGATTTTGTGACGCCTGTGCTGGTTGAAAAAGTATTTTGATGTGGGGCACTGTCCTCAGATAATCGCATGGTATGCTTTCGCCGTAAAGCCTTTTTGAAATCTGACCACGCGGTTGGATTAACAAGAAGTTAAGCTTTAAAATGATGTATGACACTTGTATTTTCATGAATGTTTAATATTACGATGTTTGTATTTTGAATTTTGCGCTATGCAATTTCACCAGATGTTGTCGTAGGTGTCCCGCTAGCGGTTCATGCGCCCAAACAGGTTTTAAGGTTGTGGTTGTGGTTGAGGCTAGGGTTAGGGTTGAGCCGGAGTGTGGAGATGAAGGTACAGTAGAGTTAGGATTGTGGTTGTGGGGTTAGGGTTGAGCCGGAGTGTGGACATGAAGCTAGGGTTAGGGTTGTGGTTGAGGTTAAGGGTTGGGCCAGTGTGGGTTAGGGTTAGGGTTAGCTAGGGTTAGCTAGGGTTAGGGTTAGGGTTAGAGATGAAGCTAGGGTTAGGGTCAGGCTAACAGAGAGCATAGCCACGGGAAGTAGTGGTGCTGAGGATGCTACAATTTCGACAGAAAATTGCAGCACCCCAAACATCTTCCCATGGCCATGACAGAGAGCAGTCTGTAATACGGCGAATTTAGCAAACAAGGCATTTGTGGTGAGTGCATAGATGCTGTCATCTTTATGCATGTTTGCCATTGACCAATATGGACCATGTAAAAATGTTATGGTATTGCTTTTCTTAATAAATAACATATTTTTAATATATATAAATATTTTTAATTCTAAAAGTCAAAGGGGAGTTTTTGGAAAACCTGGGAATTTTGGGAAAGTTACTGGAATTTTGCAACCCTGATAAACCCTATGCTTAAGTATGGGCAGTCTAGGGTCCTGATCAACCCTGTGCTTAAGTATGAGAATGTCTAGGGTCCTGATAAACCCTGTGCTTAAGTATGGGCAGTCTAGGGTCCTGATAAACCCTGTGCTTAAGTATGAGAATGTCTAGGGTCCTGATAAACCCTGTGCTTAAGTATGAGAATGTCTAGGGTCCTGATAAACCCTGTGCTTAAGTATGAGAATGTCTAGGGTCCTGATAAACCCTGCGCTTAAGTATGGGCAGTCTAGGGTCCTGATAAACCCTGTGCTGAAGTATGAGAATGTCTAGGTTCCTGATCAACCCTGTGCTTAAGTATGAGAATGTCTAGGGTCCTGATAAACCCTGTGCTTAAGTATGGGCAGTCTAGGGTCCTGATAAATCCTATGCTTAAGTATGGGCAGTCTAGGGTCCTGATAAACCCTGTGCTTAAGTATGAGAATGTCTAGGGTCCTGATAAACCCTGTGCTTAAGTATGGGCAGTCTAGGGTCCTGATAAATCCTATGCTTAAGTATGGGCAGTCTAGGGTCCTGATAAACCCTGTGCTTAAGTATGAGAATGTCTAGGGTCCTGATAAACCCTGTGCTTAGGTATGGGCAGTCTAGGGTCCTTATAAATCCTTTGCTTAAGTATAGGAAGTCTAGGGTCCTGATAAAATAATTACGAGGAAGATGACCAACAGGAATAAGTCAGGGAAGATGGCCAACAGGAATGAGAACACTTAATCACATCACATGAACCAAGTTTAAACGATTCCTTGCTAGTTTTTAGAAAAATAAATCCCATTCCGGCCCCATTTTCTTTAAATAGCCTGCTATTTTAAGGTTGGCTTCGCTTGCATGGGGTTTCCTGGATTTTCTTATCAGTCCTACCCAGATATACATTCGTTTTTGCCCATGGGTCTCTCAATACTGACATCACAGGCTTCCCGAGGCTCTGAGGCATATTGGCATCTCTCATGATGTCCTATCCCAAATTATAGGGGACATATATTCCCATTTGGCCATATTGTCATCAGGCTGAAAGCAGTGTGTCCTTAGGCCTACACTAAATTTGAATGAGTAGGAGGATTGTGGAAACAAGTGGAATAATACTAAGCCAACAGAGAGACACAGTAATTGAAGGAACATTTTTATTTACAGCTATTTATAATGAGTGCATTCATCTTAAAATAGCTAGGTGAGACAACAACGCATCACAGTTATTTCCCTCAACGAAGTACTTACGTCGGGGGTGCCATAAAAGTAATTTAAGATAGGTAGCGTTTCAGACATTTTCGAAAGATGGGCATGGACTCCGCTGGGGGTAGCTTGTTCCACCATTGGGGTGCCAGGACATAGAAGAGCTTTGACTTGGCTGAGTGGGAGCAGGGGTGGGAGGGCCAAGAGACCAGAGGTGGTGGAACAAAGTGCTCAGGTTGGGATGTTGGGTTTGAGCATAGCCTGAAGGTAAGGAGGTGCAGTTCCCCTTGTTGCTCCGTAGGCAAGCACCAGGGACTTGGAGATGATGTGAGCTTCGACTGGAAGCCAGTGGAGTGTGTGGAGGAGCGTGGTGACATAGGAAAACTTAGGAAGGTTGAACACCAGACGGGCAGCAGCATTCTGGATAAATTGATAGCACAAGCAGGGAGCCCAGCCTACAGAGAGTTGCAGTAGTCTAGACAGAAGATACAGTTGAAGTCGGAAGTTTACATACACCTTAGCCAAATATATTTAAACTCAGTTTTTCACAATTCCTAACATTTAATCATAGTACAAATGCCCTGTCTTAGGTCAGTTAGGATCACCACTTTATTTTAAGAATGTGAAATGTCAATAATAGTAGAGAGAATGATTTATTTCAGCTTTTATTTCTTTCATCACATTCCCAATGGGTCAGAAGTTTACATTCACTCAGTATTTGGTAGCATTGCCTTCAAATTGTTTATCTTGGGTCAAATGTTTCGGGTGGCCTTCCACAAGCTTCCCACAATAAGTTGGGTGAATTTTGACCCATTCCTCCTGACAGAGGTGGTGTAACGGAGTCAGGTTGGTAGGCCTCCTTGCTTGCACACGTTTTTTCAGTTCTGACCACATATTTTCTATAGGATTGCGGTCAGGGCTTTGTGATGGTCACTCCAATACCTTGATTTTGTTGTCCCATTTTGCCACAATTTTGGAAGTATGCTTGGGGTCATTGTCCATTTGGAAGACCAATTTG
The DNA here is from genome assembly GCF_029448725.1 of Salvelinus fontinalis. Classification (NCBI taxonomy): domain Eukaryota; kingdom Metazoa; phylum Chordata; class Actinopteri; order Salmoniformes; family Salmonidae; genus Salvelinus; species Salvelinus fontinalis. The sequence goes on along the minus strand of NC_074703.1, from coordinate 27,026,434 downwards.
TGACCAAGCTTTAACTTCCTGACTGATGTCTTGAGATGTTGCTTAAATATATCCACATATTTTTCCTACCTCATGATGCCATCTATTTTGTGAAGTGCACCAATCCCTCTCGCAGCAAAGCACCCCCACAACATGATGCTGCCACCCCCATGCTTCACAGTTGGGATGATGTTCTTCGGCTTGCAACCCTCCCCCTTTTTCCTCCAAACATAATGATGGTCATTTGGTCAAACAGTTCTATTTTTGTTTAATCAGACCAGAGGACATTTCTCCAAAAGGTACGATCTTTGTCCGCGTGTGCAAACTGTATTCTGGCCTTTTAATGGCGGTTTTGGAGCAGTGGCTTCTTCCTTGCTGAACGGCCTTTCAGGTTATGTTGATGTAGGACTCGTTTTACTGTGGATATAGATACTTTTGTACCTGTTTCCTCCAGCATCTTCACGAGGTCATTTTCTGTTGTCCTGGGATTGATTTGCACTTTTCGCACCAAAGTACGTTCATCTCATGGAGACAGAACGTGTCTCCTTCCTGAGTGGAATGACGGCTGCGTGGTCCCATGGTGTTTATACCTGCGTACTATTGTTTGTACAGATGAACGTGGTACCTTCAGGCGTTTGGAAATTGCTCCCAAGGATGAACCAGACTTGTGGTCTACAATTTCTTTCTGAGGTCGTGACTGATTTCTTTTGATTTTCCCATGATGTCAAGCAAAGTGGCACTGAGTTTGAAGGTAGGCATTGAAATACATCCACAAGTAGACCGTAATGACGCCAACGTAAGTGTATGTAAACTTAAGTGCCTTGATGAGTGCCTTGATGAGTGCCTGTAAGTGTCTTGATGAGGACCTTCACCGCTTCTTGTGTGAGGTAGGGTTGTACTCTATGGATGTTGTAGAGCATGAACCTGCAGGAGCGAGTCACTGCTTTGATGTTTTGCAGAAAACAACAGGGTGTTGTCCAGGGTTACGCCCAGGTTCTTTGCACTCTGGGGGGAGGACACTGTGGAGTTGCCAACTGTGATTGAGAGGTTTTGACTTTTCATGCTCAATCATTAGTTTGTGGTTGTAATGAGTGTTGACATTAGATGACATTGATACCTAGAGAATAAGGAGACGGAAAAAAAATTGATAATTCATGACACTAATTGTGAAGTATCTCAGTTGTATCCTCTGCTCAGTCATGAGGTGGCATGCGTGTCACAACTCCATGCCACTCCAGCATCACCTATAGGACAACAAGAGGACAGACTCATGGTTTCTTTGGCAAAATGTAAACAACGTGAGTGTGTTTGTCATATTTCAATGACAAACACATGGTTTGAGGAAGAGACAAGTGACAGATTAATTCACACCGACTATTCATAAGAAAAATAGAGAGATTTGCTTTGGAATTCAACAGAAGCCAAATCCTTGGTTAAGGATGTACCAAAGCATACATAAGCCCTGACAACTATTGAGTACAGCTTCATTGAAATGCAGTGAAATACACTACAAACTGACATACAACATTAGATTTGTATATATAGGTATGTGGGACCGATGCACCAAGTCTGGAACCAACAGGAACCTGAATAGCTTCTACGTCCAAGCCATAAGACTGCTAAATAGTTAATTAAATAGTTAACCAATAGCTACCCGGACTATCGAGGCAAGCAACACTGGACCATGCATGAGAGCACCAACTTTTCCGGACGAATGTATGATCACGCTCTCCTTAGCCGACGTGAGTCTTTAGACCCTTAAACAGGTCAACATTCACAAGGCCGCAGGGCCAGTCAGATTACCAGAATGTGTACTCAGAGCATGCGCTGACCAGCTGGCAAGTGTCTTCACTGACATTATCAACCTCTCCCTGACCGAGTCTGTAATACCCACATGTTTCAAGTAGACCACCATAGTCCCCGTGCCCAAGAACGCCAAGGTAACCTATCTAAATTACTATTGCCCCGTATCACTCACATCTGTAGCCATGAAATGCTTTGAAAGGCTGGTCATGTCTCACATTAACACCATCATCCCAGATACCCTGGACCCACTCCAATTCACATATCGCCCCAACAGATCCACAGATGATGCAATCTCTATTGCGCTCCACACTGCCTCTCCCACCGGGACAAAAGGAACACCTATGTGAGAATGCTGTTCATTGACTGTAGCTGAGCGCTCAACACCATAGTGCCCTCCAAGCTAATCACTAAGATAAGGACCCTGGGATTAAACATCTCCGTCTGCAATTGGATACTGGACTTTTTGACGGCTGCCCCAAGGTAGTGAGGGTCGGCAACAGCACATCCGCCACACTGACCCTCAACACGGGAGCCCCTCAGGGGTGCGTGATTATTCCCCTCCTGTATTACCTGTTCACCCATGACTGCGTGACTGTACATGACTCCAACACCATAATTAAGTTTTCTGATGACACGATAGAGTAGGCCTGATCACCAACGACGATGAGACAGCCTACAGGGAGGAGGTCAGAGACCTAGTTGTGCGGTGCCAGGACAACAACCTCTAACCTTAACGTCAGCAAGACAAAGAAGCTGATCGTGGACCACAGGTAATTCCCACATTCACAATGACTGGGCTGTAGTGGAGACGGTTGAGAGCTTCAAGTTCCTTGGTGTCCACATCACCAAGGACCTATCATGGTTCAAACACACCAACACAGTTGTGAAGAGGACTCGACAACGCCTCTTTCTGCTCAGGAGGCTGAAAAGATTTAGCACGGGCCCTCAGATCCTCAAAAAGTTATACAGTTGTGTCACGACTTCCACCGAAGGTGGCTCCTCTCTCTGTTCGGGCGGCGCTCGGCGGTCGTCGTCGCCGGTCTACTAGCTGCCACCGATCCCTTTTCTTTTTCGTTTGGTTTTGTCTGTCTTGTGTTCACCTGTGTCTAGTTTAGGCTAATCAGTGCGGTATTTAATCTCGCCCTACCCGCTAGGATTTGTGCGGGATTGTTTGTGTATCTGTCGTTGGTTTGCGTTGCGTTTTGTTTGTTCTGTTAAACAGGTGTTTTCACTGGACTGTTTTCCCGCACGTTAGTTTAGTCAGAGGAGTGTGTTCCTCCGTGTTCGACTGGACTGGGTTCCTGTTTCTTAGTGGCTGCTGCTGTGGTCCTGTGACTGTTCTGTTGATGGACTTGAAATAAAACGCCCTTCTTGAAATTCTTACTCTCCTGCGCCTGACTCCACACCCACCTCTCCTAGGGAGAATCTGACAAGTTGCATCATTGAGAGCATCTTGATTGGCTGCATCACCACCTGGTATGGCAACTGCTTGGCATCTGACCGTAAGCCGCTACAGAGGGTAATGAGTACGGCCCAGTACATCACTGGGGCCAAGCTCCCTGCCATCCAGGACCTTTATAACAGGCGGTGTCAGAGGAAGGCCCTAAACATTGTGAAAAACTCCAACCACCCAAGTCACTGCTCTCTCTTCTACCGCACGGCAAGCGGTACTGTGGCGCCAAGTCTGGTCCCAAAATGCTCCTGAACAGCTTATACCCCTCCATCATTCTTAAATGGAAGAAGTTTGGAACCCCAAAGACTCTTCCAAGATTTGGACTCTTGACAATGACAAAAAATATTCTCTGGTCTGATGAAGCCAAGATTGAACTCTTTGGCCTGAATGCCAAGTGTCACGTCTGGAGGAAACCTGGCACCATTCCTATGGTGAAGCATGGTGGTGACAGCATCATGCTGTGGGGGTGTTTTTCAGTGGCAGGGACTGGGAGACTAGTCAGGATCGAGGGAAAGATGAACGAAGCAAAGTACAGACAGATCCTTGATGAAAACCTGCTCCAGAGTGCTCAGGACTTTAGACTGGCACGAAGGTTCACCTTCCAACAGGACAACGACCCTAAGCACAGAGCCAAGACAGTGCAGGAGTGGCTTCGGGACATATTTTATTATTATTATTATTATTATTTTTTTTATCCCATTTTCTCCCCAATTTTCGTGGTATCCAATCGCTAGTAATTACTACCTTGTCTCATCGCTACAACTCCCGTACGGGCTCGGGAGAGACGAAGGTCGAAAGCCATGCGTCCTCCGAAGCACAACCCAACCAGCCGTACTGCTTCTTAACACAGCGCGCCTCCAACCCGGAAGCCAGCCGCACCAATGTGTCGGAGGAAACACCGTGTACCTGGCCCCCTTGGCTGGCGCGCACTGCGCCCGGCCCGCCACAGGAGTCGCTGGAGCGCGATGAGACAAGGATATCCCTACCGGCCAAACCCTCCCTACTCCGGACGACGCTATGCCAATTGTGCGTCGCCCCACGGACCTCCCGGTCGCGGCCGGCTGCGACAGAGCCTGGGCGCGAACCGAGAGACTCTGGTGGCGCAGTTAGCACTGCGATGGAGTGCCCTAGACCACTGCGCCACTCTTCGGGACATATTTCTGAATGTCTTTGAGTGGACAAGCCAGAGCCCGGACATGAACCCGATTGAACATCTCTGGAAAGAGCTGAATATAGCTGTGCAGCAACGCTCCCCATCCAACTTGACAAAGCTTGAGAGGATCTGCAGAGAAAAATGGGAGAAACTCCCCAAATAAAGGTGTGCCAAGCTTGTAGCGTCATACCCAAGCGGACTCAAGTCTGTAATCACTGCCAAAGGTGCTTCAACAAAGTACTGAGGAAAGGGTCTGAATACTTATGTAAATATAATATTTCCGTTTTTTTTTATACATTTGCATACATTTCTAAAAAACTGTTTTTGCTTTGTCATTATGGGATATTGTGTGTAGATTGATGAGGGAAAAAAGTTTTTGATCAATTTTGGAATAAGGCTGTCACGTAACAAAATGTGGGAAAAGTGAAGGGGTCTGCGAATCACCCAGCGATCATACACTGTTTACCAGGGGGCAGGGCTACCGACGTTAAAGGCTAATCTGAAGATGCTGCTTGCTAAAGCTAAAACTGGCGAGTGTAGAGAGTATAGAGATATTGTTATCCACGTCGGCACCAACGATGTTAGGATGAAACAGTCAGAGGTCACCAAGCGCAACATAGCTTCAGCGTGTAAATCAGCTAGAAAGATGTGTCGGCATCGAGTAATTGTCTCTGGCCCCCTCGCAGTTAGGGGGAGTGATGAGCTCTACAGCAGAGTCTCACAACTCAATCGCTGGTTGAAAACTGTTTTCTGCCCCTCCCAAAAGATAGAATTTGTAGATAATTGGCCCTCTTTCTGGGACTCACCCACAAACAGGACCAAGCCTGGCCTGCTGAGGAGTGACGGACTCCATCCTAGCTGGAGGGGTGCTCTCATCTTATCTACCAACATAGACAGGGCTCTAACTCCTCTAGCTCCACAATGAAATAGGGTGCAGGCCAGGCAGCAGGCTGTTAGCCAGCCTGCCAGCTTAGTGGAATCTGCCACTAGCATAGTCAGTGTAGTCAGCTCAGCTATCCCCATTGAGACTGTGTCTGTGCCTCGACCTAGGTTTGGCAAAACTAAACATGGCAGTGTTCGCCTTAGCAATCTCACTAGGATAAAGACCTCCTCCATTCCTGCCATTATTGAAAGAGATCGTGATACCTCACATCTCAAAATAGGACTACTTAATGTTAGAACCCTCACCTCAAAGGCAGTTATAGTCAATGAACTAATAACTGATCATAATCTTGATGTGATTGGCCTGATTGAAACATGGCTTAAGCCTGATGAATTTACTGTGTTAAATGAGGCCTCACCTCCTGGTTACACTAGTGACCATATCCCCCGTGCATCCTGCAAAGGCGGAGGTGTTGCTAACATTTACGATAGCAAATTTCAATTTACAAAAAATAAAATGACGTTTTCGTCTTTTGAGCTTCTAGTCATGAAATCTATGCAGCCTACTCAATCACTTTTTATAGCTACTATTTACAGGCCTCCTGGGCCATATACAGCGTTCCTCACTGAGTTCCCTGAATTCTTATCGGACCTTGTAGTCATAGCAGATAATATTCAAATTTTTGGTGATTTTAATATTCACATGGAAAAGTCCACAGACCCACTCCAAAAGGCTTTCGGAGCCATCATCAACTCAGTGGGTTTTGTCCAACATGTCTCTGGACCTACTCACTGCCACAGTCATACTCTGGACCTAGTTTTGTCCCATGGAATAAATGTTGTAGATCTTAATGTTTTTCCTCATAATCCTGGACTATCGGACCACCATTTTATTACGTTTGCAATCGCAACAAATAATCTGCTCAGACCCCAACCAAGGAGCATCAAAAGTCGTACTATAAATTCTCAGACAACACAAAGATTCCTTGATGCCCTTCCAGACTCCTTCTGCCTACGCAAGGACTTCAGAGGACAAAAATCAGTTGACCACCTAACTGAGGAACTCAATTTAACCTTGCGCAATACCCTAGATGCAGTCGCACCCATAAAAACTACAAATATTTGTCATAAGAAACTAGCTCCCTGGTATACAGAAAATACCCGAGCTCTGAAGCAAGCTTCCAGAAAATTGGAACGGAAATGGCGCCACACCAAACTGGAAGTCTTCCGACTAACTTGGAAAGACAGTACCGTGCAGTATCGAAGAGCCCTCACTGCTGCTCGATCATCCTATTTTTCCAACTTAATTGAGGAAAATGAGAACAATCCAAAATGTATTTTTGATACTGTCGCAAAGCTAACTAAAAAGCAGCATTCCCCAAGTGAGGATGGCTTTCACTTCAGCAGTAATAAATTCATGAAATTCTTTGAGGAAAAGATCATGTTCATTAGAAAGCAAATTACGGACTCCTCTATAAATCTGCGTATTCCTCCAAAGCTTAGCTGTCCTGAGTCTGCACAACTCTGCCAGGACCTAGGATCAAGAGAGACACTCAAGTGTTTTAGTACTATATCTCTTGACATTGATGAAAATAGTAATGGCCTCTAAACCTTCAAGCTACATACTGGACCCTATTCCAACTAAACTACTGAAAGAGCTGCTTCCTGTGTTCGGCCCTCCTATGTTAAACATAATAAACGGCTCTCTATCCACCGGATGTGTACCAAACTCACTAAAAGTGGCAGTAATAAAGCCTCTCTTGTAAAAGCCAAACCTTGACCCAGAAAATCGGAAACTATCGGCCTATATCGAATCTTCCATTCCTCTCAAAATTTTGGGAAAAAGCTGTTGCGCAGCAACTCACTACCTTCCTGAAGACAAACAATGTATACGAAATGCTTCAGTCTGGTTTTAGACCCCATCATAGCACTGAGACTGCACTTGTGAAGGTGGTAAATGACCTTTTAATGGCGTCAGACCGAGGCTCTGCATCTGTCCTCGTGCTACTAGACCTTAGTGCTGCCTTTGATACCATCAATCACCACATTCTTTTGGAGAGATTGGAAACCCAAATTGGTCTACACGGACAAGTTCTGGCCTGGTTTAGATCTTATCTGTTGGAAAGATATCAGTTTGTCTCTGTGAATGGTTTGTCCTCTGACAAATCAACTGTACATTTCAGTGTTCCTCAAGGTTCCCTTTTAGGACCACTATTGTTTTCACTATATATTTTACCTCTTGGGGATGTCATTCGAAAACATAATGTTAACTTTCACTGCTATGCGGATGACACACAGCTGTACATTTCAATGAAACATGGTGAAGCCCCAAAATTGCCCTCGCTAGAAGCCTGTGTTTCAGACATAAGGAAGTGGATGGCTGAAAACGTTCTACTTTTAAACTCGGACAAAACAGAGATGCTTGTTCTAGGTCCCAAGAAACAAAGAGATCTTCTGTTGAATCTGACAAGTAATCTTGATGGTTGTAAAGTCGTCTCAAATAAAACTGTGAAGGACCTCGGCGTTACTCTGGACCCTGATCTCTTTGACGAACATATCAAGACTGTTTCAAGGACAGCTTTTTTCCATCTACGTAACATTGCAAAAGTCAGAAATGTTCTGTCCAAAAATGATGCAGAAAAATGAATCCATGCTTTTGTTACTTCTAGGTTAGACTACTGCAATGCTCTACTTTCCGGCTACCCGGATAAAGCACTAAATAAACTTCAGTTAGTGCTAAATACGGCTGCTAGAATCGTGACTAGAACCCCAAAATTTGATCATATTACTCCAGTGCTAGCTTCCCTACACTGGCTTCCTGTTAAGGCAAGGGCTGATTTCAAGGTTTTACTGCTAACCTACAAAGCGTTACATGGGCTTGCTCCTACCTATCTTTCCGAGTTGGTCCTGCCGTACATACCTACACGTACGCTACGGTCACAAGACGCAGGCCTCCTAATTGTCCCTAGAATTTCTAAGCAAACAGCTGGAGGCAGGGCTTTCTCCTATAGATCTCCATTTTTATGGAATGGTCTGCCTACCCATGTGAGAGACGCAGACTCGGTCTCAACCTTTAAGTCTTTACTGAAGACTCATCTCTTCAGTAGGTCATATGATTGAGTGTAGTCTGGCCCAGGAGTGTGAAGGTGAACGGAAAGGCTCTGGAGCAACGAACCGCCCTTGCTGTCTCTGCCTGGCCGGTTCCCCTTTCTCCACTGGGATTCTCTGCCTCTAACCCTATTATAGGGGCTGAGTCACTGGCTTACTGGTGCTCTTTCATGCCGTCCCTAGAAGGGGTGCGTCACTTAAGTGGGTTGAGTCACTGACGTGATCTTCCTGTCTGGATTGGCCCTGTCCGGGGGTATCATCGGATGGGGCCACAGTGTCTCCTGACCCCTCCTGTCTCAGCCTCCAGTATTTATGCTGCAGTAGTTAATGTGTCGGGGAGCTAGGGTCACTTTGTTATATCTGGAGGACTTCTCCTGTCTTATCCGGTGTCCTGTGTGAATTTAAGTATGTGCTCTATAATTCTCTCCTTCTCTCTTTCTTTGTCTCTCTCGGAGGACCTGAGCCCTAGGACCATGCGTCAGGACTACCTGGCATGATGACTCCTTGCTGTCCCCAGTCCACCTGGCCTTGCTGCTGCTCCAGTTTCAACTGTTCTGGCTGCGGTTATGGAACTCTGACCTGTTCACCGGACGTGCTAAAAAAGCCAACTGACATTTACTCCTGAGGTGCTGATTTGCTTCATCCTCGATAACTACTGTGATTATTATTATTTGACCATGCTGGTCATTTATGAACATTTGAACATCTTGGCCATGTTCTGTTATAATCTCCACCCGGCACAGCCAGAAGAGGACTGGCCACCCCTCATAGCCTGGTTCCTCTCTAGGTTTCTTCCTAAGTTTTGGCCTTTCTAGGGAGTTTTTCCTAGCCACCGTGCTTCTACACCTGCATTGCTTGCTGTTTGGGGTTTTAGGCTGGGTTTCTGTACAGCACTTTGAGATATCAGCTGATGTACGAAGGGCTATATAAATATATTTGATTTTATTTTATTTGGTCTGAATACTTTCCGAACGAACAGGAAATTCAGTTAAAGACCCAGTACATACAATTGGCTATTGACCTTCACTTGAGTAGACTGCAAAAGCAACGCCCCCCTAACATCATTTTGTGTTGTAGAGTATATTCTCTGTGCCTAACATATATCCATCCTTAAAAATATATATATATTTCACCTTTATTTAACCAGGTAGGCTAGTTGAGAACAAGTTCTTATTTACAACTGCGACCTGGCCAAGATAAAGCAAAGCAGTTTGACACAGACAACGACACAGAGTTACACATGGAATAAACAAACATACAGTCAATAATACAGTAGAAAAAGTCTATATACAGTGTGTGCAAATGAGGTAAGATAAGGGAGGTAAGGCAATAAATAGGCCATGGTGGCGAAGTAATTACAATATACCAGTTAAACACTGGAGTGGTAGATGTGCAGAAGATGAATGTGCAAGTAGAGATACTGGGGTGCAAATGAGCAAGATAAATAAATAAATACAGTATGGGGATGAGGTGGTTTGATGGGCTATTTACAGATGGGCTATGTACAGGTGCAGTGATCTGTGAGCTGCTCTGACAGCTGGTGCTTAAAGCTAGTGAGGGAGATACGTGTCTCCAGCGTCAGTGATTTTTGCAGTTCGTTCCAGTCATTGGCAGCAGAGAACTGGAAGGAAAGGCGGCCAAAGGAGGAATTGGCTTTGGGGGTGACCAGTGAGATATACCTGCTGGAGCGCGTGCTACGGGTGGGTGCTGCTATGGTGGCCAGTGAGCTGAGATAAGGCGGGGCTTTACCCTAGCAAAGACTTGTAGATGACCTGGAGCCAGTGGGTTTGGCGATGAGTATGAAGCGAGGGCCAGCCAACGAGAGCGTACAGATCACAGTGGTGGGTAGTATATGGGACTTTGGTTACAAAACGGATGGCACTGTGATAGACTGCATCCAATTTGTTGTGTAGAGTGTTGGAGGCTATTTTGTAAATGACATCGCCGAAGTCGAGGATCGGTAGGATGGTCAGTTTTACGAGGGTATGTTTGGCAGCATGAGTGAAGGATGCTTTGTTGCAAAATAGGAAGCCAATTCTAGATTTAACTTTGGATTGGAGATGTTTAATGTGAGTCTGGAAGGAGAGTTTACAGTCTAACCAGACACCTAGGTATTTGTAGTTCTCCACATATCCTAAGTCAGAACCGTCCAGCGTAGTGATGCTGGACAGGCGGGCAGGTGCGTGCAGCGATCGGTTGAAGAGCATGCATTTAGTTTTACTTGCATTTAAGAGCAGTTTGAGGCAACGGAAGGATAGTTGTATGGCATTGAAGCTTGTCTGGAGGTTAGTTAACACAGTGTCCAAAGAAGGGCCAGAAGTATACAGAATGGTGTCATCTGCGTAGAGGTGGATCAGAGAATCACCAGCAGCAAGAGTGACATCATTGATGTATACAGAGAAGAGAGTCGGCCCGAGGATTTAACCCTGTGGCACCCCCATAGAGACTGCCAGAGGTCCGGACAACTTCTCTATTAGAGAAGTAGTTGGTGACCAGGCGAGGCAGTCATTTGAGAAACCAAGGCTGTTGAGTCTGCCGATAAGAATGTGGTGATTGATAGAGTCGAATGCCTTGGCCAGGTCGATGAATATGGCTGCACACTAATGTCTCTTATCGATGGTGGTTATGAAATCGTTTACGACTTTGAGTGTGGCTGAGGTGCACCCATGACCAGCTTGGAAACCAGATTGCATAGTGGAGAAGGTACGGTGGCATTCGAAGTGGTCGGTGATCTGTTAACTTGGCTTTCAAAGACCTTAGAAAGGCAGGGTAGGATAGATATAGGTCTGTAGCAGTTTGGGTCTAGAGTGTCTCCCCTTTGAAGAGGGGGGTGATCACGGCAGCTTTCCAATCTTTGGGGATCTCAGACGATAAGAAAGAGAGGTTGAACAGGCTAGTAATAGGGGTTGCAACAATTTCAGCGGATCATTTTAAAAAGAGAGGGTCAAGATTGTCTAGCCCGGCTGATTTGTAGGGGTCCAGGTTTTGCAGGCCTTTCAGAACATCAGCTATCTGGATTTGGGTGAAGGAGAAATGGGGGAGGCTTGGGCGAGTTGCTGTGGGGGGTGCTGGGCAGTTGACCGGGGTAGGGGTAGCCAGGTGGAAAGCATAGCCAGCCGTAGAAAAATGCTTATTGAAATTCTCAATTATAGTGGATTTATTGGTGGTGACAGTGTTTCCTAGCCTCAGAGCAGTGGGCAGCTGGGAGGAGGTGCTCTTATTCTCCATGGACTTTCCATGGACTTTGCATGGTGCTATGTCCCAGAACTTTTTAGATTTTTTCTACAAGATGCACATTTCTGTTTGAAAAAGCTAGCCTTAGCTTTCCTAACTGCCTGTGCATATTGGTTCCTAACTTCCCTGAAAAGTTGCATATCACGGGGGCTACTCGATGCTAATGCAGTATGCCACAGGATGTTTTTGTGCTGGTCAAGGGCAGTCAGGTCTGGAGTGAACCAAGGGCTACATCTATTCCTGGTTCAACATTTTTTGAATGGGGCATTCTTATTTAAGATGGTGAGGAAGGCACTTTTAAAAAATAAGCAGGCATCCTCTACTGACGGGATGAGGTCAATATCCTTCCAGGATACCCGGGCCAGGTCGATTAGAAAGGCCTGCTCGTTGAAGTGTTTTAGGGAGCGTTTGACAGTGATGAGGATTGGTCGTTTGACCGCAGACCCATTACGGATGCAGGCAATGAGGCAGTGATCGCTGAGATCTTGGTTGAAAACAGCAGAGGTGTATTTGGATGCCAAGTTGGTTAGGATGATGTCTATGAGGGTGCCCGTGTTTACGGATTTGGGGTGGTACCTGGTAGATTCATTGATAATTTGTGTGAGATTGAGGGCATCAAGCTTAGATTGTAGGATGGCTGGGGTGTTAAGCATGTCCCAGTTAAGTCACCTAGCAGCACGAGCTCAGAAGATAGATGGGGATGCAATCAATTCACATATGGTGTCCAGGGCATAGCTGGGGGCTGAGGTTGGTCTATAACAAGCGGCAACAGTGAGAGACTTGTTTCTGCAAAGGTGGATTTTTAAAAGTAGAAGCTCAAATTGTTTGGGTACAGACTTGGATAGTAATACAGAACTCAGGCTATCTCTGCGGTGGATTGCAACTCCGCCCCTTTTGGAAGTTCTATCTTATCGGAAAATTTTATAATTAGGGATGGAAATTTCAGGGTTTTTGGTGGTCTTCCTAAGCCAAGGTTCAGACACGGCTAGGACATCCGGGTGTGCAGAGTGTGCTAAAGCAGTGACATCCGGTTTGGAGCGAGCGAGCGGTCGCATTTGCATTCGCTCTGCAGGTAGTATAACTTTTCATTACATTTCATTATAGTACAACGGTTTAATTTATCCAACCTTAGCAATTTCTTCTTAACTAGCTACATAGCCGTCTGTGTATCAAAGATAATTGCGTAATTATCGTATTTCGTCGTCTCGTTGTCCACACTGCTATCTGCCCAGCAGCTAGCAAACGTCCACCGTCTACCGAATAGTAGTATAACTTTTCATTACATTTCATTATAGTACAACGGTCTGATTTTCATTTTCATTACAGTACAACGGTTTGATTTGTTTGATCTTAGCTAGCTACATAGCCGTCTTTTTATCAAACATAATTGCGTCGTTATTGAGGTTCGCTAGCCAGCTATTTTCGTCCGAACTTAACGCAACGTAGCCAACACTGCTAGCTAGCCAGCTTGCCACCGAATAGCATTGTAGAAACGAGTGCATTACAACGGAACGACTTGATTAGTGTAGTGTTAGCTGGCTACACAGTTGTCTTTGCTATCTTTGATTTGTTTGATCTTAGCTAGCTACTTAGCTGGCTACATACCCGTCTCTGTATCAAAGATAATTGTGTATTTATCGAGGTTCGCTGAGGTTCGCTAGCCAGGTATTCTCGTCCTAACGTAACGTAAGGTAGTCAACCCTGCTAGCTAGCCAGCTAGCCACCGATTAGCAGCACTGTAGAAACGATTACATTACAACGGAACGACTTGTTTTGTGTAGTGTTAGCTAGCTACATAGTTTTCTTTGCTAGCTTTGTATCTAAGATAATTGTGTAACTTTGAGTAATTATCGGTTAGCTAGCCAGCTATTTTCGCCTGCCGCGCTGCCGTCCTCCTACCTAGCCAACACTGCTAGCTAACACTGCTAGCTAGCAAACTTCTACCGAATAGCAGCACTGTAGAAACTTACATTACAACGGAACGACTTGATTAGCGTAGTGTTAGCTAGTTGTCTTTGCTGTCCTTGTATCCATGATAATTGTGTAGTTTAGAGAAATTTAGAGAAACTGTCGAGGTCACCTAGCCAGCTTCACTTTCAACAACGCAGCTACTGCTAGCCAGGCTACTTCACCAGCCAGCAGTACTATATCATTTTAGTCAATAAGATTTTTAATTTTATTGATTTTTTGCAACGTAAGCTTAACTTTCTGAACATTCGAGACGTGTAGCCCACTTGTCATTCTAATCTCCTTTAGCGTAGCCTCTTCTGTAGCCTGTCAACTATGTGTCTGTCTATCCCTGTTCTCTCCTCTCTGCACAGACCATACAAACGCTTCACACCGCGTGGCCGCGCCCACCCTAACCTGGTGGTCCCAGCCCGCACGACCCACGTGGAGTTCCAGGTCTCCGGTAGCCTCTGGAACTGCCGATCCGCGGCCAACAAGGCAGAGCTCATCTCAGCCTATGCGTCCCTCCAGTCCCTCGACTTCTTGGCACTGACGGAAACATGGCTCACCACAGATAACACTGCTACTCCTACTGCTCTCTCTTCGTCTGCCCACGTGTTCTCGCACACCCCGAGAGCTTCTGGTCAGCGGGGTGGTGGCACCGGGATCCTCATCTCTCCCAAGTGGTCATTCTCTCTTTCTCCCCTTACCCATCTGTCTATCGCCTCCTTTGAATTCCATGCTGTCACAGTTACCAGCCCTTTCAAGCTTAACATCCTTATCATTTATCGCCCTCCAGGTTCCCTTGGAGAGTTCATCAATGAGCTTGATGCCTTGATAAGCTCCTTTCCTGAGGACGGCTCACCTCTCACAGTTCTGGGTGACTTTAACCTCCCCATGTCTACCTTTGACTCATTCCTCTCTGCCTCCTTCTTTCCACTCCTCTCCTCTTTTGACCTCACCCTCTCACCTTCCCCCCCTACTCACAAGGCAGGCAATACGCTTGACCTCATCTTTACTAGATGCTGTTCTTCCACTAACCTCATTGCAACTCCCCTCCAAGTCTCCGACCACTACCTTGTATCCTTTTCCCTCTCGCTCTCATCCAACACTTCCCACACTGTCCCTACTCGGATGGTATCGCGCCGTCCCAACCTTCGCTCTCTCTCCCCCGCTACTCTCTCCTCTTCCATCCTATCATCTCTTCCCTCTGCCCAAACCTTCTCCAACCTATCTCCTGATTCTGCCTCCTCAACCCTCCTCTCCTCCCTTTCTGCATCCTTTGACTCTCTATGTCCCCTATCCTCCAGGCCGGCTCGGTCCTCCCCTCCCGCTCCGTGGCTCGACGACTCATTGCGAGCTCACAGAACAGGGCTCCGGGCAGCCGAGCGGAAATGGAGGAAAACTCGCCTCCCTGCGGACCTGGCATCCTTTCACTCCCTCCTCTCTACATTTTCCTCTTCTGTCTCTGCTGCTAAAGCCACTTTCTACCACTCTAAATTCCAAGCATCTGCCTCTAACCCTAGGAAGCTCTTTGCCACCTTCTCCTCCCTCCTGAATCCTCCTCCCCCCCCCCCCCCCTCCTCCCTCTCTGCAGACGACTTCGTCAACCATTTTGAAAAGAAGGTCGACGACATCCGATCCTCGTTTGCTAAGTCAAACGACACCGCTGGTTCTGCTCACACTGCCCTACCCTGTGCTTTGACCTCTTTCTCTCCTCTCTCTCCAGATGAAATCTCGCGTCTTGTGACGGCCGGCCGCCCAACAACCTGCCCGCTTGACCCTATCCCCTCCTCTCTTCTCCAGACCATTTCCGGAGACCTTCTCCCTTACCTCACCTCGCTCATCAACTCATCCCTGACCGCTGGCTACGTCCCTTCCGTCTTCAAGAGAGCGAGAGTTGCACCCCTTCTGAAAAAACCTACACTCGATCCCTCCGATGTCAACAACTACAGACCAGTATCCCTTCTTTCTTTTCTCTCCAAAACTCTTGAACGTGCCGTCCTTGGCCAGCTCTCCTGCTATCTCTCTCAGAATGACCTTCTTGATCCAAATCAGTCAGGTTTCAAGACTAGTCACTCAACTGAGACTGCTCTTCTCTGTATCACGGAGGCGCTCCGCACTGCTAAAGCTAACTCTCTCTCCTCTGCTCTCATCCTTCTAGACCTATCGGCTGCCTTCGATACTGTGAACCATCAGATCCTCCTCTCCACCCTCTCCGAGTTGGGCATCTCCCGCGCGGCCCACGCTTGGATTGCGTCCTACCTGACAGGTCGCTCCTACCAGGTGGCGTGGCGAGAATCTGTCTCCTCACCACGCGCTCTGACCACTGGTGTCCCCCAGGGCTCTGTTCTAGGCCCTCTCCTATTCTCGTTATACACCAAGTCACTTGGCTCTGTCATAACCTCACATGGTCTCTCCTATCATTGCTATGCAGACGACACACAATTAATCTTCTCCTTTCCCCCTTCTGATGACCAGGTGGCGAATCGCATCTCTGCATGTCTGGCAGACATATCAGTGTGGATGACGGATCACCACCTCAAGCTGAACCTCGGCAAGACGGAGCTGCTCTTCCTCCCGGGGAAGGACTGCCCGTTCCATGATCTCGCCATCACGGTTGACAACTCCATTGTGTCCTCCTCCCAGAGCGCTAAGAACCTTGGCGTGATCCTGGACAACACCCTGTCGTTCTCAACTAACATCAAGGCGGTGGCCCGTTCCTGTAGGTTCATGCTCTACAACATCCGCAGAGTACGACCCTGCCTCACACAGGAAGCGGCGCAGGTCCTAATCCAGGCACTTGTCATCTCCCGTCTGGATTACTGCAACTCGCTGTTGGCTGGGCTCCCTGCCTGTGCCATCAAACCCCTACAACTCATCCAGAACGCCGCAGCCCGTCTGGTGTTCAACCTTCCCAAGTTCTCTCACGTCACCCCGCTCCTCCGCTCTCTCCACTGGCTTCCAGTTGAAGCTCGCATCCGCTACAAGACCATGGTGCTTGCCTACGGAGCTGTGAGGGGAACGGCACCTCAGTACCTTCAGGCTCTGATCAGGCCCTACACCCAAACAAGGGCACTGCGTTCATCCACCTCTGGCCTGCTCGCCTCCCTACCACTGAGGAAGTACAGTTCCCGCTCAGCCCAGTCAAAACTGTTCGCTGCTCTGGCACCCCAATGGTGGAACAAACTCCCTCACGACGCCAGGACAGCGGAGTCAATCACCACCTTCCGGAGACACCTGAAACCCCACCTCTTCAAGGAATACCTAGGATAGGATAAAGCAATCCTTCTGCCCCCCCCCCCCCTTAAAAGATTTAGATGCACTATTGTAAAGTGGCTGTTCCACTGGATGTCATTAGGTGAATGCACCAATTTGTAAGTCGCTCTGGATAAGAGCGTCTGCTAAATGACTTAAATGTAAATGTAAATGTAAAACAAACTTAGGGAGGAGGCTTCTAATGTTAACATGCATGAAACCAATGATTTTACTGTTACAGAAGTCAACAAATGAGAGCACCTGGGGAATAGGAGTGGAGCTAGGCACTGCAGGGCCTGGATTAACCTCTACCTCACCAGAGGAACAGAGGAGGAGTAGGATAAGGGTACGGCTAAAGGCTATAAGAACTGGTCATCTAGTACGTTCGGAAAAGAGAGTAAAAGGAGCAGGTTTCTGGGCGCGATAGAATAGATTCAAGGCATAATGTACAGACAAAGGCATGGTAAGATGTGAATACATTGGAGGTAAACCTAGGCATTGAGTGACGATAAGAGCGATATTGTCTCTAGAAACATTTAAACCAGCTGATGTCACCGCATGTGTGGGAGGTGGAACTAAAGGATTGGCTGAGGCATTTTGAGCAGGGCTAGAGGCTCTACAGTGAAATAAGACAATAATCACCAACCAGAACAGCAATGGACAAGGCATATTGACATTAGGGAGAGGCATGCATAGCCGAGTGATCATAGGGGTCCAGTGAGTAGTTAGGCTGGCTGGAGACACGGCGATTCAGACAGCTAGCAGGCCGGGGATAGTTGGGGGATTCCGGTTCAGAAGCAAAGAAAAATACTTTCTAAAAAAGCAGATCCACACCACATTGGGTGAGGCGGGTTGCAGGAGAATATTTTGATGTTGAGGTTTAGAAAAATATGTTTTTAAAGATATATACATGGGACACTACAAGACGAGGACAAAGACGTCTGACTGCTACGCCATCTTGGAATCCTTCCAAATTCAAAGTTGTATTAAACAAAGTATTGGTAACACTATTCGGATAGTCCCAAGTAAATTACATGTCAACTATCTACTAACCATAAACTTAACCCTTATCCTAAGCCTTATTCTAACCCTAACTGTAACCTTAACAAACATTTGCTTATCAACAGTTTGTTGATAGTATAACCATCTGTAGATCATATATGGGACTATCCAAATAATGTGTGACCGAAGTATTTCCATATGTCAAAGATATATTATTCTATGTGCTGTTGCCATGGTGTTGCCAAGTCTACATAGCTACAGATGGTTTTTTTCTGTTGTTATTGTTTCTATGATGTCATTGCTGCACATTCCACACCAGAATAAGAGTAGAACATCACAAATGCATGTATGCGTCTGTTTTTTACTCTTAACAGACAAGCACAGCCAGAGAAATTGACATCAGAATTTAAGACACGCTCCTACTGTTTCAAGATCTTTGTTACGTTTTTAGTTTTGAACTGTGTTAATTTGTGCACCTTTAATCTTTAAACCTCTATGCATCTTTCAGGGTTGGTTGATATCAGTCAATGGTTTAGTGTGTCTCTTCCCTGTTCTACCAGAGCACATGCTATGCTCTTTGTCAGCCTACATCCCTGTAATTGAGGGTGCCATGACAGTTCACTGTGCTCATTACTAATAGTGGGCAAATGAACACAGCTTAGTCTTCTCTAGCAAAGTTTGCGAGGTAAAATTCTGGAGAGGAGCCAAGGAAGAATAACATGGGGAGGACTGTAAAATTCTGCCATTTTATAAGATTACTGACTATTGAATGAGGGCAAGGGCCATCTAAGAAAACAGATCTCATCAGGAATATTGTGGTAACACTTTACTGTATGTCCGATTGCATTCCAAAAACCTTTATAACAGCTACACTACCGTTCAAAAGTTTGGGGTCACTTAGAAATGTCCTTGTTTTTGAAAGAAAAGCACATTTTTTGTCCATTAAAATTTGAGAAGGCCAGCATCCCGGAGTCGCCTCTTCACTGTTGACGTTGAGACTGGTGTTTTGCGGGTACTATTTAATGAAGCTGCCAGTTGATGACTTGTGAGGCGTCTGTTTCTCAAACTAGACACTCTAATGTACTTGTCTTCTTTCTCAGTTGTGCACCGGGGCCTCCCACTCCTCTTTCTATTCTGGTTAGGCCAGTTTGCGCTGTTCTGTGAAGGGAGTAGTACATAGCGTTGTATGAGATCTTCAGTTTCTCTGCAATTTCTCGCATGGAATAGCCTTAATTTTTCAGAACAAGAATAGACTGACGAGTTTCAGAGGAAAGTTATTTGTTTCTGGCCATTTTGAGCCTGTAATCGAACCCACAAATGCTGATGCTCCAGATACTCAACTAGTCTAAAGAAGGCCAGTTTTATTGCTTCTTTAATCAGAACAACAGTTTTCAGCTATGCTAACATAGATGCAAAAGGGTTTTCTAATGATCAATTAGTCTTTTAAAATGATAAACTTGGATTAGCTAACACAACGTGCCATTGGAACACAGGAGTGATGGTTGCTGATAACGGGCCGCTCTACGCCTGTGTAGATATTCCATAAAATATCAGCCGTTTCCAGCTACAATAGTCATTTACAACAATAACAATGTCTCACTATATTTCTTATCAATTTGATGTTATGTTAATGGACAAAAAAAGCTTTTCTTTAAAAGACAAGGACATTTCTAAGTGACTCCAAACTTTTGAACTGTAGTGTATATAACACATACTATTTGCTTGTAACGGTTGTCCTCCTCCTCTTCAACCGAAAAGGAGGAGTAGTTATTGAACCAAGGCGCAGCGGGTTGTGGTGACATAATTTATTTACAGAAAGACGAAAAACACGAACTTGACTATAAACTAACAAAACAACAAAACGGAGTAGACAAACCTGGACATGCGAACTTACATAAAACGCAGAACTCACGAACAGGAAAAAATGACTACACAAAATGACGATGTACAAAAACAAACCGAACAGTCCCGTATGGTGCGACAAACACTGACACAGGAGACAACCACCCACAAAGAACACTGTGAAACAACCTACCTAAATATGACTCTCAATTAGAGGAACGCCAAACACCTGCCTCTAATTAAGAGCCATACCAGGCAACCCTTAAACCAACATAGAAACAGAAAACATAGAATGCCCACCCAAACTCACGTCCTGACCAACTAACACATACAACAAACTAACAGAAATAGGTCAGGAACGTGACATTGCTATTAGCTGTCATAAACTGTTTTAAATAGTTCCGGCATAAGATGTTTTAAAACTAGTTATGATGGGTGTTATAAATGACTGTTCATCCTGTCATATACTCATAAGATGTAATAAAACTAGTTATGATGGGTGTCATAAATGACTGTTCATCCTGTCATATACTCAGACCATTGCTTGAAACACTATAATGCCGTGATACTGTTTTGCTTCCAATAGAATGGTCTAAATACCTGGAAGAATGGGAAAGATTATATACTCCATTTCCTGTACTTTTGTTTTAGGACATTTTCATTTCTTTTTTGTTGCGTAGAACTCGCCATTTTCACATATGTGAATATGAAGTGGAGATAATGTATGACATTAAGAAGCGGGGGATTTCCCTCACCACTGGAAGTTAAAAGTATATCCAGGGGCGTGTTTAACTAAAAGCCATCTGTGGCAGGAGTGAAGCTTTGGGATATTTGTCTCCATTCAATAATTAAATACTGTGTATTCACCAAAATGTGAGAAAAAACACCCACTCGAAAAGGAAAATACTATAACACCTCATTGTACAGTAACTGTGAGAAATGTTATTTTGTATGTCTGCTAAATAATGTATTTATGCTTCCACCTGTGTGGGTGATAAGATATAAAAAAATAAATCAAGTCTATCTATCCCTTTTAATATACACTGTATCATGCCACTTGGATGACTGATGCCTTGGAAACCCTTGTTGTTGTGTGTCAATACAGCCCACTGAAAATACCCTGGCAGTTACCAAGACCTGGGATGTTACTGTACAATTATAATAGAACAGCATTGACATAATGACCACAAAATTATTACTATCCAGAACAGCTTCTAACTTCCAACCATTTTACAGAGCAAGCTGTGATTACATTAGTATATATCTGTAATTATTGTGGTGAAAAACACCTGCTGCTAGAGAAGGAGGACCGTCTTGAAGCCCTCTCTCCCTTTGTAAACGCCAGGACTGCGTCCCAATAATATATCCTTTCTCCTGAAGTACACTGTTCCCACAAATCTAAGGGCATTGGATTGGTGGAGGCAAGGTCTAGTGGGAGTTTCCACCATATTTCTTGTAGGCCTACTAGTCATTTACTTGTGTTAACAAGTGTACACTTATGTGGAAGGAGAGATACTTGGGACATATCCCACAACTCTCCTTGATGGGTTTTCAAACAGCACTAATGGGAAACGTATTATTAAGAAGCAGATGGACAGTCGTTGCATGGAAAGGAAATGCTAGTTTGTGTTATTTATTTAAACACTGATTAAAGGTCTGGTGAGGCATTGAAGTTCACTTTATAAAGAAACACATCCATGTATACTTGTTTTGCTCGCAAAGTCATACAATTTTTAGGAGAACAAATAGAAATGTAAAGGGAAATACATGAATAGATATGTAACGCGTTGTCTGAGTTGTGAAACATAAATGACATGTGCAAGAAGCAACGTAACTGAACGAGGCCACGCAGAGACGTCTATCGTTGATTGCTTTCAAAGTGAAATAAAATACGTCTCATAATGGAAGCTTAACTGCTTGAGTGCTTTTATCAAGCGTTTCGTCCGACAATTCTAGTTACTGTACACTTCACAGATGGCTTGAGTACCTCTGCGTTTAACGCCCAGTGGATATGAAAGTATTCAGGGTAAATGGATGGAAAGAGCAGGTGTTCTTAATGTTTTGTATACTCAGTGTACGTGTGTGTATACACTGAGGGACTTGTCAAGATTATTACCAAAATGGCCCTATATTTGGGCTACATCCCAATGACTCCTAGGGCTTTGGTCAAAAGTTATGCACTATGTAGGGTGCCAGTTGGGTGCCTATGGTGTAACGTCAAATCCGTTGGTATTTTCATATCTAAAATTCAAAAAGTCTTAAAAACCCACTGGGCACAGATGTCAGTTCAAATGTTAGTTTTTATTTACATTTGGTTGAGTTCTTAACTAATGTGATTTGAATGTGAAATCAAAAAACAATGTCACCATGTCATTGGATTTAGGTTAAAAGTTGTCTGAAAAAAATATACAATGCCCTTAGGTCAATATCTTTTTGCAAATCCAATCAGTTATTTCAACTTCATCGCATGACATTTATTTTGTTGAATTAACGTTGAAACATTGTTGATTCAAGCAGTTTTTGCCCAGTTGTAAGCCTTCAAAATTATGGTCCTGAGGATCTGACGGGAAAATCCAAAGTTACTGGAATTATGTAAAGCAATACACTGGCAGCTTCTTATAGCAGTGACTGACTCCCAGTCGGCATGGAAACCAACTGCCATAATTGGCCCTGACTTGTGATGGTGTGAAATAATGCATTAATCCGTTCAGCATTTTGTTGTGGTGAAAGGGTTTGGGGGGGTTCACACCACAAGCACCTGCGCGCGCACACACACACACACACACACACACACACACACACACACACACACACACACACACACACACACACACACACACACACACACACACACACACACACACACACACACACACACACACACACACACACACACACACACCTCACATTAAGACTCCCTGATCGATGTTAACATTAAACAACTGTTGGCTAACAGCCATGCGACATGGAACCAATGTCACTGAAAAGAACAGGTGGAATATTGTCAAACTGTAATTAGGCCTACATGTTTAGCTACTGTAATTCAACAATGTTGTATTTCAATTATCATATTAGAGGGAATAACAGAACCACAGGGCCCTCATTAACTGGAAAGTCCCTCGTGAAGTCAGTTTTTAACATGGTTTATCTCACCTCAGTTTTCTACAGTTTTCTACCTCACACATAGACATTTTTCTTCTTCTAGTCCTCACACATAGACATTGGTCAGCATCAATGCCAGACCCTTAGTTGGTGGTGCAAACATCCATTAATCAGTGTCAAACAGAACAGCTGATGACAAATGGCAGGTCATGTCATACAACTGCATAAGAAAGATTGATACATTTCAATATATACTGAAAAAAAATATAAACACAACATGCAACAATTTCACTGAGTTACATCAATTCATATAAGGATTTCTGTCAATTGAAATCAATTAATTAGGCCCACCTACTTGAGAGCCAGGCCCACCCACTGGGGAGCCAGACCCAGCCAATAAGAATTAGTTTTTCCCCACAAAGGGCTTTTACAGACAGAAATAGTCCTCAGTTTCATCAGCTGCCCAGGTGGCTGGTGTCAAAGGATCCTGCAGGTGAAGAAGCCGGATGTGGTCCTGGGCTGGTGTGGTTACACAAGGTTTGTGTTTTGATGCCGGTTGGACGTACTGCCAAATTCTCTAAAATTACGTTGGAAGCGGCTTATGGTAGAGAAGTGAACATTCAATTATCTGGCAACAGCTCTGGTGGATATGCCTGCAGTCAGCATGCCAATTGCACGCTCCCTCAAAACTTGAGACATCTGTGACATTGTGTTGTGTGACAAAACTGCACATTTTCTTGTTCCCAGTATAATGTGCACCTGTGTAATGATCATGCTGTTTAATCAGCTTCTTGATATGCCACACCTGTCAGCTGGATGGATTATCTTGGCAAAGAAGAAATGCTCACTAACAAGGATGTAAATACATTTGTGGAACATTTCTGGGATCTTTTATTTCAGCTCATGAAACATGGGACCAACACTTTACATGTTGCATTTATATATTTGCTCAGTATATTTAACTAGAAATCCACAAGATTAATATCCCATATTGCCCCTCTTTTTACCAACTTTTTTACCACAAAACGTTTGTGGTCACATTTTATATTTGAGTAATTTAGCTCTTATCCAGAGCAACTTACAGTAGTGAGTACATTCATTTTCATACTGTTCCCTGTGGTAAACGAACCCTAAAACCCTGGCATTGCAAGCACCATGCTATACCAACTGAGCTACACAGGGTGAAAACCGCTCATGCCTGAGTAGTAGGCCACCCCCGGCAGGCGGAGGCAGCAGTCCCCTGCCCTCCAGCCTCATGTTCTCTGGGCTCCCTCAAACAGTGTGCTACTACTCCTCACACTGAGGTCCATCGTATGTCCCTGGCACACAGGACAGGACCACTGACAGGAGGGCTCTGACCTGGATGAAACACATGGAGGAAACACAAGACATTCTGATCCACACACACACGCTGACGGATGAACAGATGAACACACACTCACAGACGAACACACACGCGCTGACGGACGAACGGATGAACACACACTCACATGCTGACGGACGAACAGACGAACACACACTCACAGACGAACACACACACACACACACATACACACAGAAAGACAGACACAAAGACGAACACACATTCACCGTCTGTCATGATTTTCTGTTGTCATACAGTCACAGTAGCATTGGTGTCCCATGTTAAGGGAACTTAGTATTGCCTGAATGACCTGACTGTGACTATTTCCTGATCAGGTCACGTGATGAGGAAAAACCCAAGACCCTAGCCGTTATGGGTGTATATAAAGTCAATGTTTATATAAAGTCAATTGAGGAGATTTCTACCTTGTTTCCTGAATGGACATGGCTGCACTAACATTAAACTCAAATTGTATTTGTTTATGGGTTAGCGTACAGATGTAGGATCTTAATTTGGTCACTCTTTTGTTCCTGCACAGCAGGAAATGGAAACATGTAGTGTATTCTAGGTTTAAAAAGGATTCGGAAGTTTGTAATTTCCATTTTAAAATGTCAGACTTTATTTGCCCTAACGAAAAATGTATCAACCACTACAAAAAATGTACATTAAGGCCTCCCGGGTGGCACAGTGGTCTAAGGCACTGCATCGCAGTGCTAGCTGAGCCACCAGAGACTCTGGGTTCGAGCCCAGGCTCTGTCGCAGCCGGCCGTGACCGGGAGGTCCATGGGGCGACGCACAATTGGCCTAGTGTCGTCTGGGTTAGGGAGGGTTTGGCTGGTAGGGATATCCTTGTCTCATTGTGCACTAGCGACTCCTGTGGTTGGCTGGGTGCAGTGCGCGCTGACCAGGTCGCTAGGTGTACGGTGTTTCCTCTGACACATTGGTGCGGCTGGCTTCCGGGTTGGATGCGTGCTGTGTTAAGAAGCAGTGCGGCTTGGTTGGGTTGTGTTTTGGAGGACGCATGGCTCTCGACCTTCGTCTTTCCCGAGCCCGTACGGGAGTTGTAGCGATGAGACAAGACAGGAACTACTAACAATTGAGGAGAAAAAGGGGGTTAAAAAAAAGGACATTCATTATAATCCACATTTCGTGTTGCTGCAGGACTATTTTTAAGGGTGTAGCAAACTGGCTCAAATTAAGATCCTACGTTATATGGTGGTGGAACTTGCTGATGGCTTCATGCAATCATAATGAACACTCAAATGTTCGTCACAGTCCTGGGGATTAATATATTGTCTTACCTTCTGAAAGACTGTGCAAAGAAAAACATTTAATCAATTCACATCTCAGTAGTTTGTTCAGTAGCCAAGCACTCCTAATAGTGGGAGTCATTTTGAGGTTAGGGGAGACAGGTGAGTCATTTTGAGGTTAGGGGGAGACAGGGGAGTCATTTTGAGGTTAGGGGGAGACAGGGGAGTCATCTTGAGGTTAGGGGGAGACAGGGGAGTCATTTTGAGGTTAGGGCAGACAGGGGAGTCATTTTGAGGTTAGGGGGAGACAGGGGAGTCATTTTGATGTTAGGGGGAGAGAGGGGAGTTATTTTGAGGTTAGGGGGAGACAGGGGAGTCATTTTGAGGTTAGGGGGAGACAGGGGAGTCATTTTGAGGTTAGGGGGAGACAGGGGAGTCATTTTGAGGTTAGGGGGAGACAGGAGAGTCATTTTGAGGTTAGGGCAGACAGGGGAGTCATTTTGAGGTTAGGGGAGACAGGAGAGTCATTTTGAGGTTAGGGGAGACAGGGGAGTCATTTTGAGGTTAGGGGAGACAGGGGAGTTATTTTGAGGTTAGGGGGAGACAGGGGAGTCATTTTGAGGTTAGGGGGAGACAAGGGAGTCATTTTGAGGTTAGGGGGAGACAGGGGAGTCATTTTGATGTTAGGGGGAGACAGGAGAGTCATTTTGAGGTTAGGGGAGACAGGAGAGTCATTTTGAGGTTAGGGGAGACAGGGGAGTCATTTTGCGGTTAGGGGGAGACAGGGAGTCATTTTGAGGTTATGGGAGACAGGGGAGTCATTTTGAGGTTAGGGGAGACAGGGGAGTCATTTTGCGGTTAGGGGGAGACAGGGGAGTCATTTTGAGGTTAGGGGAGACAGGGGAGTTATTTGGAGGTTAGGGGGAGACAGGGGAGTCATTTTGAGGTTAGGGGAGACAGGGGAGTCATTTTGAGGTTAGGGGAGACAGGGGAGTCATTTTGAGGTTAGGGGGAGACAGGGGAGTCATTTTGAGGTTAGGGGGAGACAGGGGAGTCATTTTGAGGTTAGGGGAGACAGGAGAATCATTTTGAGGTTAGGGGAGACAGGGGAGTCATTTTGCGGTTAGGGGGAGACAGGGGAGTCATTTTGAGGTTAGGGGGAGACAGGGGAGTCATTTTGAGGTTAGGGGAGACAGGGGAGTCATTTTGAGGTTAGGGGGAGACAGGGGAGTCATTTTGAGGTTAGGGGAGACAGGGGAGTCATTTTGAGGTTAGGGGAGACAGGGGAGTCATTTTGAGGTTAGGGGGAGACAGGGGAGTCATTTTGAGGTTAGGGGGAGACAGGGGAGTCATTTTGAGGTTAGGGGAGACAGGAGAATCATTTTGAGGTTAGGGGAGACAGGGGAGTCATTTTGCGGTTAGGGGGAGACAGGGGAGTCATTTTGAGGTTAGGGCAGACAGGGGAGTCATTTTGAGGTTAGGGGAGACAGGAGAGTCATTTTGAGGTTAGGGGAGACAGGGGAGTCATTTTGCGGTTAGGGGGAGACAGGGGAGTCATTTTGAGGTTATGGGAGACAGGGGAGTTATTTTGAGGTTAGGGGGAGACAGGGGAGTAATTTTGAGGTTAGGGGGAGACAGGGGAGTCATTTTGAGGTTAGGGGGAGACAGGGGAGTCATTTTGAGGTTAGGGGAGACAGGAGAGTCATTTTGAGGTTAGGGGAGACAGGGGAGTCATTTTGCGGTTAGGGGGAGACAGGGGAGTCATTTTGAGGTTAGGGGAGACAGGGGAGTTATTTGGAGGTTAGGGGGAGACAGGGGAGTCATTTTGATGTTAGGGGGAGACAGGGGAGTCATTTTGAGGTTAGGGGAGACAGGAGAGTCATTTTGAGGTTAGGGGAGACAGGGGAGTCATTTTGAGGTTAGGGGGAGACAGGGGAGTCATTTTGAGGTTAGGGGAGACAGGGGAGTCATTTTGAGGTTAGGGGAGACAGGGGAGTCACAGTCGACGTGCTTGCTGTGAATCATTTGGGAGAGACATCAAAGACCCTGTTGACAGCCCACTCAGTGTACCCTGATGATTTAGAGAGCAGTGTGTGTGTGTGTGTGTACCTTATTACTTACACCTACTGGAGTTGTCACTCTCTATTTTTATACAGCTACCAGCCTCACAAGATTACACACTATCAATATTACTCCTTTACATCCTCTGCCAATTTCTAGTGAGGATTTACACAGTCCTATCTATGCATATCCTTCTACGCGTTTCTCCCCATTTACAGGTGTAGGATCTTGATTTGACAATTTTCTCACAGCAGGAAAATAAGCCAGCAGCAAAAGGAAATGTGAATTATTGTGAGGATTATAACTAATGGTCATTTTTGTCGGGGTTGATACATTTTTTGTTAGGGCAAATCTAGTATGAAATGTTAAAGTGTAAATTACAAATGTTATATTTTTATACCTTGAATACACAACAAGTTTGAATTTCCTGATGTGCAGGACATTTTCTGCAACAACAGGGTGATCAGATTTATACCTTACATCTGTACACTGTGGAAAACGTTTGGAGCATGTGAAATATTTGCATATGCCTTCAACACATCACAATAACCTAGAAATTACGTACTTAAAGGGGATACAAAACAATATGAGAACCTCTTACGATGTGCTTGAATTCAGTTCATAACGTGTTGATCTCTTCCAGAGCTGCAGAGTTATAGGGACATGTAATACAGAGTTATAGGGACATGTAATACAGAGTTATAGGGACATGTAATACAGAGTTATAGGGACATGTAATACAGAGTTATAGGGACATGTAATACAGAGTTATAGGGACATGTAATACAGAGTTATAGGGACATGTAATACAGAGTTATAGGGACATGTAATACAGAGTTATAGGGACATGTAATACAGAGTTATAGGGACATGTAATACAGAGTTATAGGGACATGTAATACAGAGTTATAGGGACATGTAATACAGAGTTATAGGGACATGTAATACAGAGTTATAGGGACATGTAATACAAAATACTCACACATTGTCACGCGGGACTAGGTGGGTGAAGGAATCAGACGCAGAAAGTTCCAATTGCGAAAAGTGCTCCTTTACTATAGCACACAAAAAAATGAATAAGTCCAAACATACAGGGCGCAGCGAACAACTTGAATAACCCAAAACACAGGGTGCCAAGTAATTAGAAAAATAAATACACCTCTACCTAAAACACACACACACGTAACATAAAGACAATCTCGCACAAAACAAGGCCGGGTCTACCTACTACATATAGGGAAGCTCATTAACCGAAAACAGAAACACAGGTGAAACTAATAAGACAAAACAAACAGACAAACGAGAAAGGGATCGGTGGCGGCTAGTAGGACGGTGACGACGACCGCCGAGCACCGCCCGAACAGGCAGGGGAGCCAACTTCGGCGGAAGTCGTGACACACATTATCATATGTAATACTGTCCTAGAGACATGTAATACAATACAATCACACATTATCGTATGTAATATTGTACTTTTCTTTATGAGAAGTGACTCTGACCCTGTCTCCGTTGGGCTCATTTCCAATTAATTGTGGTTATTAAATGTGAGCCATATTCCCCAGTCACAGATGCTGCAGGGAAATCTGCACAATAACACAAGCAACAGTTGAACACGGTCACAAAATAACACAAACTCCCCACAATGGAGAATGTATAGAACAGACTTCCCCACTCAGGTCAATTATGTCATAATGGGTGGACTGGCGGATATTTTGAGTGTCTCAATGACATTACCTGTCAAATTAACAAGACCTTTCTACTCATTCTATTTATATGGGTCAATCAATCCATGTCAAAGATGGTGGATCAATTAAGATAGTTCACTCAGGCTGTTAACCATTGAAAAAAGAATAATACAGTTATGGTCTGCTTAACGGGGTGGTTCTCCCATAGACACCAATGCAATAGCAGCTAGATCTGCTTAGTTCATTGATTGTAATACAAATAGAAAAAATTGGGAGTGGGGTGTCTCGCTTCCTCTTCCATCTCTGTCCATATGTCCCAACTTTGAAACCTTTAACCTTCTATGACCTCTTTCATATTTTCAACTACCCAACCAGTTATCTTGTGATTAACAAACTGTCAAACCCCCTCTGAATTACTTACATAATTAACTTGCTGACTGAAGTGTAATGCAAATTACTTGGTCACATGTTAAAGAATTACAATAGCCCATAGCAATTTAAATGACAGATATACTATCTGTAATGTGTCATATCTGTCTGGTTTCATACTCATTTGAGATTTGTAATATGTTTTAAGGTGTGGTAGGTTCGAGCGGAATATCAAATCTCCCTTATGAAATGGAAAACAGAAACATACTTATTCAGTAGGGCAGACAACATGGAATATACTTGTAGGGTTAAATAAAAGTGTCTGGAGCCACACTGGACCAAGGACAGAGCCGCTGGACCAAGGACCGAGCCACTGGACCAAGGACAGATCCATTGGATCAAGGACAGATCCACTGGACCAAGGACAGAGCCACATTAGACCAAGAACAGAGCCACTAGACGAAGGACAGCGCCACACTGGACCAAGGACAGAGCCACTGGACCAAGGACAGAGCCACATTAGACCAAGGACAGAGCCACTGGCCCAAGGACAGAGCCATGCTGGACCAAGGACAGAGCCACACTGGCCCAAGGACAGAGCCACACTGGACCAAGGACAGAGCCACATTAGACCAAGAACAGAGCCACTGGCCCAAGGACAGAGCCACTAGACGAAGGACAGAGCCACACTGGCCCAAGGACAGAGCCACTGGCCCAAGGACAGAGCCACATTAGACCAAGGACAGAGCCACTGGACCAAGGACAGAGCCACTGGACCAAGGACAGAGCCATTAGACCAAGGACAGAGCCACTGGCCCAAAGGACAGAGCCACACTGGACCAAGGACAGAGCCACACTGGCCCAAGGCAAGGACAGAGCCACACTGGACCAAGGACAGAGCCACATTAGACCAAGGACAGAGCCACATTAGACCAAGGACAGAGCCACTGGCCCAAGGACAGAGCCACTAGACAAAGGACAGAGCCACACTGGACCAAGGACAGAGCCACACTGGACCAAGGACAGAGCCACTGGACCAAGGACAGAGCCACTGGACCAAGGACAGAGCCACTAGACAAAGGACAGAGCCACACTGGCCTAAGGACAGAGCCACTGGCCCAAGGACAGAGCCACTAGACGAGGGACAGAGCCACACTGGACCAAGGACAGAGCCACTGGCCCAAGGACAGAGCCAATAGACGAAGGACAGAGCCACACTGGACCAAGGACAGAGCCACTAGACGAAGGACAGAACAACATTAGACCAAGGACAGAGCCACACTGGACCAAGGACAGAGCCACTGGCCCAAGGACAGAGCCACTAGACGAAGGACAGAGCCACACTGGACCAAGGACAGAGCCACTGGACCAAGGACAGAGCCACTGGCCCAAGGACAGAGCCACATTAGACCAAGGACAGAGCCACTGGCCCAAGGACAGAGCCACTAGACGAAGGACAGAGCCACACTGGACCAAGGACAGAGCCACTAGACGAAGGACAGAGCCACACTGGCCCAAGGACAGAGCAACACTGGACCAAGGACAGAGCCACTAGACGAAGGACAGAGCCACTAGATGAAGGACAGCGCCACACTGGACCAAGGACAGAGCCACTAGATGAAGAACAGCGCCACACTGGACCAAGGACAGAGACACTAGATGAAGGACAGCACCACACTGGACCAAGGACAGAGCCACTAGACGAAGGACAGCGCCACACTGGACCAAGGACAGAGCCACTAGACCAAGGACAGCGCCACACTAGACCAAGGACAGTGCCACACTGGACCAAGGACAGAGCCACTAGACGATGGACAGCGCCACACTGGACCAAGGACAGAGCCACACTGGACTAAGGACAGAGCCACACTGGACCAAGGACAGAGCCACACTGGACCAAGGACAGAGCCACACTGGACTAAGGACAGAGCCACACTGGACCAAGGACAGAGCCACTAGATGAAGGACAGCGCCACACTGGACCAAGGACAGAGCCACTAGATGAAGGACAGCGCCACACTGGACCAAGGACAAAGCCACACTGGATCAAGGACAGAGCCACACTGGACCAAGGACAGAGCCACTAGATGAAGGACAGCGCCACACTGGACCAAGGACAGAGCCACACTGGACCAAGGACAGAGCCACACTGGACCAAGGACAGAGCCACTAGATGAAGGACAGCGCCACACTGGACCAAGGACAGAGCCACACTGGACCAAGGACAGAGCCACACTGGACCAAGGACAGAGTCACTGGACCAAGGACAGAGCCACACTGGCCCAAGGACAGAGCCACACTGGACCAAGGACAGAGCCACACTGGACGAAGGACAGAGCCACTAGACGAAGGACAGCGCCACACTGGACCAAGGACAGAGCCACACTGGCCCAAGGACAGAGCCACACTGGACCAAGGACAGAGCCACACTGGACGAAGGACAGAGCCACTAGATGAAGGACAGCGCCACACTGGACCAATGACAGAGCCACACTGGACCAAGGACAGAGCCACTAGACGAAGGACAGAGCCACACTGGACCAAGGACAGCGCCACACTGGACCAAGGACAGAGCCACACTGGACCAAGGACAGATCCACACTGGACCAAGGACAGAGCTACTAGACGAAGGACAGCGCCACACTGGACCAAGGACAGAGCCACTGGACCAAGGACAGAGCCACACTGGACCAAGGACAGAGCCACTAGATGAAGGACAGCGCCACACTGGACCAAGGACAGAGTCACTGGACCAAGGACAGAGCCACACTGGACGAAGAACAGAGCCACTAGATGAAGGACAGCGCCACACTGGACCAAGGACAGAGTCACTGGACCAAGGACAGAGCCACACTGGACGAAGAACAGAGCCACTAGACGAAGGACAGCGCCACACTGGACCAAGGACAGAGCCACACTGGACAAAGGACAGAGCCACTAGACGAAGGACAGCGCCACACTGGACCAAGAACAGAGCCACACTGGACCAAGGACAGATCCACACTGGCCCAAGGACAGAGCCACACTGGCCCAAGGACAGAGCCACACTGGACCAAGGACAGAGCCACACTGGACCAAGAACAGAGCCACACTGGCCCAAGGACAGAGCCACACTGGCCCAAGGACAGAGCCACACTGGACCAAGGACAGAGCCACACTGGACCAAGGGCAGAGCCACTGGACCAAGGACAGAGCCACTGGACCAAGGACAGAGCCACACTGGACCAAGGGCAGAGCCACTGGACCAAGGACAGAGCTACTAGACGAAGGACAGCGCCACACTGGACCAAGGACAGAGCTACTAGACGAAGGACAGAGCCACTAGATGAAGGACAGCGCCACACTGGACCAAGGACAGAGCCACTGGACCAAGGACAGAGCCACACTGGACCAAGGACAGAGCCACTAGACGAAGGACAGCGCCACACTAGACGAAGGACAGCGCCACACTAGACCAAGGGCACCGCACAATAAACAGTTATTCATACAATGTTATGTTTTACCTCCTGAAAATGTGGACAGGTGTTAATTTAACATTGGTTAGTAGAATCGGGAATCAATGTCAGTTTCACATGATGATATCACTTGCAACACACCAGGGTTGTGTTCATTAGGGCACGCAAAGGAAAATGTCTTTAAAAAAAAATGAATGACGGAAAATGAAAATGAGTATTTCTTATTGGACAATCAGAATCACCTTTATTCGCCAAATACATTTGCATGTAGAGGAATTTGACTTGGTGAAATGGTGTTGCCACAATAAACAGAATACACAGACAGACAATACAGAAACAAGATATTTAAGATATTTAAACACAGAATTGACACAACCCACATACAGTATGTACACTATAAACACCAAGCTAAAAACTACAGACTACATTATAAACACGATAAGCTACATGATGAATTCTGCTTGTATAAATGTTTAAATAAAGCAATTTACAATAGGGGAAATATATACAGTGCATTCGGAAAGTATTCAGACCCTTTGACTTTCCACATTTTGTTACATTACAGCCTTATTCTAAAATGGATTAAATACCTTTTTTTCCTCATCAATCAACACACAACATAATGACATCACAATGACATCACAACACCCCATAATGACATCACAACACCCCATAATGACATCACAACACCCCAGAATGACAAAGTGAAAACAGTTTTTTTGAATTTTTTTCAAACGTATTAAAAATAAAAAACAGAAATGGTTTATATAAGTATTCAGACCCTTTTCTATGAGACTCGAAATTGAGCTCAGGTGCACCCTGTTTCCATTGATCATCTTTGAGATGTTTCTACAACTTGATTGTAGTTCACTTGTGGTAAATTCAATTGATTGGACATGATTTGGAAAGGCTCACAACAAGATTCTTTGGTCTGATGAAACCAAGATCGAATTCATTGGCCTGGATGCCAAGCGTCACATCTGGAGGAAACCTGGCACCACCCCTACGGTGAAGTATGGTGGTGGCAGCATCATGCTGTGGGGATATTTTTCAGCGGCAGGGACTGGGAGAGAAAGTCAGGATCGAGAGAAAGATGAACGGGGCAAAGTACAGACAGATCCTTGAAGAAAACCTGCTCCAGAGTGCTCAGGACCTCAGACTGGGGGCGAAGGTTCACCATCCAACAGGACAACGACAATAAGCACACATCCAAGACAACGCAAGAGTGGCTTTCGGACAAGTTCTTGAGTGGCCCAGCCAGAGCCCGGACTTGAACCCGATCAAACATCTTTGGAGAGACCTGAAAATAGCTGTGCAGCAACGCTCCTCATCCAACCTGACAGAGCTTAAGAGGATCTGCAGAGAAGAATGTGAGAAACTCCCCAAATGCAGGTGTGTCAAGCTTATAACGTCATACCCAAGAAGGTTTACATCACTGCCAAAGGTGCTTCAACAAAGTACAGAGTAAAGGGTCAGAATACTTATTTCAATTTAATATTTCCATATTTATTTTGCTTTGTCATTATGGGGTATTGTGATGTCATTATGGGGTATTGTGATGTCATTATGGGGTATTGTGATGTCATTATGGGGTATTGTGTGTCGATTGAAG
Source organism: Salvelinus fontinalis (assembly GCF_029448725.1). NCBI lineage: Eukaryota > Metazoa > Chordata > Actinopteri > Salmoniformes > Salmonidae > Salvelinus > Salvelinus fontinalis. Next base: position 26,991,873 of record NC_074703.1, on the reverse strand, counting down.
AGGAAAAAAACTATGTAATACATTTTAGAATAAGGCTGTAATGTAACAAAATGTGGAAAAAGTCAAGAGGTCTAAACACTTTCTGAATGCACTGTATGTAAGGGTCAGTCTGTGGCAGAGAGCACAAGGCAGGTGTGGGATGTGCAGAGAGTGCAAGTGGACCATGAGCAGTTCTATGAAAGAGCAGGGTGCATAGTCCCTGGATGAATATTAAACATAGTCCTAGATGAATATTAAACATAGTCCCTGGATGAATATTAAACATAGTCCTGGATGAATATTAAACATAGTCCTGGATGAATATTAAACATAGTCCTGGATGAATATTAAACATAGTCCCTGGATGAATATTAAACATAGTCCTGGATGAATATTAAACATAGTCCCTGGATGAATATTAAACATAGTCCTGGATGAATATTAAACATAGTCCCTGGATGAATATTAAACATAGTCCCTGGATGAATATTAAACATAGTCCCTGGATGAATATTAAACATAGTCCCTGGATGAATATTAAACATAATCCCTGAATGAATATTAAACATAGTCCCTGGATGAATATTAAACATAGTCCTGGATGAATATTAAACATAGTCCCTGGATGAATATTAAACATAATCCCTGAATAAATATTAAACATAGTCCTGGATGAATATTAAACATAGTCCCTGAATGAATATTAAACATAATCCCTGAATAAATATTAAACATAGTCCCTGGATGAATATTAAACATAATCCCTGAATAAATATTAAACATAGTCCCTGGATGAATATTAAACATAGTCCCTGGATGAATATTAAACATAGTCCTGGATGAATATTAAACATAGTCCCTGGATGAATATTAAACATAGTCCCTGGATGAATATTAAACATAGTCCCTGGATGAATGTTAAACATAGTCCCTGGATGAATGTTAAACATAGTCCCTGGATGAGGAGATCATCGCAGACCAACTGGCTAGTTGGTAAGGCCCACAGCGCAGGGGAAGAAGCTGTTTAGATAACATGTCCAGAAATTCCTTCCACGTTTCTGTCCGTTTTATTCTGTTTGGTGCCTAAGGAACACAACCCACAGGATCCGATGACTCAGAGGAATGAATGTATGAGGTATGGAGCTTCTCTGCCAAATAGAAATGAACAACATTAATGCCTCGCTAAGAGTTGAAGAAGAAGAGATCGCGATAAGAACTATCTAAACTATTCTCCTTCACAGTGTTACCTCTTCAATTCAGACAGCTATCCAATGTCACAATATAACCCCTACCTCCATAGAGATCAGAGAGGCATGGTGATGTACCTGTGAGTCACAAGATAACCTCTACCTCCATAGAGATCAGAGAGAGGCGTGGTGATGTACCTGTGGGTCACAAGATAACCTCTACCTCCATAGAGATCAGAGAGGCATGGTGATGTACCTGTGAGTCACAAGATAACCCCTACCTCCATAGAGATCAGAGAGGCATGGTGATGTACCTGTGAGTCACAAGATAACCCCTACCTCCATAGAGATCAGAGAGGCATGGTGATGTATCTGTGAGTCACAAGATAACCTCTACCTCCATAGAGATCAGAGAGAGGCGTGGTGATGTATCTGTGAGTCACAAGATAACCTCTACCTCCATAGAGATCAGAGAGCGGCGTGGTGATGTACCTGTGAGTCACAAGATAACCTCTACCTCCATAGAGATCAGAGAGGCGTGGTGATGTATCTGTGGGTCACAAGATAACCTCTACCTCCATAGAGATCAGAGAGGCGTGGTGATGTATCTGTGAGTCACAAGATAACCTCTACCTCCATAGAGATCAGAGAGAGGCATGGTGATGTACCTGTGAGCTATAGACAAGCTAATGTGAACTGATTGAACTGAACTGATTGCCCCCCATCTATCTTCAGAGCTCGTGCTGCTAGGCGACCTAAATTGGAACATGCTTAACACCCCAGCCATCCTACAATCTAAGCTTGATGCCCTCAATCTCACACAAATTATCAATGAACCTACCAGGTACCACCCCAATTCCGTAAACACGGGCACCCTTATAGATATCATCCTAACCAACTTGCCCTCCAAATACACCTCTGCTGTTTTCAACCAAGATCTCAGCGATCACTGCCTCATTGCCTGCATCCGTAATGGGTCAGCGGTCAAACGACCTCCACTCATCACTATCAAACGCTCCCTGAAACACTTCAGCGAGCAGGCCTTTCTGATCGACCTGGCCGATGTATCCTGGAAGGATATTGATCTCATCCCGTCAGTAGAGGATGCCTGGATATTTTTTTTAAATGCCTTCCTCACCATCTTGAATAAGCATGCCCCATTCAAGAAATTTAGAACCAGGAACAGATATAGCCCTTGGTTCTCTCCTGACCTGACTGCCCTTAACCAACAGAAAAACATCCTATGGCGTTCTGCATTAGCATCGAACAGCCCCCGTGATATGCAACTTTTCAGGGAAGCTAGAAACCAATATACACAGGCAGTTAGAAAAGCCAAGGCTAGCTTTTTCAAGCAGAAATTTGCTTCCTGCAACACAAATTCAAAAAAGTTCTGGGACACTGTAAAGTCCATGGAGAATAAGAACACCTCCTCCCAGCTTCCAACTGCACTGAAGATAGGAAACACTGTCACCACCGACAAATCCACTATAATTGAGAATTTCAATAAGCATTTTTCTACGGCTGGCCATGCTTTCCACCTGGCTGCCCCTACCCCGGTCAACAGCACTGCCCTCCCCTCTGCTACTCGCCCAAGCCTTCCCCATTTATCTTTCTCCCAAATACAGTCAGCTGATGTTCTGAAAGAGCTGCAAAATCTGGACCCATACAAATCAGCCGGGCTAGATAATCCGGACCCTTTCTTTCTAAAACTATCTGCTGAAATTGTTGCCACCCCTATTACTAGCCTTTTCAACCTCTCTTTCGTGTCGTCTGAGATTCCCAAAGATTGGAAAGCAGCTGCGGTCATCCCCCTCTTCAAAGGGGGGGACACTCTTGACCCTAACAGCTACAGACCTATATCTATCCTACCCTGCCTTTCTAAGGTCTTCGAAAGCCAAGTCAACAAACAGATTACCGACCATTTCGAATCCCACCATACCTTCTCCACTATGCAATCTGGTTTCAGAGCTGGCCATGGGTGCACCTCAGCCACGCTCAAGGTCATAAACGATATCTTAACCGCCATCGATAGGAAACAATACTGTGCAGCCGTATTCATTGACCTGGCCAAGGCTTTTGACTCTGTCAATCACCACATCCTCATCGGCAGACTCGACAGCCTTGGTTTCTCTAATGATTGCCTCGCCTGGTTCACCAACTACTTCTCTGATCGAGTTCAGTGTGTCAAATCGGAGGGTCTGTTGTCCGGGCCTCTGGCAGTCTCTATGCCACAGGGTTCAATTCTTGGACCGACTCTCTTCTCTGTATACATCAATGATGTCGCTCTTGCTGCTGGTGATTCTCTGATCCATCTCTACGCAGACGACACTATTCTGTATACTTCTGGTCCTTCTTTTGACACTGTGTTAACAACCCTCCAGGCGAGCTTCAATGCCATACAACTCTCCTTCCGTGGCCTCCATTTGCTCTTAAATACAAGTAAAACGAAATGCATGCTCTTCAACCGATCGCTGCCTGCACCTGCCCGCCTGTCCAACATCACTACTCTGGACGGCTCTGACTTAGAATATGTGGACAACTACAAATACCTAGGTGTCTGGTTAGACTGTAAACTCTCCTTCCAGACTCACATCAAACATCTCTAATCCAAAGTTAAATCTAGAATTGGCTTCCTATTCCGCAACAAAGCATCCTTCACTCATGCTGCCAAACATACCCTTGTAAAACTGACCATCCTACCAATCCTCGACTTCGGTGATGTCATTTACAAAATAGCCTCCAAAACCCTACTCAATAAATTGGATGCAGTCTATCACAGTGCCATCCGTTTTGTCACCAAAGCCCCATATACTACCCAGCACTGCGACCTGTACACTCTCGTTGGCTGGCCCTCGCTTCATACTCGTCGTCAAACCCACTGGCTCCAGGTCATCTACAAGACCCTGCTAGGTAAAGTCCCCCCTTATCTCAGCTCGCTGGTCACCATAGCAGCACCTACCTGTAGCACGCGCTCCAGCAGGTATATCTCTCTGGTCACCCCCAAAACCAATTCTTCCTTTGGCCGCCTCTCCTTCCAGTTCTCTGCTGCCAATGACTGGAACGAACTACAAAAATCTCTGAAACTGGAAACACTTATCTCCCTCACTAGCTTTAAGCACCAGCTGTCAGAGCAGCTCATAGATTACTGCACCTGTACATAGCCCATCTATAATTTAGCCCAAACAACTACCTCTTTACCTACTGTATTTATTTATCTATTTATTTTGCTCCTTTGCACCCCATTATTTCTATCTCTACTTTTTTCTATCTCTACTATCTCTACTTTTTTTTACTTTTTTTTACTTGCTATATTGTATTTACTTCGCCACCATGGCCTTTTTACATTTTTATTTATTTATATATATATTTTGTTTGCCTTCACCTCCCTTATCTCACCTCACTTGCTCATATTGTATATAGACTTATTTTCACTGTATTATTGACTGTATGTTTGTTTTACTCCATGTGTAACTATGTGTTGTTGTATGTGTCGAACTGCTTTGCTTTATCTTGGCCAGGTCGCAATTGTAAATGAGAACGTGTTCTCAATTTGCCTACCTGGTTAAATAAAGGTGAAAAAAGCAGCATATGGAGGGACTGTGCCGTCCTGGGTATTGCGTATGTATTGAATTTAACTGGGAGATTGTTCAGCGAAGTCTATCTCGTAGACTGGAGGCTTGGAGCTCTAATACTATTCAGCTTTTGATTAAATTCGCTTAAATCCCCAAAAGCTACAGTACTATATGTGACACATCACAACTCAAATCTGGTCCTCTTAGTCTTCTGCTGCTCCCATCAGTCGGCCCAATCATATTTAGACCCCACTGATTTGTTTGTCATGAAAGCTGTGATGTCATTATGAAATTAGAAATATGAAACGTAGCCACTGGAACGAAGTGCTTAGTAACAGTTGTGAGGCGAGCTATTATGGGTAATAATGATATATTGACGTTTAACCTCACACGGAGCCTCTGGGTAATGAAGGAAAAGAGATTTAGCCTCAGTCCCAAATAGTACCATATTTCATATATAGTCCCTATGGGCCCTGGTTAGAAGTAGTGTACTATGCAGTGAATAGGGTGCCATTTGGGACGCAGACCCTTCAGAAGACTTCCTGTGTTGGAAGACATGTCCTAATGAAAGAACATTGAGTAATAAAACAAAGGTGTGTGTGTGTGTGTGTGTGTGTGTGTGTGTGTGTGTGTGTGTGTGTGTGTGTGTGTGTGTGTGTGTGTGTGTGTGTGTGTGTGTGTGTGTGTGTGTGTGTGTGTGTGTGTGTGTGTGTGTGTGTGTGTGTGTGTGTGTGTTCTAGCGTGTGTAGGGGAAGATTGTACAGGCCTGCCTTTTGAGAAAAAGCAGCCAGCTCAGTTGCAGCAATAACAAATCACATCCAGATGGCTGTGGACCAGACACGTTAAGACAGAGTACAGTGGAGGCTCCTCAGAGGAGGAAGGAGAGGACAATCCTCCTCAGGGAATATCACAAAATAAAAAGTGTGTCCCTTTTCAGAAAACTGTTCAACTATACTAAATATATTCACGTCACCAAATAATTCATTAGAACATACTGTTTTGCAATGAAGTTCTTCAGTAGCCTCAACAGCACTCTGTAGGGTAGCACAATGGTGTAGCCGGAGGACAGCTAGTTTCTGTCCTCCTGTGGCTACATTGACTTCAATACAAACCTAGGAGGCTTGTGTTATCACCCCCTTCCATAGACTTACACAGTAATCATGACAACTTCCGAAGGACGTCCTCCAACTTATCAGAGCGCTCGAAGCATGAACTGGCATGTGGTCCACCCAAGCTACAGCTGGCTAGCACTGCAGTGAATAAAATGTGGTGAGTAGTTGACTCAAAGAGAGAGAAAGACAATAGTAGAACAGTTTTGAACAAATACATTTCTTCAAAAATTAAGGAGACGCAAGAGAGAGAAAAAGAGCTAGCTACATTTCATTTTTTTCACTTCCACTTACTTAGCTAGCAAATGCAGCTAGCTAGCTAGTTTAGCCTACTCAAACACCTGTCTCCAACAGAGATGGATGCTGTGTTACCTAGCTGGTTATGGCTATCCAACACTGGAACTCTTCCAAGTCAAGGTAAGCTTTTGGTTTTATTAATTTATTGCCACCGGGTCCTGCTAAACTGCTTACTAACTGCACACTGTACTGCATGATGTAGAGGTTTTACTAATGCGTTAGTTCTAGTAGCTATGTTGTTGACTTGATGTTAGCTAATATGGTGACAATGATGCAGGCTGTGTGTAGTGGTTAGCATTTATCCTATGAAGGTTTGGCTAGGAAAGGTTTTTTCACCGGGTCACAGACAGCTGATGTGTTGTGCATTGGTCCACAAGCAAAGGGAAAAGGTGAGAGGAGGAGAGCGAGTAGATGCGAGAAGGAATTATACAACGATCTGAATGCTATGAAAGTGAACTGCTTTTGCGTGTGATCAGGGGTGTATTCATTCCGACCGATTCTGTTGAAAAAATGAAGCACCTGTAAACATACCTAAATTTGTCCAATAGAAACTCTCGTTTGCAATTGTTGGAATAATGATTACACCCTAGATCAGCTAGATGCAGGCAAGAAGTGTGCAAGTCGGTATTAAATGTGTCAATGTCTGTCACCTTGATTACTCAAATTTCTCTCGACTTGTGCACCTAAGTTGTAAACTTTCATTCATAGGCTAGGTGTCACGCCCTGACCATAGAGAGCTTTTTATGTCTCTATTTTGGTTTGGTCAGGGTGTGATTTGGGTGGGCATTCTATGTTAATTTTCTATGTTTTGTGTGGTTCTCAATCAGAGGCAGCTGTCTATAGTTAGCTGTCCATACTTAGGTAGCTGTTCCCCACAGATGCTTTGTGGGTAGTTATTTTCTGTTTTGTGTTTCTGCACCTGACAGGACTGTTTCGGTTTTCGTTCATTCTCTTTGTTATTTTTGTTATTAGTGTTCAGTTGGAATAATAGCATGAACACTTACCACGCTGCGCTTTGGTCCGACTACTCTTCATCAGACGACGAAAAACGTTACACTAGGTTGTAGCATCCTCATGATGGGTATAGGGAAAATTGGAGTATCATGTAGTAAGTAGCCTAAACCTATCCATGTTACATTGAGCTGGGTGAATGGAATATGAATGACAGTCATCCAATATGCTGTAATAGAAATAAGGCCATGCTCATAAAAAAATAAAAGGTCCTCCCACATCTTAAAAGGCACCACCTGCCACTGACAGAGTGTGATAGGAGCTGAGCCTCAGAGGCAGCAACCTTATTGTTAGGACACTGAGAGTCAAAGAGAGATACGTGCTATGTGAATAAACTACCTCAAACCTCCTAGCGGCCCCCAGAGCCTAGCCATCCGCTGGAATCGGCCTCCTCTTAAAGGGAGTCGAATGCGGTGATTGCTAACTTTGAGGGGTGATTTGGTGAGACTGGCATCTGGGTCTTTGGGAAAATTGAATGGGCATGAGATATTGGCACTAAAGTAAACCCGAAAGTGTTTTGAAGTCATTAGACGTCTGGAGAAGGGAACAGTGGATTAGGATGGCACCTTTAGTGGCAGGGAATGGTGGATTAGGATGGCACCTTTAGTGGCAGGGAACGGTGGATTAGGATGGCACCTTTAGTGGCAGGGAACGGTGGATTAGGATGGCACCTTTAGTGGCAGGGAGCAGTGGATTAGGATGGCACCTTTAGTGGCAGGGAACGGTGGATTAGGATGGCACCTTTAGTGGCAGGGAGCAGTGGATTAGGATGGCACCTTTAGTGGCAGGGAACGGTGGATTAGGATGGCACCTTTAGTGGCAGGGAACGGTGGATTAGGATGGCACCTTTAGTGGCAGGGAGCAGTGGATTTGGATGGCACCTTTAGTGGCAGGGAACGGTGGATTAGGATGGCACCTTTAGTGGCAGGGAACGGTGGATTAGGATGGCACCTTTAGTGGCAGGGAACGGTGGATTAGGATGGCACCTTTAGTGGCAGGGAGCAGTGGATTAGGATGGCACCTTTAGTGGCAGGGAGCAGTGGATTAGGATGGCACCTTTAGTGGCAGGGAACTTTAGCCCGCCTCTCACCACCCTATTGTCTCCTCAAGGTGAGTCACCCTGGCACTCTCTGTGAGCCCGCCTTGCCATCTGTGCGAACCAAGCTGCAACTTCACCAGACCGCCAGACCATCCACCTTCCCGCTCGCCCCGGGAAGCTATATCTCACCTTTGGAGAGATATCAATTTGTTCCGCCTACAAAAGGGCTCCTTAGTCTCCGTCGCATCCCACTCTGCACAGCTGCCTTTTGTATTTGCCCACTGTCATTTGCATATTGATGAGTTTCGTCCAGCGACGATTACTGATACCTCTCAAGGTCAGATCTGTCACACTGCTGGTGGGAGAGAATGAGGGACGAGGAGGGAAGGAGGGAAGGAGAGAGAGAGAGAGAGAGAGAGAGAGAGAGAGAGAGAGAGAGAGAGAGAGAGAGAGAGAGAGAGAGAGAGAGAGAGAGATAGAGAATTATTTTTGATACTGCAAGCCCTGTACATGTAGATTTTTTGTGGAATGCTTGAAGTGAAAAGGAAAAGGTTAGGAGTCCATTGGTCCATTGATTCAAAATGTCAAAATATTTGACAAAGTAATGTCCATAGAGAAGACAATATTGCTCACAGTTCTAACTTCATGAAGTCTATTATAATTATGGATACTGACCACTATGGGATAATGGGGTTTTAAACCTCAAACTCATTGAAAGTCAATGCTTTACCAGATTGGGTTCATCTATAACATTTCATTGATAGGACAATGTACAGTAATTGCTCTTGCTGTTCATAGGGTATCAGGAAAAATGTATCTTGGGGTTACAGATGTAGGATCTTATTTTGATCACCCTGTTGCCGGAGAATTTTTCTGGAATGCAAGAAATGTAAAACTTGTAGCGCATTTGAGGTTTAAAAAGGCTTTTTAGTTTGCAATTTCCACTTTGAAATTTCAGACTTGAATTTCCCTTATGAAAAATGTATCAAACCCTACAAAACTAGGCAGGGTCAGTCTTGGTCGGTCCCTGGATGGGGGGACCAGATGCTGCTTGAAGTGGTGTTGGAGGGCCAGTAGGGGCATTCTTCCCACTGGTCTAAGGAGATCCCAGGGCAGTGAAGGGGACATTGCCCTGCGTAAGATGCTGTCTTTTAGATGGGATGTTAAAAGGGTGTCTTGACTCTCTGTGGTCATTAAAAATCCCATGGCACTTATCATAAGGGTGTTAACCCTAGTGTAATGGCTAAAATCCCAACCTGACCCCATTCCGTCATGGCCACCTAAACACCCCCCCTCATTCCTTACGGGGATGTATTACTCCTCTACAGCTGATGTGTGGTGAGCGTTTGGGCACAAAAATGGTCACTGTGCATCTCCCAAGTGGATGCTACACATTGGTGGTGGATAAGGGGAGTGTCCGCCTACTATGTTAAGTGCTTAGACTACCTCAGTGTGTAGAAAGTGCTATATTAATTATTATAAATTATTACATTTGTAGAAAAGGGCTTTTAACCTGAACCAATGATGAGGTGATGAAAGGAGACATGAATGAAAATCTCATGGGCTTGGTGGCAACGGGGGCAACCTCCATCACAGAACAGGGCAGCTCAAACCTGACGGCATCTGGACAAAGTGATGAACATCCACATTTAAAACACTTTTCTGCATGTACACAATACACACATTGTGCAGAGCTGTGGTGTAGTCACTCCTGCATCTATTCTTCCTACTGTTGCTCCCTCCACCCTGTATCCCCTCTGATTTACTCCTCTTCCCTATATCCGCTCTGATTTACTCCTCTTTCCTGTATCTCCTCTGATTTACTCCTCCTCCCTGTATTTCTCAGATTAACTCCTCTTCCCTGTATCCCCTCTGCTTTACTCCTACACCCTGTATATCCTCTGATTAACTCCTCTTTCCTGTATCTCCTCTGATTTACTCCTCTTACCAGTATCACCTCTGATTTAATCCTACACCCTGTTTTTCCTCTGATTTACTCCTCTTTCCTGTATCTCCTCTGATTAACTCCTCTTCCCTGTATCTCCTCTGATTTACTCCTCTTCCCTGTATCACCTCGGATTTAATCCTACACCCTGTATCACCTCTGCTTTACTCCTACGCCCTGTATCACCTCTGATTTAATCCTACACCCTGTATCCCCTCTGATTTAATCCTACACCCTGTATCCCCTCTGATTTAATCCTGCACCCTGTATCACCTCTGATTTAATCCTACACCCTGTATCCCCTCTGATTTAATCCTACACCCTGTATCACCTCTGATTTAATCCTACACCCTGTATCACCTCTGATTTAATCCTCTGATTTAATCCTACACCCTGTATCACTTCTTATTTAATCCTACACCCTTGTTCCCCATTGATTAAATCCTCTGATTTAATCCTCTTCCCTGTACCCCCCCACCCCCTCGATTTACTCCTATTCCCTGTATCATCTCTGATTTACTCCTCTGATTTACTCCTCTTTTCTGTATCCCATCAGATGTACTCCTCTAATTATCTCCCTTCCTGTATACCCTCTGATTTACCCCTCTTTCATGTATCCTCTCTGATGTTTATTTATTATTATTTTTTTATTTCACCTTTATTTAACCAGGTAGGCTAGTTGAGAACAAGTTCTCATTTGCAACTGCGACCTGGCCAAGATAAAGCATAGCAGTGTGAACAGACAACAACACAGAGTTACACATGGAGTAAACAATAAACAAGTCAATAACATGGTAGAAAAAAGAGAATCTATATACAATGTGTGCAAAAGGCATGAGGTAGGCAATAAATCGAGTAATTACAATTTAGCAGATTAACACTGGAGTGATAAATCATCAGATGATCATGTGCAAGAAGAGATACTGGTGTGCAAAAGAGCAGAAAAGTAAATAAATAAAAGCAGTATGGGGGGTGAGGTAGGTAAATTGGGTGGGTAGTTTACAGATGGACTATGTACAGCTGCAGCGATCGGTTAGCTGCTCGGATAGCAGATTTTTAAAGTTGTTGAGGGAGATAAAAGTCTCCAACTTCAGAGATTTTTGCAATTCGTTCCAGTCGCAGGCAGCAGAGAACTGGAAGGAAAGGCGTCCAAATGAGGTTTTGGCTTTAGGGATGATCAGTGAGATACACCTGCTGGGGCGCGTGCTACGGGTGGGTGTAGCCATCGTGACCAGTGAACTGAGAGAAGGCGGCACTTTACCTAGCATAGCCTTGTAGATGACCTGGAGCCAGTGGGTCTGACAACGAACATGTAGCGAGGGCCAGCCAACTAGGGCATACAGGTCGCAGTGGTGGGTCGTATAAGGTGCTTTAGTAACAAAACGGATGGCACTGTGATAGACTGCATCCAGTTTGCTGAGTAGAGTATTGGAAGCTATTTTGTAGATGACATCGCCGAAGTCGAGGATCGGTATGATAGTCAGTTTTACTAGGGTAAGTTTGGCGGCGTGAGTGAAGGAGGCTTTGTTGCGGAATAGAAAGCCGACTCTAGATTTGATTTTGGATTGGAGATGTTTGATATGAGTCTGGAAGGAGAGTTTGCAGTCTAGCCAGACACCTAGGTACTTATAGATGTCCACATATTCTAGGTCGGAACCGTCCAGGGTGGTGATGCTAGTCGGGCGTGCGGGTGCAGGCAGCAAACGGTTGAAAAGCATGCATTTGGTTTTACTAGCGTTTAAGAGCAGTTGGAGGCCACGGAAGGAGTGTTGTATGGCATTGAAGCTCGTTTGGAGGTTAGATAGCACAGTGTCCAAGGAAGGGCCGGAAGTGTACAGAATGGTGTCGTCTGCATAGAGGTGGATCAGGGAATCGCCCGCAGCAAGAGCAACATCATTGATGTATACAGAGAAAAGAGTCGGCCCGAGAATTGAACCCTGTGGTACCCCCATAGAGACTGCCAGAGGACCGGACAACATGTCCTCCGATTTGACACACTGAACTCTGTCTGCAAAGTAGTTGGTGAACCAGACAAGGCAGTCATTAGAAAAACCGAGGCTACTGAGTCTGCCGATAAGAATATGGTGATTGACAGAGTCGAAAGCCTTGGCCAGGTCGATGAAGGTGGCTGCACAGTAATGTCTTTTATCGATGGCGGTTATGACATCGTTTAGTACCTTGAGCGTGGCTGAGGTGCACCCGTGACCGGCTCGGAAACCGGATTGCACAGCGGAGAAGGTACGGTGGGATTCGAGATGGTCAGTGATCTGTTTGTTGACTTGGCTTTCGAAGACCTTAGATAGGCAGGGCAGGATGGATATAGGTCTGTAACAGTTTGGGTCCAGGGTGTCTCCCCCTTTGAAGAGGGGGATGACCGCGGCAGCTTTCCAATCCTTGGGGATCTCAGATGATACGAAGGAGAGGTTGAACAGGCTGGTAATAGGGGGTGCGACAATGGCGGCGGACAGTTTCAGAAATAGGGGGTCCAGATTGTCAAGCCCAGCTGATTTGTATGGGTCCAGGTTTTCCAGCTCTTTCAGAACATCTGCTATCTGGATATGGGTAAAGGAGAAGCTGGGGAGGCTTGGGCGAGTAGCAGCGGGGGGGGGGGGGGAGGGGCTGTTGGCCAAGGTTGGAGTCGCCAGGAGGAAGGCATGGCCAGCCATTGAGAAATGTTTGTTGAAGTTTTCGATTATCATGGACTTATCAGTGGTGACCGTGTTACCTATTCTCAGTGAAGTGGGCAGCTGGGAGGAAGTGCTCTTGTTTTCCATGGACTTTACAGTATCCCAGAACTTTTTGGAGTTAGAGCTACAGGATGCAAATTTCTGCTTGAAAAAGCAGGCCTTTGCTTTCCTGACTGACTGCGTGTATTGGTTCCTGACTTCCCTGAACAGTTGCATATCGCAGGGGCTCTTCGATGCTATTGCAGTTCGCCACAGGATGTTTTTGTGCTGGTCGAGGGCAGTCAGGTCTGGAGTGAACCAAGGGCTATATCTGTTCTTGGTTCTGCATTTTTTGAACGGAGCATGCTTGTCTAATATGGTGAGGAAGTAACTTTTAAAGAATGACCAGGCATCCTCAACTGACGGGATGAGGTCAATATCCTTCCAGGGTACCCGGGCCAGGTCGATTAGAAAGGCCTGCTCGCAGAAGTGTTTTAGGGAGCGTTTGACAGTGATGAGTGGTGGTCGTTTGGCCGCGGACCCGTGGCGGATACAGGCAATGAGGCAGTGATCGCTGAGATCTTGATTGAAGACAGCAGAGGTGTATTTGGAGGGCAAGTTGGTCAGGATAATGTCTATTAGGGTGCCCATGTTTACGGATTTAGGGTTGTACCTGGTGGGTTCCTTGATGATTTGTGTGAGATTGAGGGCATCAAGCTTAGATTGTAGGACTGCCGGGGTGTTAAGCATATCCCAGTTTAGGTCACCTAACAGAACAAACTCTGAAGCTAGATGGGGAGCGATCAATTCTGGGTTTACCCTCACATCACCCGAGGAACAGAGGAGTAGTAGGATGAGGGTGCGGCTAAAGGCTATCAAAACTGGTCGCCTAGAGCGTTGGGGACAAGGAATAAAAGGAGCAGATTTATGGGCGTGGTAGAATAGATTCTGGGCATAATGTGCAGACCAGGGTATGGTGGGGCACGGGTACAGCGGAGGCAAGCCCAGGCACTGGGTGATGATAAGAGAGGTTGTATCTCTGGACATGCTGGTCTCAATGGGTGAGGTCACCGCATGTGTGGGGGGTGGGACAAAGGAGGTATCAGAGGTACGGAGAGTGGAACTACGGGGTCCATTGCAAACCAAAACAATGATAACTAGCCTGAACAACAGTATGCAAGGCATATTGATATTTGAGGGAGACATGCAATAAGGCGTAAAGTGATTGCAGGTCTTGATTGGGAGAGCTAGCTAAAACAACAGGTGATATAACAGCAGCTAGTCAGCTAACACAGCAACAGTAGGTAAAAATGGCGACGGCTAGGCAGAGAGGGTCGGATTAACTACACACAGATCCTGAGTTAAAGCACAGAGCCGACAGATAAAACACAAATAAACGGAATGGAATACCGTGAATTAATGGACAGTCAAGCAGGCATCAGCTATGTAGCCAAGTGATCATAGTGTCCAGGGGGCAGCCGTAGATGGAGCAGTGAGGCCTCCACTAAGCTAGCCCGCGGCATTTAAAGTTAGTAGCCCGGGGGGAGGTCTGCTCAGACGGAGGGGGTCTGCTCAGACGGAGGCCGGTTGAGGGCACAGCGGATGGGCTATTCGTCTGCAGACCAGACGTGGTCGTGTCGACAGAGAATCCAAGCCGGATGGCGATGGCGAAAGAGAGGTTGTCTGTTCAGATAGCAGCCGATATGCTCAAGACAGCTAACGATTAGCGTGCCGCAGTTAGCATATGGGCGTTCAGGTTACGTCGCGATGGAGGGGCCAGTTGAATAACTCCCTCGGGCAGATAACGTCGGTATCCCAGTCGTGAAGGCCCGGTGGGGCTCCGCATCGGCAGTAAACGGGTCCGGATAGGTGATTGTAGCCCAGGAGTGGCTGATGGAACTCTTCAGCTGGCTAGCTCCGGGATAATTGGTGTTTGCTCCGGAATTGATGTTAGCCAATAGTCACTCGGATAGCAGCTGGTTAGCTGCAAGATCCAGGTGTAAATGTCCAGAGCTTGCGGTAAAAATCCGGGGATATTGAGAGAAAAAAGGTCTGGTATGCTCTGGTCTGAGTCGCGTTGTACAAAACTGGCAATAGTTTTCCGAGCTAAAGGATAGCTGATGAGCGCTAGCTGTGGTTAGCTGAACTACTAACGTTAGCTTGTGAGCTGGCTAACTTCTGGCTAGCTTGTAGATTTCGGATACGAGGTGAATAATACCTTTGAGGAAAAAAAACAGATCCGCACCACATTTGGTGAGGTGGGTTGCAGGAGAGTGTTTTGAAGTTGAGTTTTTAAGAAGAAAAAAAAATATATAAAAAGAAATGCGAAGAAAAATATATAAAATATATATACACGGGACAGGACGAGGACAAAGGACATCTGACTGCTACGCCATCTTGGATTCAAAAAATGTACCTCTTCCCCTGTATCCCCTCTGACTCCTCTTCCCTGTATCCTCTCTGATTTACCCCTCTGATTTTCTCCTCTTCCCTGTATCCTCTCTGATTTACTCCTCTTCCCTTTATCCCCTCTGATTTACTCCTCTTCCCTGTATCCTCTCTGATTTAACCCTCTGATTTACTCCTCTTCCCTGTATCCTCTCTGATTTACCCCTCTGATTTACTCCTCTTCCCTGTATCCTCTCTGATTTAACCCTCTGATTTACTCCTCTTCCCTGTATCCTCTCTGATTTACCCCTCTGATTTACTCCTGTAACGATCGTCGTAATATTCTTCCTCCTCCTCGGACGAGGAGAGGCGAGACGGGTCGGACCAATAAGCAGAGTGATTAGTGTCCATAATTATTTATTATAACGAAACTGAACACGAAACAAAAGAACACCATGAAACAATCGACAAACAGTCCCGTGTGGCACGAATGCAGACACGCGATACAACCACCCACAAAACACACGTGAAACCCTGGCTGCCTTAGTATGATTCTCAATCAGGGACAAACGATCTACAGCTGCCTCTGACTGAGAATCATACCAGGCCGAACACAAAAACCCCAACATAGAAAAACACACTTAGACCAACCCACCCAACTCACGCCCTGACCAACTAAATAAATACAAGAAAAAAGGAAAACAGGTCAGGAACGTGACAACTCCTCTGATTTACTCCTCTTCCCTGTATCCTCTCTGATTTAACCCTCTGATTTACTCCTCTTCCCCGTATCCTCTCTGATTTACCCCTCTGATTTACTCCTCTTCCCTGTATCCTCTCTGATTTACTCCTCTGATTTACTCCTCTTCCCCATATCCTCTCTGATTTACCCCTCTGATTTACTCCTCTGATTTACTCCTCTTCCCTGTATCCTCTCTGATTTACTCCTCTTCCCTGTATCTTCTCTGATTTACTCCTCTGATTTACTCCTCTTCCCTTTATCCCCTCTGATTTACTCCTCTTCCCTGTATCTTCTCTAATTTACTCCTCTGATTTACTCCTCTTCCCTGTATCCTCTCTGATTTACTCCTCTGATTTACTCCTCTTCCCTGTATCCTCTCTGATTTACTCCTCTGATTTACTCCTCTACCCTGTATCCCCTCTGATTTACTCCTCTACCCTGTATCCTCTCGGATTTACTCCTCTACCCTGTATCCTCTCTGATTTACTCCTCTACCCTGTATCCCCTCTGATTTACAACCTTTCTCAATCAGTGTCAAATACCCTAAATCAATATATTTAACAAAATTACACGCACACCTCCACGAGCGCACTTCAGTTAGTGCTCCGGATGTAAGCTGTCAACCCACAGAGCACTAATGTGCTTGCAGGGCCATTATCGTCAGGAAACACTCCCCTCCTCATCCCAAAGGTAAAGCTTTCTCCGCTGCTAAAAGCAGAAATGGATCCGGTGTTATGGGCAACAGGACAAACAGTTGACCCCACTCTACCCTTGTTATTCAGCTACCCTGTGATTTACTCACCCTGGTTACGGTCAATGAGTAGAGTTGCGAGCACATTACCGTATACAATGTATTTGATGTGCCTGGTGGACGAGTACCACAGGAGGCTGCTGAGGGGAGGACGGCTCATAATAATGTCATGGACGGAGTGAATGGAAGGGCATCAAACACATAGAAACCGTATTTTATGTATTTGATACCATTCCACCTATTTCACTCCAGCCATTACCACGAGCCTGTCCTCCCCAATTAAGGTGCCATCAACCTCCTATGATGAGTACTGCTGTTGAGATGAATTGGTAGTGCATAGCATCAGAGTAAAAACACATTACCGTAAATAATGTACATGATGAGTACTGCTGTTGAGATGAATTGGTAGTGCATAGCATCAGAGTAAAAACACATTACCGTAAATAATGTACATGATGAGTACTGCTGTTGAGATGAATTGGTAGTGCATAGCATCATAGTAAAAACACATTACCTTAAATAATGTACATGATGAGTACTGCTGTTGAGATGAATTGGTAGTGCATAGCATCAGAGTAAAAACACATTACCGTAAATAATGTACATGATGAGTACTGCTGTTGAGATGAATTGGTAGTGCATAGCATCATAGTAAAAACACATTACCATAAATAATGTACATGATGAGTACTGCTGTTGAGATGAATTGGTAGTGCATAGCATCATAGTAAAAACACATTACCGTAAATAATGTACATGATGAGTACTGCTGTTGAGATGAATTGGTAGTGCATAGCATCAAAGTAAAAACACATTACCGTAAATAATGTACATGATGAGTACTGCTGTTGAGATGAATTGGTAGTGCATAGCATCATAGTAAAAACACATTACCTTAAATAATGTACATGATGAGTACTGCTGTTGAGATGAATTGGTAGTGCATAGCATCATAGTAAAAACACATTACCTTAAATAATGTACATGATGTGTCTGCTGGTAGATTATGTAATTCCCCAATCATCATTCACTGAAATCGATTGGTACATGCTCACTGAGTGAGTACAACGGAGTGCTCGGGTTGGGGTGTAGGGTTTGAACATAGCCTGAAAGTAGGGAGGGGCAGTTCCCCTACACGCTTGAGGGAGGGAACAGGGAAGTACTTAACATTTGACATACCGTACGTGAGCAGTGACACCTTTCAGTGCTTTCAGAATACCGTACAACAGAGTACGCTGCAGACAAAGTAGGAACCCTTGACCTTAATCACACCGTAATCAGCTACACACTGGATGTTTCACATCATACCCCATGCTGCACTACTATTCACCAGAGCTGGGAATATGTTTAGACACACACATGTTCTGTGGAGCTCCGTGAGTTGTACTGCCGCTGTGTTTGTCAGTTTCCCTGTCTTCTTGTTTTCTACAGACACTACAAGCACCTTCACAGTCTGTCACTGTACTGTCTTCTTGTTTTCTACAGACACTACAAGCACCTTCACAGTCTGTCACTGTACTGTCTTCTTGTTTTCTACAGACACTACAAGCCCCTTCACAGTCTGTCACTGTACTGTCTTCTTGTTTTCTACAGACACTACAAGCACCTTCACAGTCTGTCACTGTACTGTCTTCTTGTTTTCTACAGACACTACAAGCACCTTCACAGTCTGTCACTGTACTGTCTTCTTGTTTTCTACAGACACTACAAGCACCTTCACAGTCTGTCACTGTACTGTCTTCTTGTTTTCTACAGACACTACAAGCACCTTCACAGTCTGTCACTGTACTGTCTTCTTGTTTTCTACAGACACTACAAGCCCCTTCACAGTCTGTCACTGTACTGTCTTCTTGTTTTCTACAGACACTACAAGCACCTTCACAGTCTGTCACTGTACTGTCTTCTTGTTTTCTACAGACACTACAAGCACCTTCACAGTCTGTCACTGTACTGTCTTCTTGTTTTCTACAGACACTACAAGCACCTTCACAGTCTGTCACTGTACTGTCTTCTTGTTTTCTACAGACACTACAAGCACCTTCACAGTCTGTCACTGTACTGTCTTCTTGTTTTCTACAGACACTACAAGCACCTTCACAGTCTGTCACTGTACTGTCTTCTTGTTTTCTACAGACACTACAAGCCCCTTCACAGTCTGTCACTGTACTGTCTTCTTGTTTTCTACAGACACTACAAGCACCTTCACAGTCTGTCACTGTACTGTCTTCTTGCTTTCTACAGACACTACAAACACCTTCACAGTCTGTCACTGTACTGTCTTCTGGTTTTCTACAGACACTACAAGCCCCTTCACAGTCTGTCACTGTACTGTCTTCTTGTTTTCTACAGACACTACAAGCACCTTCACAGTCTGTGACTGTACTGTCTTCTTGTTGTCTACAGACACTACAAACACCTTCACAGTCTGTCACTGTACTGTCTTCTTGTTTTCTACAGACACTACAAGCCCCTTCACAGTCTGTCACTGTACTGTCTTCTTGTTTTCTACAGACACTACAAGCACCTTCACAGTCTGTCACTGTACTGTCTTCTTGTTTTCTACAGACACTACAAGCACCTTCACAGTCTGTCACTGTACTCTCTTCTTGTTTTCTACAGACACTACAAGCACCTTCACAGTCTGTCACTGTACTGTCTTCTTGTTTTCTACAGACACTACAAGCACCTTCACAGTCTGTCACTGTACTGTCTTCTTGTTTTCTACAGACACTACAAGCACCTTCACAGTCTGTTACTGTACTGTCTTCTTGTTTTCTACAGACACTACAAGCACCTTCACAGTCTGTCACTGTACTGTCTTTGGCAGGCTTGGAGGGAAACCACCCTCTTTGTTTTACTACTAACTGTTCTCTGCAGCACTGGGACGCAGCCTGCATCTATGTAGCATTGTCTGAAAATTATTTTGGGACTTGTTATAAAACTTGTTCAGATATACAGAAAAGATATTCTGAAAAAAATCCATTATAAGTTACACAATACATTTCATGGTCACCGAAGCACTGAGGAATTCATTTGTCCTTGTTGCCATGGTAATTTTCTTAAAGAATGTATGTTGTAGGTTTACTTGTTTGAAGGGCAATTGTGAATTGGTTGGAGAAGAGTTCCGAATGAAACGGGATCAGTACCATTTGAAAAATACTGTATGTTCCATTGTAGAATATGACTGAATCTTTAAAAAAAATGTTTTACACAGATTGCACAGATTTGGTTATCGATTGCCCTTTATATTGTAGTTCACTAAGTTTCACAAAAGCGTCAGGGATAAATTGAACACGCACGCACGCCCGCACGAATGCCCGCACGCACACACACACACACACACACACACACACACACACACACACACACACACACACACACACACACACACACACACACACACACACACACACACACACACACACACACACACACACACACACACACACACACACACAGAAAAAATAGAGAAGCAGTACAATAACCCTTCTCAAGAAGACAAATGGCCGTGGCCTACAGGATAGATACATCAGTGTGGAGAAAAGGAGGCCACAGGTTTGGGGAGCTAGAGACACCAGCGGTCACAGCGTCCTCTCACAGCGTGCTCATTGTCCTTCTGGTCCTGACTCCTGGGGAACCAAAGGGGTGCTCATTGTAGTTTTTTCCCTGGCTCTTAACACGCTTTATTCATCTAATCAACTCATCAAGCCTTTAGTTGAATCGGGTGTTGTTGCTAGGGCAATAACGATAATGTGTACCCCCCTGGGTCCCTAGGACCAAGATTGGGAAACAGCCCAAAAGCATTGAGCGAGAGAAGTCTCCATATTCTGACCAGCTGCTACAGAATGTGAAACAAAGCTGTTTAACCATGTTTAAGAAAAACAAACTAAATATGGTCAACAAAAACTGTCTTTAATGTTTGATGAAGTATGGTGTTTGTGTGTGAGAGAGAGTGAGAGTGTGCATACACTTGTGTGTGTGTGTGTGTGTGTGTGTGTGTGTGCTTAAGCTGGACAGGTGTGTGTGTGTGTGCGCTCGATTGAATAAACATTGTGTTAACTCACCAGTAAACCTGTTGAGCGTTCCACGTGTTGGTGAGCAGATGATGTCTCTATATCATCTGTCATAAAGGCCTATTTTATAACCTAGGGTGCATTATTGATTAGAATCAGGTCATTAAGAGCTTACCTTTATTAATGACCTCTGAATGCTACTGTAATGGATTGTTTAGGCAAACCCCACGTATATTACAAGCATGGGTATCCATCTATGTAAAGGGTCATTCTTGTATAAAGGCAATACTAGAATAGAATGTGCAGCATGCATGAAATATCTACTGTGGGCTGATTTTTGTGCAGGAAAACTCTGCTGTATCACAAAATGTTGTGTCCAATATGTTGCATATCAGTTGTTGAAATGGGAATATTTAAGATGAATAAAGTTCATATTCAGTTAATAAGAGGACCGAGCACACACAGATTGTTTATGTATTGATGACATTATGAACACGGTGTGATTCTGTAGCAGCTGGCCAAGTCACTGCCTGATTAGGATATAAAGGGTTTGTCTCCAAGAAGCTGGTGTTTACAGAACATTTGGTGCTGTCTGATTAGGATATAAAGGGTCTGTCTCCAAGAGGCTGGTGTTTACAGAACATTTGGTGCTGTCTGATTAGGATATAAAATGTCTGTCTCCAAGAAGCTGGTGTTTACAGAACATTTGGTGCTGTCTGATTAGGATATAAAGGGTCTGTCTCCAAGAGGCTGGTGTTTACAGAACATTTGGTGCTGTCTGATTAGGATATAAAGGGTTTGTCTCCAAGAAGCTGGTGTTTACAGAACATTTGGTGCTGTCTGATTAGGGTATAAAGGGTCTGTCTCCAAGAGGCTGGTGTTTACAGAACATTTGGTGTTGTCTGATTAGGATATAAAGGGTCTGTCTCCAAGAGGCTGGTGTTTACAGAACATTTGCTGCTGTCTGATTAGGATATAAAGGGTCTGTCTCCAAGAGGCTGGTGTTTACAGAACATTTGGTGCTGTCTGATTAGGATATAAAAGGTCTGTCTCCAAGAGGCTGGTGTTTACAGAACATTTGCTGCTGTCTGATTAGGATATAAAGGGTCTGTCTCCAAGAGGCTGGTGTTTACAGAACATTTGGTGCTGTCTGATTAGGATATAAAAGGTCTGTCTCCAAGAGGCTGGTGTTTACAGAACATTTGGTGCTGTCTGATTAGGATATAAAAGGTCTGTCTCCAAGAGGCTGGTGTTTACAGAACATTTGGTGCTGTCTGATTAGGATATAAAGGGTCTGTCTCCAAGAGGCTGGTGTTTACAGAACATTTGGTGCTGTCTGATTAGGATATAAAGTGTCTGTCTCCAAGAGGCTGGTGTTTACATAACATTTGGTGCTGTCTGATTAGGATATAAAAGGTCTGTCTCCAAGAGGCTGGTGTTTACAGAACATTTGGTGCTGTCTGATTAGGATATAAAAGGTCTGTCTACGAGAGGCTGGTGTTTACAGAACATTTGGTGCTGTCTGATTAGGATATAAAGGGTCTGTCTCCAAGAGGCTGGTGTTTACAGAACATTTGGTGTTGTCTGATTAGGATATAAAGGGTCTGTCTCCAAGAGGCTGGTGTTTACAGAACATTTGGTGCTGTCTGATTAGGATATAAAAGGTCTGTCTACGAGAGGCTGGTGTTTACAGAACATTTGCTGCTGTCTGATTAGGATATAAAGGGCCTGTCTCCAAGAGGCTGGTGTTTACAGAACATTTGGTGCTGTCTGATTAGGATATAAAGGGTCTGTCTCCAAGAGGCTGGTGTTTACAGAACATTTGGTGCTGTCTGATTAGGATATAAAGGGCCTGTCTCCAAGAGGCTGGTGTTTACAGAACATTTGGTGCTGTCTGATTAGGATATAAAGGGCCTGTCTCCAAGAGGCCCATAATACATTTTCTCCGCATCTACCCTGGAGGTGTTCTCCCTGAATTGTTGTAGTAAACCGGATTGATTTTTGATGGATATTATCAACGACTGCTCTCCTTTTTGTTCTCCTGGAAATCCCCTTTACAGCTATAGACCCTGAGTGTTTACCAGGCCATTGGGACAATGTGTCTTCCCATCAATTGCAAGGCAGGTGAAGCTGGATATCCCAGTAGATCTATGTGAGTGCTGTGATGTCTTTAGATTATGAATCTGTCGTCTATGGAATCCAGGTTTATTTCACATGAAGAGGTTAATGATGTGTTTGATCTGAACATGTGAACCTAGGGCAAGTGTTTGTGGTGGCTAGGACAGGTGGATCCTCTACAGAGACACTTCTGTCCACACTTTTCCCTCACTATAAAAAGAACATGCACCATAAATGAGAGGCTTTCCCAGCAAACACTATGGCAGATGGCATCGCCCGGCAGCATAGCTTCCCCATATGGCAATCAATAAAGGTTGCACACTCAATCATGTGCATTGCCCTTTACTGTCCTCCTCCGTGAATTAAGGGGATGTTCAGAGGCAAACACGGCACAAAGCAAATACTGTGCCACCTCAAAGGGACTGTTATCCACAATGTTCAATATGGCTGCCAGATCCCGTTGCTACCTTTCATTGCTGCTGTATTGTGATTGGGGCAGCAGCAGCCAGAAACACCAGCAGGAAACTGAAACGTTTTGGAATGGGGCCACGCATCTCCCATGGATCCATAGTTTTGGAAAGAGCTAGGCCTATATTAACCTGCACTATTTTTAACATGCAATGTGTTTGCCAACTTGGACTCAAAGCCAATGCAGCAGGGATGTAGGATAGCTAATAATAACTACAAATGTGCACTATACCTCAGAGACTTCATGAAATGGAAAACATTTACTTCTAAAGGAGATGGAAAACATTAATTATAAACAGGGTGGTTTGAGCCCTGAATGCTGATTGGCTGAAAGCTGTGTTATATCAGACTGTAAACCAGGGGTATGACAAAACATGTATTTTTGCTTCTCTAATTACGTTGGTAACCAGTTTATAATAGCAATAAGGCTCCTCTGGGTTTGTGGGATATTGCCAATTTACCAGGGCTAAGGGCTGTATCTAGGCACTCCACGGTGCGTCGTGCATGGTATATTGGCCATATACCACACCCCCTCGGCCTTATTGCTTAAATATACCATTGCTAAGATACTTCTGTTCATTCTGTTCATCAGTTGATTGATAAAGTCTACCCTTAACAAATACTTTTGATATTGCAATGCACACAACATTTTGGTTGGGAACCTGATTAGGAAAAAATACACTTTTCACACTACTATATCAACCTGAACCATAGTGTTGGCTCTGATAACCCACTGGGCACAACGTCTAGTTTTGATTTACATTTGGCTGAGTTGTCAACTAATGTGAATTCAACGTAAAATCAACAAAAAATACAAAATTCCTTTACTTTGATAACGTTTTGCAAAACATTGATTCAATGTTGTCACACTAAAAGTTTATGTTGAAATGATGTGGAAACAACGTTGATTCAATCAGTTTTTGCCCAGTGGGATGTTCTTGTCACATTGTCCTTTCTGGCACAGTCTTAGGAACTATGTTTGACGGGTAACCAGGCCAACATAGTGCTCCTCTGCCTGACTAGGCTCAGTAGGGTGGAAAGGGTAACCAGGCCAACATAGTGCTCCTCTGCCTGACTAGGCTCAGTAGGGTGGAAAGGGTAAACAGGCCAACATAGTGCTCCTCTGCCTGACTAGGCTCAGTAGGGTGGAAAGGGTAACCAGGCCAACATAGTGCTCCTCTGCCTGATTAGACTCAGTAGGGTGGAAAGGGTAACCAGGCCAACATAGTGCTCCTCTGCCTGACTAGACTCAGTAGGGTGGAAAGGGTAACCAGGCCAACATAGTGCTCCTCTGCCTGACTAGACTCAGTAGGGTGGAAAGGGTAACCAGGCCAACATAGTGCTCCTCTGCCTGACTAGGCCCAGTAGGGTGGAAAGGGTAACCAGGCCAACATAGTGTTCCTCTGCCTGACTAGGCTCAGTAGGGTGGAAAGGGTAACCAGGCCAACATAGTGCTCCTCTGCCTGACTAGACTCAGTAGGGTGAAAAGGGTAACCAGGCCAACATAGTGCTCCTCTGCCTGACTAGACTCAGTACGGTGAAAAGGGTAATCAGGCCAACATAGTGCTCCTCTGCCTGACTAGACTCAGTAGGATGGAAAGGGTAACCAGGCCAACATAGTGCTCCTCTGCCTGACTAGACTCAGTACGGTGGAAAGGGTAACCAGGCCAACATAGTGCTCCTCTGCCTGACTAGACTCAGTACGGTGGAAAGGTAAAATAGTCAAAGATGAGAGTGTCAGTGGGAATGATGAACAATCCTCCACACACCATTATAGTTTAGAGTGCCTGTGGGAATGATGAACAATCTTCCACACACCATTATAGTTTAGAGTGTCTGTGGGAATGATGAACAATCCTCCACACACCATTATAGTTTAGAGTGTCAGTGGGAATGATGAACTATCCTCTACACACCATTATAGTTTAGAGTGTCTGTGGGAATGATGAACAATCCTCTACATACCATTATAGTTTAGAGTGTCAGTGGAAATGATGAACTATCCTCCACACACCATTATAGTTTAGAGTGTCTGTGGGAATGATGAACAATCCTCTACACACCATTATAGTTTAGAGTGTCAGTGGGAATGATGAACAATCCTCTGCACACCATTATAGTTTAGAGTGTCAGTGGGAATGATGAACAATCCTCCACACACCATTATAGTTTAGAGTGTCAGTGGGAATGATGAACAATCCTCCACACACCATTATAGTTTAGAGTGTCTGTGGGAAGGATGAACAATCCTCTACACACCATTATAGTTTAGAGTGTCAGTGGGAATGATGAACAATCCTCTACACACCATTATAGTTTAGAGTGTCTGTGGGAATGATGAACAATCCTCAACACACCATTATAGTTTAGAGTGTCAGTGGGAATGATGAACAATCCTCCACACTCCATTATAGTTTAGAGTGTCAGTGGGAATGATGAACTATCCTCTACACACCATTATAGTTTAGAGTGTCTGTGGGAATGATGAACAATCCTCTACATACCATTATAGTTTAGAGTGTCAGTGGGAATGATGAACAATCCTCTACACACCATTATAGTTTAGAGTGTCAGTGGGAATGATGAACAATCCTCCACACACCATTATAGTTTAGAGTGTCAGTGGGAATGATGAACAATCCTCTACACACCATTATAGTTTAGAGTGTCTGTGGGAAGGATGAACAATCCTCCACACACCATTATAGTTTAGAGTGTCAGTGGGAATGATGAACTATCCTCCACACACCATTATAGTTTAGAGTGTCTGTGGGAATGATGAACAATCCTCTACACACCATTATAGTTTAGAGTGTCAGTGGGAATGATGAACAATCCTCCACACACCATTATAGTTTAGAGTGTCAGTGGGAATGATGAACAATCCTCTACACACCATTATAGTTTAGAGTGTCTGTGGGAAGGATGAACAATCCTCCACACACCATTATAGTTTAGAGTGTCAGTGGGAATGATGAACTATCCTCCACACACCATTATAGTTTAGAGTGTCAGTGGGAATGATGAACTATCCTCTACACACCATTATAGTTTAGTGTCAGTGGGAATGATGAACAATCCTCTACACACAATTATAGTTTAGTGTGTCAGTGGGAATGATGAACTATCCTCCACACACCATTATAGTTTAGAGTGTCTGTGGGAATGATGAACAATCCTCCACACACCATTATAGTTTAGAGTGTCTGTGGGAATGATGAACAATCCTCCACACACCATTATAGTTTAGAGTGTCTGTGGGAATGATGAACAATCCTCCACACACCATTATAGTTTAGAGTGTCTGTGGGAATGATGAACAATCCTCCACACACCATTATAGTTTAGAGTGTCAGTGGGAATGATTAACAATCCTCCACACTCCATTATAGTTTAGAGTGTCAGTGGGAATGATGAACTATCCTTTACACACCATTATAGTTTAGAGTGTCAGTGGGAATGATGAACAATCCTCCACACACCATTATAGTTTAGAGTGTCAGTGGTAAAGATGAACAATCCTCTACACACCATTATAGTTTAGAGTGTCTGTGGGAATGATGAACAATCCTCCACACACCATTATAGTTTAGAGCAGGGGTGTCAAACTCATTCCACGGAGGGCCTAGTGTCTGCAGGTTTTTGGTTTTTCCTTTCAATAAAGCCCTAGACAACCAGGTGTGGGGAGTTCCTAACTAATTAGTGATGTTAATTCATCAATCAAGTACAAGGGAGGAGCGAAAACCCGCAGACACTCGGCCCTCCGTGGAATGAGTTTGACACCTGTGGTTTAGAGTGTCAGTGGGAATGATTAACAATCCTCCACACGCCATTATAGTTTAGAGTGTCAGTGGGAATGATGAACTATCCTTTACACACCATTATAGTTTAGAGTGTCAGTGGGAATGATGAACAATCCTCCACACACCATTATAGTTTAGAGTGTCAGTGGTAAAGATGAACAATCCTCTACACACCATTATAGTTTAGAGTGAGAAGCACTAACAGAGGGTGTCATCCTTTCTCTTTAAACTAATTGGCCGGTTGGGGTCAATTGTATGAACATCATATTCATCGTTCTACACGAGAGACAAGGACAGCCTTTCCCCCTTTTCTTAAGACGTATCCCAATAGCCCTTGAGTGGCGTCAGACCACATTGCCCAGTGGCCTTTCTTTTCTCTCACAGAACAGCCTTGAAAATGACAGATTTGTGTACCGCATATCTGCAAGAGCAGTCTGTAAAGGGAAATGTGAAGGACTTGACTTTCACTTTGCAGTTTAGTTCAACAAAGGAATGGCCGTCATTTAGCATGGTTGTGTGGAGTCGCAGTAGGTTTCAAGGACTTGTGATAAGTCATTCTGCCTCTGTGCTCACAGTAGACTCTGGAACACATCTTGACCCTGAGCAGATGCAGAATCTTAATTTGAGCCAGTTTGCTACACCAGGAAATTGGAATTACTACACTTTGTGGATTATATTTAATGGACATTTTTGTAGGGGTTAATACATTTTTCCTGCCCTCATCTCTGTAGTTTTACTTCACCTGGGTCAATGAAGTGATGAGTCCCAAATGGCACCCTATTAGCTTTGTAGTGCACTACACTGACCAGGGCCCATAGGGTAATGCACTATATAGGGAGCCATTTAGGACTCACTAAGTGTGTACATCCCTTAGTGAAACTTACTACAGTGTGATATTGCTATTCCCCGCCTCATATTTTCACACCCAGGGAGTCCGTTGAGTCATCGTCTGAGACGGCTGCTCCGTACAGCTCTCTGCCAGGCCCGTGTGCTTCTGTCTTTAGTCCCTCTGTCCGGATGACGGATGTAGCGCCGGGCTCCAGTCCCGTGTAAATACTTCAGAAGACGTCTGCTCGAGAATTCTGCCGGAAAGGATGAACACGTACCCACGATCTTGAGAAGAGCAGTCACTGAGCATGTGTGTCTCACTGAGCATGTGTGTCTCACTGAGCATGTGTGTCTCACTGAGCATGTGTGTCTCACTGAGCATGTGTGTCTCACTGAGCATGTGTGTCTCACTCTGGTTTTCCCTTTCACCCTCTCTAACTCTTTATCTCTCCTCTCTGCGCCTCAGAGATCTAAACCATTTAGACCCCCCCCCACCAAGAGCAAAGGCCGCCAGATAACCCACATGCCTTCAGTACTTCTATTTGATAAAGAATGAAACCTCGTAAAATGCAAAGAGGGCGATGCTTTATTTTGATGGACATTGCATTGGTCTTCAAAAGACCATCGCACAGTGATCAGAAAATGATACATTTTGGATGATGTTAGAGGTTTGTGTTGAATGGGGCTTTATCATGTTGAGATGAGCAGATTCTTAAGGCTGGCAAAGTGCTGAAGGAAGGGAACTGTCCGAAAGAATCCATTTAAATCTAATTACAAGTACAGAACTATTTCGCCCCCGGTATCAACCAGAAAAAAGTGCATTGGAAATTGCCCAGGCTTTCATCTATTTGAGCATGGAGCCTTTCTCATTGCCAATTGAGGAATCAAACTTGATAGTTGAAGAAATTAAAGAGTGTGTCTATTCATTTTGAGGTTTTGTATGAACAATTGACGACAATATCACAACTGAAACAAATTGGTCAAGGAAATGCTCTGCAGTACTGCACCAATGTTTAGTATTAGAATGTGTTGGACCAAGGTGGTATGGCTGATATTTCACTTCCTCTCAATCAGGGTGGACTGGGACTCAAAAACAAATAGTTTTTCTTCTAGGCCCCCACACTGGCCCATTTTTCCTAAAGGCCCCCGTTATTAGCCAAATAATTATAATTTTGAGCCCCCTGGGCTAAAGACAGACTCCCCTTCTGGCATTTGCCAGAATTGCCCGATGGCCCGTTTGTCCCTGCTCTTGATTCTCTCTGAAATACAGCCATCACAAGGTGTAAGAATTAGGTAAATAAATAAAGTGAATTAATGGGATCCTGATATATGATCAGTACCAATTCAGCCAACTCCTAAGCAATCATTACCATCATTGGGGGTGTAATAATAGTAGTAGTGGTGGTAATAGTAGTAATATCAGTCTAGTGGGTGACAAAGCAATCATTTGCCCCAGTCCCTAATCAAACACTTGACCCTACACGGTAACCCGCCATTTTAACCCACTGTGGAACAAACTCACTCTTCAACGCATTGAACATGATGGGCCTCTTTCCCATTGTGACAAAAGCTGCCGCTTTCAAGGGGCGGGACTCTAACCCAGAAGCTTATAAGAAATCCCGCTAAGCCCTCCGACGAACCATCAAACAGGACTAAGCGTCAATACAGGACTAAGATCGAGTCGTGCTACACCGACTCTGATGCTCGTCGGATGTGGCAGAGCTTGCAAACCATTACAGACTACAAAGGGAAGCACAGCCGAGAGCTGTCCAGTAACACAAGCCCACCAGACGAGCTAAACTACTTCTATGCTCGCTTCGAGGCAAATAACACTGAAACATGCATGAGAGCACCAGCTGTTCCGGAAGACTTTGTGATCACGCTCTCCGCAGCCGATATGAGTAAGACCTTCAGACAGGTCAACATTCACAAGTCCGCAGGGCCAGACGGATTACCAGGATGTGTACTGCGAGCATGCACTGATCAACTAGCAAGTGTCTTCACTGACATTTTCAACCTCTCCCTGTCCGAATCTGTAATACCAACATGTTTTAAGCAGACCACCATAGTGCCTGTGCTCAAGAACACTAAGGTAACCTACCTAAATGACTGCCGTAGCACTCACGTCTGTAGCCATGAAGTGCTTTGAAAGGCTGGTCATGGCTCACATCAACATCATTATCCTAGAAACCCTAGACCCACTCCAATTTGCATACCGCCCCAACAGATCGACAGATGATGCAATCTCTATTGCACTCCACACTGCCCTTTCCCACCTGGTCAAAAGGAACAGCTATGTGAGAATACTATTCATTGACTATAGCTCAGCGTTCAACACCATAGTGCCCTCAAAGCTCATCAATAAGCTAAGGACCCTGGGACTAAACACCTCCCTCTGCAACTGGATCCTGGACTTCCTGATGGGACGCCCCCAGGTGGTGAGGGTAGGTAACAACACATCCGACACGCTGATCCTCAACCCTCAGGGGTGCATGCTCAGCCCCCTCCTGTACTCCCTGTTCACCCACGACTGCATGGCCAGGCACGATTCGAACACCATCATTAAATTTGCTGATGACAGAACAGTGGTAGGCCTAATCACCGACAACAAAGAGACAGCCTATAGGGAGGAGGTCAGAGAGCTGGCCGTGTGGTGCCAAGACAACAACTTCTCCTCAACGTGATCAAGACAAAGGAGATGATTGTAGACTCCAGGAAAACGAGGACCGAGCACGCCCCATTCTCATCGACAGGGCTGCAGTTGAGAGCTTCAAGTTCCTTGGTGTCCACATCACCAACAAACTAACATGGTCCAAGCACAGCAAGACAGTCGTGAAGTGGGCCCGACAAAACCTGTTCCCCCTCAGGAGACTGAAAATATTTGGCATGGGTCCTCAGATCCTCAAAAGGTTCTACAGCTGCACCATCGAGAGCATCCACTGCCTCATTGCCTGCATCCGTAATGGCTCTGCGACCAAACGACCACCCCTCATCACTGTCAAACGCTCCCTAAAACACTTCTGCGAGCAGGCCTTTATAATCGACCTGGCCGGGGTATCCTGGAATGACATTGAACTCATCCCGTCAGTAGATAATGCCTGGCTATTCTTTAAAAGTGCCTTCCTCACCATCTTAAATAAACTAGGAATAGATATAGTCCTTGGTTCACTCCAGACCTGTCTGCCCTTGAACAGCACAAAAACATCCTGTGGCATTCTGCATTAGCAACGAACAGCCCCCGTGATATGCAACTTTTCAGGGAAGTTAAGAACAAATATACACAGGCAGTTAGGAAAGCTAAGGCTAGCTTTTTCAAACAAAAATTTGCATCCTGTAGCACTAACTCAAAAATATTCTGGGACACTGTAAAGTCCATGGAGAATAAGAGCACCTCCTCCCAGCTGCCCACTGCTCTGAGGCTAGGAAACACTGTCACCACTGATAAATCCACTATAATTGCGAATTTCAATAAGCATTTCTCTACGGCTGGCCATGCTTTCCACCTGGCTACCCCTACCCCGGTCAACTGCCCGGCACCCTCCACAGCAACCCGCCCAAGCCCCCACCATTTCTCCTTTACCCAAATCCAGATAGCTGATGTTCTGAAAGAGCTGCAAAATCTGGACCCCTACAAATCAGCCGGGCTAGACAATCTGGACTCTCTCTAAAACTATCTGCCGAAATTGTTGCAACCCCTATTACTAGCCTGTTCAACCTCTCTTTCGTATCGTCTGAGATTCCCAAAGATTGGAAAGCTGCCGCGGTCATCCCCCTCTTCAAAGGGGGAGACACTCTAAACCCAAACTGCTACAGACCTATATCTATCCTACCCTGTCTTTCTAAGGTCTACGAAAGCCAAGTCAACAAACAGATTACTGACCATTTCGAATCCCACCGTACCTTCTCCGCTATGCAATCTGGTTTCAGAGCTGGCCATGGGTGCACCTCAGCCACGCTCAAGATCCTAAACGATATCATAACCACCATCGGTAAGAGACATTACTGTGCTGCCATATTCATCAACCTGGCCAAGGCTTTCGACTCTGTCAATCACTACATTCTTATTGGCAGACTCGATAGCCTTGGTTTCTCAAATGATTGCCTCGCCTGGTTTACCAACTACTTCTCTGATAGAGTTCAGTGTGTCAAATCGGAGGGCCTGTTGTCTGGACCTTTGGCAGTCTCTATGGGGGTGCCACAGGGTTCAATCCTCGGGCCGACTCTCTTCTCTGTATACATCAATGATGTTGCTCTTGCTGCTGGTGATTCTCTGATCCACCTCTACGCAGACGACACCATTCTCTATACTTTTGGCCCCTCTTTGGACACTGTGTTATCTAACATCCAGACGAGCTTCAATGCCATACAACTCTCCTTCTGTGGCCACCAAACTGCTCTTAAACGCAAGTAAAACGAAATGCATGCTATTCAACCGATCACTGCCCGCACCTGCTCGCCCGTCCAGCATCACTACTCTGGACGGCTCTGACTTAGAATACGTGGACAACTACAAATACCTAGGTGTCTGGTTAGACTGTAAACTCTCCTTCCAGACTCACATTAAGCATCTCCAATCCAAAATTAAATATAGAATTGGCTTTCTATATCGCAACAAACCATCCTTCACTCATGCTGCCAAACATACCCTCGTAAAACTGACCATCCTACCGATCCTCGACTTCGGTGATGTCATCTATAAAATTGCCTCCAACACTCTACTCAACAAACTGGATGCAGTCTATCACAGTGCCATCCGTTTTGTCACCAAAGCCCCATACACTACCCACCATTTCGACCTGTACGCTCTCGTTGGTTGGCCCTCGCTTCATACTCGGCGCCAAACCCACTGGTTACAGGTTATCTACAAGTCTCTGCTAGGTAAAGCCTCACCTTATCTCAGCTCACTGTTCACCATAGCAGCACCCACTCGTAGCACGCGCTCCAGCAGGTATATCTCACTGGTCACCCCCAAAGCCAATTTCTCCTTTGGTCATCTTTCCTTCCAGTTCTCTGCTGCCAATGACTGGAACGAACTGCAAAAATCTCTGAAGCTGGAGACTCATATCTCCCTCACTAGCTTTAAGCACCAGCTGTCAGAGCAGCTCACAGATCACTGCACCTGTACATAGCCCATCTGTAAACAGCCCATCTATCTACCTACCTCATCCTCATACTGTATTTATTTATTTATCTTGCTCCTTTGCACCCCAGTATCTTTACTTGCACATTCATCTTCTGCACATCTACCATTCCAGTGTTTTAATTTCTATATTGTAATTACTTCGCCACCATGGCCTATTTATTGCCTTATCTTACCTCATATGCACTCACTGTATATTTACTTTTTGTTTTCTTTTGTTCTACTGTATTATTGACTATGTTTTGTTTATTCCATGTGTAACTGTGTTGTTTTATGTGTCGAATTGCTATGCTTTATCTTGGCCAGGTTGCAGTTGCAAAGGAGAACTTGTTCTCAACTAGCCTACCTTGTTAAATAAAGGTGAAAAAAAAAAATCCTGACTGGTTGCATCACCGCCTGGTATGGAAACTGCTCTGCCTCTGACCGCAAGGCACTACAGAGGGTAGTGCGAACGGCCCAGTACATCACTGGGGCCAAGATTCCTGCCATCCAGGACCTCTATATCAGGCGGTGTCAGAGGAAGGCCCTTAAAATTGTCAAAGACTCCAGCCACCCTAGTCATAGACTGTTCTCTCTGCTAGACTGTTCTCTCTTCAAGCGGTACCAGAGCACCAAGTCTAGGTCTAAGAGGCTTCTAAACAGCTTCTACCCCCAAGCCATAAGACTCCTGAACATCTAGTAAAATGGCTACCCAGACTATTTGCATTGCCCGCCCTCCCCTCTCCACACCACTGCCTCTCTTTGTTGTCATCTATGCATAGTCACTTTAATAACTCTACCTACATGTACATACTACCTCAACTAACCGATGCCCCCGCACATTGACTCTGTACTGGCACCCCCCTGTATATATTGTTACTTTTTACTGCTGCTCTTTAAATACTTGTTACTTTTATCTCTTATTCTTATGCGTATTTTTTTTAAACTACACTGTTGATTAGGGGCTCGTAAGTAAGCATTTCACTGTAAGGTCTACACCTGTTGTATTCGGTGCATGTGGCTAATCAAATTTGATTTGATTTGACTAAGAGCGCTCTTGTTTATTTAGTCTCGCGTGTCTCTTGGATGGTTGCCTGTGTTTTCTCACCTCAGGGAGGTCTCAGGAGAGGTGTTGTTGAATGTGCTATTCATGTTCTGTTTTGAAAATACAGTAGAATGGACCGTTTGTGATATAAAAAAAGATGGATATACAGTATGCTAATGGCTAACGTCTCACCTGCAGCCTTGTAGCATTAGTTTTATGGTGTATCTCTGCTGATGTTGTTCTGCCAAGAATAAACACCCGGGTTATCTCTGTAATCCAGAACTAAAATATTGCGTAATTGCGTAAGATCCCAATGAGGTTTGGGGAGAGATTTATGAGATAAGATACTAACCAGATTCGAGAAGTCTCAAAGCCTCATCCAAAGCCCCCTCCCCTTTCTGAAAAACAAAGCACCTGAACTACTGTTCCTCGTTAGTCTTCCCATCCCACAGTCTGTTGACAGACACTACGACACCATTTATCTCACATAATCTGTCCACGAGACAATAGATGACTTGGTCTTATTATTTAGTCTGAAGTATCGCTCCCTGATGGCCTTTTAGCACCCAGCAAGCATTGAGGCTCCCAAGATGCTCAGAGACAAAGTAGACCTAGAGCTCTACGGGCAACCAGGGAGCTGCTCTAGGTGTTTGTATGTATGTATGTGTGTGTGGGTGTGTGTATGTGTGTGTGTGTGTGTGTGGCTAAGGGGCTGTTTTTTCTGAGTCACAATTTTTTAAATCGTTCCACTCACATCCAGACGGACGTTTTCAGGTCAAAGCGATGTCAGAGATCCTCAGCACTCAGCTGCTAATAATCAAATGCACTAATGAATCAAGGAGACTTTCGGGAAGCCTGGGGAGAGCATCGGCTGCACTGTGATAAGAGCACAAATCCGCCACAGCTTTCACAATCAGGCCCTGCAGGATTGCAGGCCCAGGGGATGGGGAAATGGAATGGACCAATAGCCTTGGTGGAAAAACAAGAAGAAAATAGCTTTTTAGGAAGGATCTGAAAAAACAAAACCAATGTGGTGCAGGCTACTCTACGTAAAGTGCACACACATGATATGGAGAATGCCACATCCACGAGATGCTTAGCAAGCTGATCAAGCCGGGAATAGTCCATCTGCAAAGCCTCATTATGCTTACTGCAGTTCTTGTTAGGCCAATTATCACTGGGAAAGGACATGACGGCTAACAACCTTTCTTCAGGAAATAGTATAAATACCACAAGCCTCCATGGTACATGTCCTTCAGGAAATAGTATAAATACCACAAGCCTCCATGGTACGTGTCCTTCAGGAGATAGTATAAATACCACAAGCCTCCATGGTACGTGTCCTTCAGGAAATAGTATAAATACCACAAGCCTCCATGGTACGTGTCCTTCAGGAAATAGTATAAATACCACAAGCCTCCATGGTACGTGTCCTTCAGGAAATAGTATAAATACCACAAGCCTCCATGGTACGTGTCCTTCAGGAAATAGTATAAATACCACAAGCCTCCATGGTACGTGTCCTTCAGGAGATAGTATAAATACCACAAGCCTCCATGGTACGTGTCCTTCAGGAAATAGTATAAATACCACAAGCCTCCATGGTACAGTTGAAGTCGGAAGTTTACATACACTTAGGTTGGAGTCATTAAAACTAATTTTTCAAACACTCCACAAATTTCTTGTTAACAAACTATAGTTTTGGCACTTCGGTTAGGACATCTACTTTGCGCATGACACAAGTAATTCTTCTAACAATTGTTTACAGACAGATTATTTCACTTATAACTCACTCTATCACAATTCCAGTGGGTCAGAAATGTACATACCCCAAGTTGACTGTGCCTTTAAACAGCTTGGAAAATTCCAGAAAATGATGTTATGGCTTTAGAAGCTTCTGATAGACTAATTTACATAATTTGAGTCAATTGGAGGTGTACCTGTGGATGTATTTCAAGGCCTACCTGCAAACTCAGTGCCTCTTTGCTTGATATCATGTGAAAAAATCTAAAGAAATCAGCCAAGACTTCAGAAATCAAATTGTAGACCTCCACAAGTCTGGTTAATCCTTGGGAGCAAAGTCCAAACGCCTGACGGTACCACGTTCATCTGTACAAACAATAGTACGCAAGTATAAACACAATGGGACCACGCAGCCGTCATACCGCTCAGGAAGGATACGCATTTTGTCTCCTAGAGATGAACGTACTTTGGTGCGAAAAGTGAAAATCAATCCCAAAACAACAGCAAAGGACCTTGTGAAGATGCAGGAGGAAACAGGTACAAAGGTATCTATATCCACAGTAAAACGAGTCCTATATCGACATAACCTGAAAGCCACTGCTCCAAAACTGTCTTAAAAAAGCCAGACTACGGTTTGCAACTGCACATGGAGACAAAGATCGTACTTTTTGGAGAAATGTCCTCTGGTCTGATGAAACAAAAATAGAACTGTTTGTCCATCATGACCATCGTTATGTTTGGAGGAAAAAGGGGGAGGCTTGCAAGCCGAATAACACAATACACAATCCCAATCGTGAAGCATGGGGTTGGCAGCATCACGTTGTGGGGGTGCTTTGCTGCAGGAGGGACTGGTGCACTTCACAAAATAGATGGCATCATGAGGCTTGAAAATTATCTGGATATATTGAAGCAACAGCTCAAGACATCAGTCAGGAAGTTAAAGCTTTGTCGCAAATGGCTCTTCCAAATGGACAATGACCCCGAGCATACTTCCAAAGTTGTGGCAAAATGGCTTAAGGACAACAAAGTCAAGGTATTGGAGTGGCCATCTCAAAGCCCTGACCTCAATCCTAAAGACAATGTGTAGGCAGAACTGAAAAAGTGTGTGCGAGCTAGGAGGTCTACAAACCTGACTCAGTTACACCAGCTGTGTCAGGAGGAATGGGCCAAAATTCACCCATATTATTAACCAAAGAAAAAGAACCCAGTCATCTCAGTGCGGCCAAGCAAGAACACATCAATGGGATGATTGGAACTCTTGCTTCAGGCTCCTATTGAAGGCGAATGACTCTCTTGCAATTGATGAAACCAGAGTCTTGCAATGGGGTGAACACCAGAGACTTGTAATGGGGTTAAAACATTAGAACAATGACAAAAAGACAAAGTCAAATGAAGGGCATGAGCTCCTGAAATGCTGAAAACACAATGGAGGTGGTAGGTTGTGTGTGTGTGCGTGTATGTGTGTGAGAGAGAGTGTGAGCCCAGAGGTGAGAGAAACTTAACTGTTTGCCCGATACTGTTATCAGAAAACAACATTCTCCAAGCTTCATGACATGCTTTTTTGCTTACAGACCCCAGGTGGCAAATCCGGTAAGAGATTTGGAGTTGAAATCTCAGCAAAATGTTAGAGTCTCAGAGGTAACAGGATTCATTTCACCATTACCGGGTGGGAACTGCGTAATGTGTTGGGACTGCAGGTGCTTGTCGCATCGCCTCCAATCATGTCTACGTGCTACAGCTTTAGGGATGCATCCAAAATGGCACTCTATTTCCTACATAGTGCACTACTTTTGACCAGGGCCCAAAGTAGTGCACTATATAGGGAAACGGGTGCCATTTGAGACACAACCCAGAAGGACCCAATGAAACACAGATTGCAACTAATTAATCATCCTAAGACTGTCTGTTTATATCAAACCCTCTACAGAGCTGTTCCAAAGTATTCCCAGATGAAGAGGGCTGAATCAATGGCGAGTGAAGACTACTTGTCTGGGCGGAGGATACAGGAGAAGTGATACCAGAACGCGTTACGAGTCAAGTAGCGTTTTTTACATGATCATGCTGACTCAAACCGTACTGCGATGGCTATGATATTTTTCATTCAGAGCAAGGTACCAGAAACTGTGGTGGATGCTAGCACAGTACAGCTCGACTTGGCTTGGCTAAGTTCAGTTCAGAAAGGAAACGCCACCTAGAAATATGTTTAACCATTCATTAAAGAATGAATAATGCAAGACTTGGTGATATAGGCTCTGCTCCTTCAGTGTAGCACACTGCCCAAGCAAAGCGTCAATATATACAATTACCTACAAGCAGTGAGTGCAGTAAACTACACCAATCCCCCAGCAGGAAAACGGAATATAACAGGTGAATGCTGGGAAGGTGGTGGGAGCAAAAGCAAACGCATACTAGCAGTAGCAGCAAAAGGCAGCAGGATGTGAGAGCAGAGCCAGTCATCTTAAATTGACTGCGAAATAAGGTAGCGTGATTGTTACTAGCATCTAATTGGGGCAATCTCAGCTGAAGCATCAGCTGAGGCGGGCAATTTGGTTCCCTTTCTGAACTGGCTTTGCTTTATTAGTGTGAAAAAGGGTTAAGAGCAGGGGTTGGAAACTAAGTTTGTCCTGAACAGAACCACACATTTTTTTGTTCCGTTCCACTGTTCCGACCAGCTCCAGAAATGATGAACCCGGTCGAACAAAAGGTACTGGTTAATATTATTCCTTTCTGTTCCTTTTTTAACCTGTGAAATCATTTTTCTCATTAAATTACTTCACCAATCAGTGTGGAAATATCAGGCAAGCTAATTGTTTACATGCGTGATGGACAGACAAGTGTAGCCTATGGCGCAAGATACCATTGACATTTTGCGGGTGGGGAGAGAGCGAAAGATGGTTGAGGAGGAGGCTTTAAAGTGCAGGGCCTCTTGTTAAGACATGCATTACCTGAATTAGGTCCACAGAACTATACCAAGGAGTAGAGGCTTCTATGGAGGAACTTCAAATGTATTTTGAGCTAGCTGGTGAACAAGCTTTAGCTAGCTAGCAAACAAGCTTGAGCTAGCTAGCTAGTTAACAAGTTTGTGTTTGCAGAGCGGCACCAGAATTTAAACAACACGTCTTACCTTTTAATAAATTCAACGTGAAATGTGATAACTAGGCCTATAGTATCCTTAACTAGCATTGAAAAAGTTAATCCATTCTTTTCTAGCTAATTACAAATATCTCTCCCTATCTTCTGAATCACACTTGTAACGTTAGTACAGTAGGCTATGGTTCGGAGGAAGTAGAGGCAGGTAGCCTAAACATACACAGGTAAAGATTTTCAGCTTGCAGGCAGACTGTTACGGCGTTCCTCTCTCTCTTCATACGAAGAGGTGGAGTAGTGATCGAGCCAAGGCGCAGCAGGTTGTGAATACATAATGATTTATTAAATAAACAAAATAGACAAAGACGAAAACGAACTATACTGGAAATGATACAAAATAACAAACGACGTAGACTGACCTAAACATGAGAACTTACATAGACACGAAGAACGCACGAATAGGAAACAGACTACATAAACCGAACAAACCGTATACAGTTCCGTATGGTGCAAACATAACACAAACACGGAAGACAATCACCCACAAACAAACAGTGAGAACACCCTACCTAAATATGACTCTTAATTAGAGGAGAACGCAAAACACCTGCCTCTAATTAAGAGCCATACCAGGCAACCAAAACCAACATAGAAACAGATAACATAGACTGCCCACCCAAAACACATGCCCTGATCTAAAACACATACAAAAACAACATAAAACAGGTCAGGACCGTTACAGAACCCCCCCCCCTCAAGGTGCGAACGCCGGGCGCACCAGCACAAAGTCCAGGGGAGGGTCTGGGTGGGCAGTTGACCACGGTGGTGGCTCCGGCTCTGGACGCTGTCCCCACACCACCATAGTCACCCAACGCTTCTGTCTACCCCTCCCAATGACCACCCTAAAACTCACATCCCCTAAATAAACGGCCAGCACCAGGAGAAGGGGCAGCACCGGGACAAGGGGCAGCACCGGGACAAGGGGCAGCACCGGGACAAGGGGCAGCACCGGGACAAGGGGCAGCACCGGGACAAGGGGCAGCACCGGGACAAGGGGCAGCACCGGGACAAGGGGCAGCACCGGGACAAGGGGCAGCACCGGGACAAGGGGCAGCACCGGGACAAGGGGCAGCACCGGGACAAGGGGCAGCACCGGGACAAGGGGCAGCACCGGGACAAGGGGCAACACCGGGACAAGGGGCAACACCGGGACAAGGGGCAACACCGGGACAAGGGGAAGGTCCCGGCTGATATACTCTGGCAGATCCTGGCTGAGGGACTCTGGCAGGTCTATGCAGGCTGACGGCTCTCGACGCTCATGGCAGGCTGACGGCTCTCGACGCTCATGGCGGGCTGACGGCTCTTGACGCTCATGGCGGGCTGACGGCTCTCGACGCTCATGGCGGGCTGACGGCTCTCGACGCTCATGACGGGCTGACGGCTCTCGACGCTCATGGCGGGCTGACGGCT
This sequence comes from Salvelinus fontinalis, assembly GCF_029448725.1. NCBI lineage: Eukaryota > Metazoa > Chordata > Actinopteri > Salmoniformes > Salmonidae > Salvelinus > Salvelinus fontinalis. The sequence goes on along the minus strand of NC_074703.1, from coordinate 26,951,493 downwards.
CTCGACGCTCATGGCGGGCTGACGGCTCTCGACGCTCATGGCTCTCTGACGGCTCTGGCTGCTCATGGCTCGCTGGCGGCTCTGGCAGATCCTGTCTGGTTGGCGGCTCTGGCAGATCCTGTCTGGTTGGCGGCTCTGGCAGATCCTGTCTGGTTGGCGGCTCTGGCAGATCCTGTCTGGTTGGCGGCTCTGGCAGATCCTGTCTGGCGGGCGGCTCTAGCGGCTCCTGTCTGGCGGGCGGCTCTAGCGGCTCCTGTCTGGCGGGCGGCTCTGCAGGCTCATGGCAGACGGGCGGCTTTGCAGGCTCATGACAGACGGGCGGCTTTGCAGGCTCATGACAGACGGGCGGCTTTGCAGGCTCATGGCAGACGGATGGCTCAGACGGCGCTGGGGAGACGGATGGCTCAGATGGCGCTGGGGAGACGGATGGCTCAGATGGCGCTGGGGAGACGGATGGCTCAGATGGCGCTGGGGAGACGGATGGCTCTGGCCGGATACGGCGCACTGTAGACCTGGTGCGTGGTGCCGGAACTGAAGGCACCGGGCTAAGGATAAGCACCTTCCTACTAGTGCGGGGAGCAGGGACAGGGCACACTGTATTCTCAAAGCCCACTCTATACCTGATGCGAGGTACCGGCACTGGTGACACCGGGCTGAGGTCAAGCACATCAGGATTAGTAGGGGGAGAATATACAGTGTGTTCAGGGCTCTGGAGACGCACAGGAGGCTTTGTGCGTGGTGCCGGAACTGGAGGCACCGAACTGGATACACGCACTACAGAGAGAGTGCGTGGAGGAGGAACTGGGCTCAGGAGATGCACTGATAGCCTAGTGCGTAGTGTAGGCACTGTAGGTACTAGGCTGGGGCGGGGAGGTGGCGCCGGAAATACCGGACCGTGGAGGCGTACTGGCACTCTTGAGCATTGAGCCTGCCCAACCTTACCTGGTTGAATACTCCCGGTTGCCCGACCAGTGCGGGGAGGTGGAATAACCCGCACCGGGCTATGTAGGCGAACCGGGGAAACCATGCGTAAGGCAGGTGCCATGTATGCCGGCCCGAGGAGACGCACTGGAGACCAGACGCGTTGAGCCGGCCTCATGACACCTGGCTCAATACCCAATCTAGCCCTACCAGTGCGGGGAGGTGGAATAACCTGCACTGGGCTATGCACTCGTACAGGAGACACCGTGCGCTCTACTGCGTAACACGGCGCCTGCCTGTACTCCCGCTCTCCACGGTAAGCCTGGGAAGTGGGCGCAGGTCTCCTACCTGCCCTTGGCCCGCTACCTCCTAGCCCCCCCCCAAGAAATTTTTGGGAGTTACTTACGGGCTTTTTGGGCTTCCGTGCCAGACGTGTTCCCTCATAGCTCCGGTTCCTCTCTCCGGTAGCCTCTGCTCTCCTCAGTGCCTCCAGCTGTTCCCATGGGAGGCGATCCCTACCAGCCAGGATCTCCTCCCAAGTGTAGCAACCCTTTCCGTCCAATACATCGTCCCATGTCCATTGCTCCTTCTTTTCCTGTCCCTTACTCCATTTACTCCGCTGCTTGGCTCTGGAATGGTGGGTGATTCTGTTACTGCGTTCCTCTCTCTCTTCATACGAAGAGGTGGAGTAGTGATCGAGCCAAGGCGCAGCAGGTTGTGAATACATAATGATTTATTAAATAAACAAAATAGACAAAGACGAAAACGAACTATACTGGAAATGATACAAAATAACAAACGACGTAGACTGACCTAAACATGAGAACTTACATAGACACGAAGAACGCACGAATAGGAAACAGACTACATAAACCGAACAAACCGTATACAGTTCCGTATGGTGCAAACATAACACAAACACCGAAGACAATCACCCACAAACAAACAGTGAGAACACCCTACCTAAATATGACTCTTAATTAGAGGAGAACGCAAAACACCTGCCTCTAATTAAGAGCCATACCAGGCAACCAAAACCAACATAGAAACAGATAACATAGACTGCCCACCCAAAACACATGCCCTGACCTAAAACACATACAAAAACAACATAAAACAGGTCAGGACCGTTACACAGACAATGGAATACGTTTCTGAGTGACAGAGTGAGGGCTTTGCATTGGCGCTGAGTTTCTTTGTGGGACTAGAATAAAATGTCTGGAATGTAAAATAACGTTATTAACCGGGTCCCATGCTTTTAGAATAACTGTCCTGTTCCGGAACAGTATGGATCACTTTCGCTCCGGATACAGTTTCTGTTCCTTGAAAAATTTCCTTATTTTCCGGTTTTCGGTTCTGTTCGCTGAACCAGTTCCAACCCCTGGTTAAGAGTACTACATCATCCTATTTGAGGTCTTTCTCCTCAGATCTCTCCATACTGGAGAAATTACTATTTTATTTGTCTGGTAGAGCAGGGCAACCAACCAACCAAATCACATCTCCCTGTGGCAGTCTCCCTCCAAAGTCACAGTCACCTTCAGGGTCCCTCATTTCAGCCTACCCTTGTGCTCAGAATAGTCAGTGACATTCAGTCTAAAATATCACCCATTCCTATCTGTGTCTGTAGAATAACTATACATATTACTAAAAGTTAGCCTCTATTTCTATACTAACGGAAATAAAAACACATCTTTGTTAGACGATACTGTCCTTCAGTCATTTTGTAAAGGAGAGCACTGTAGGTCTATACAAGTCACTTTCCATTTCTGAGGGCAATTTCAGAATTTACTAAATTATACTTTTTCAGCTGCCAAATGGCAGTAGGTCTAATCCTGTCTCAACCTTTTACACATATTACATCTATGACATTTTCTAGTTCACGGATCCTGAATATCACTAAAAGGATATGCGTTTCCTAGTTCACGGATCCTGAATATCACTAAAGGGATATGTGTTTATGTATAATGGATTAGTATATAGCCTATCTCATCCATTCCTCCACAGAAAGTCAAGACATACACTTTTACCAGCAAACAAGTTATCCTCTACACAATGCTCATGGTTAAATGGTAGTTTAGCAACTTGGCATATCTCCAAGCTCTCTGAAGTGACAAGGCCAAGAGGGCCTCTGGGGTCATTTGAGGTGAATTTCACCGGGAACGTCACACGGATAACAGGAGAGGTGACATTCCCTTGTTGGGCCCTTGAGGTGTCCCGTGCTTAATTACACATGGATTAATAAACTGATACGGCTAATGAATCTTGACTAAGGAAGCAGGTGAGGGGGATTATGGAAGTAATTACCTAGCCGGATCTGTCCGATAGAGGGCAAACTGTTGTCCGTGCCGACTAAAACACCCAGCTGAATTATAAAAGTCGTCATTGTGGCCCTCAAACCATCATGGTCACCTAATAATCCCCAGTTTACAATTGGCTCATTCATCTCCCTCCTCTCCCCTGTAACTATTCCCCAGGTCGTTGCTGCAAATGAGAACGTGTTCTCAGTCAACTTACCTGGTAAAATAATGGTAAAATAAAAATACATAAAAAATTGTCATTTGGCGAAACTGCTCTGAGACATTAGCGACAACACACCAGAAGTGGTTTATGAGGCAAGTGAATAGGGACTAAGCGGTTTACATTGAGAACAATCAAAAGGAAGAGAGAGGAAATTAGCATGTTTAATTGGAATGTATGCATAGTTTGTAATGCGGACCTTCATATTTTTCCAAGTGTAACGCTATTCTAAGGCCCTGTGTGGCAGATCTGTCAATGACAAACGTGTTTTAATAAACAACAGTTGATTATTTGACCCTTACAAGTGTCATGGACGCTCACCTCAGATCGATTGCATTTCAATGTGACTTTACAGGCAATCTCTGTAATTGGATGAGGTGGCTGATTAACTCTCGATGGTCAGATAGGGAGTTAGAGCTTCAGTACCATAGAAATTGAATGAATAGAACAGAATTGGAACATCTGACCATGGAAATTTGACCAGTAAACTCATGGGGAAGCTTAAAATTGCAAATGAAATAAATTGTAATTCTACGTTCAGTAAAGCCTCTATCTGGAAATAGTCTTGGCATCCAGTCAAAAAACTATTATTCAAGGTTCTTACATGCATTGAGTTACTGCTGATACAGCACTGCTTTTTCCAACATGCCACCAATATACATTCAGATTACAGATAACCTTTGTGAACATTAGCAGTGCCAATGAATATCTATGACAGAGGTACTGATATAAATCAGATGAGATCATTTTTAACTATTTTTTTTTACAGTAAGAGGCAACTCCTAAGGTGCAACGCAACATTAGACTGCACTGTGGCAGGTCACTCCAGACATTACCAATGGCTTACCCATGAATACTGCAAAAACAAGCCCTGGACAGGTTGGGTTGCAATATTTTGTTCCTTTAGCATTGAGATCAACAATTGCTGCTTGATGAATTACAGTAGGCCTACTTCTCTCAACTCAGTGGAGGCTGCTGAGGGGAGAACGGCTCATAATAATGACTGGAATGGAGTCAATAGAATGGTATCAAACACATCAATGATGTGGTTTCCATGTGGTTGATACCATTCCATTGACTCCATTCCAGACATTATTATGAGTCGTCCTCCCCTCAGCAGCCTCCACTGCTCTCAACGCCCTCCAAAACTAACTTCACTGCCCTACCCGTTATCTTCTCCAAGCAGTGGAATTATTAACAGACTATTTTACATTTCACACAGTTACAGAAGGCACCGGCATGAACATGGCATCAAAGGAACTGAGGCCCTGGCTCTAATGAACTTCATTAGCTATGTAACCCAACGCCTGCTCACCTATAAAACAAAACCTGATGGATCGCTCCCCTAACGGAGGGCAAATGTTATGGATGGCAAATCAAATGTCAACATCGGGGGAAATTAACGGGAGCAGTGTCGAATAAACGTGTGGATTGATTGCCTTGTGGCGGCAACACGTCAAAAGCTCTTCTTACTTGACTGCCTTAACAGCCTAACACAGACACACCAGCCTGGAGATTTGTGAATTAAACAAGGAAATATGGTTTACTACAAAATGGAGAGTTACTGAGCAAGGATTATGGTGTTGTGAACACCACAGGGAGTCACAGAGTGGGAAATCAGGAGAATTAGGATATGACAAGGACAGGGGTCGTTGTTGTAGTTTTCCGTTCATTACATGCCCAGCTAGCACATAATGTTTTGAGAACCATATGTTTCTTAGAGCTTGGTGAGAGCGTGGTTGTCCTATGGTTGTTTGCATTCAACCTTCCCACAACATTCTGCAAATGGTGAAGGATAGTTGCTTGGCTTTGGAATATTCTCAGTGCATTTAAGGACCTAAACTAACTTAATTGTTTTGGTATTTCATTACTTTAACAGAACGCTTCCAAAAAGTTAAAACATGGTTAGATTTAATTACATTTTTTGTCATTTTCTAGGAACGTTCTACAACTGGTTTGACATTAGGAATGTCCTCAAATAGTTCAGAGAATGTTAAGAAACAACATTCTTCTGTGGGAATTTCAACACTTCAGCAAAATGTTTCCAACAGGTTTCTTCATGGTTCTATTTAAAGTAATGTTCTTAAATTGTTCCGAGAACGTTAAGAAACAACATTCGTCTGTGAGAATTTCAGTACTTCAGCATAACGTTTTCTACAGATTTTCTCATGGTTCTATTTGAAGTCATGCTCTCGGAACATTCAGAGAACATTAAGGATCCTCTTAAGGATCCAGCCCTTTTTAGATGTTTTTGTCTGAAATGACATACCCAAATCTAACTGCCTGTAGCTCAGGCCCAGAAGAAATTATATGCATATTCTTGGTACCATTTGAAAGGAAACACTTTGAAGTTGTGGAAATGTGAAAGGAATGTAGGAGAATATAACACAATAGATCTGGTAAAAGATAATACAAAGAAAAAAACAACTGTTCTTTTGTATTTTTTTTGGCCCGTCCTCTTTGAAATGCAAAAGAAAGGCCAAAATGTATTATTCCAGCCCAGGTGCAATTTAGATTTTGGCCACTAGATGGCAGCAGTGTATGTGCAAAGTTTTAGACTGATCCAATGAACCATTGTATTTCTGTTCAAAATGTATCAAGACTGCCCAAATGTGCCTAACTTGTTTATTAATAACATTTAATGTTCAACATTATGCACTCTCCTCAAACAATAGCATGGTATTCTTTCACTGTAATAGCTACTGTAAATTGAACAGTGCAGTTAGATTAACAAGAATTTAAGCTTTCTGGCAATATCAGATGTGTCTATGGAACGGATGTGAAATGGCTAGCTAGTTAGCGGTGCTGCGCGATAATAGCCTTTCAATCGGTGACGTCACTTGCTCTGAGACCTTGAAGTAGTGGTTCCCCTTGCTCTGCAAGGGCCGCGGCTTTTGTGGAGCGATGGGTAACGATGATTCGTGGGTGACTGTTGTTGATGTGTGCAGAGGTTCCCTGGTTCGCGCCCGGGTATGGGCGAGGGACGGACGTAAAGTTGTACTGTTACATCTATGTCCCGGGAAATGTTCTTGTTACTTACAACCCCATGCTAATCACATTAGCCTACGTTAGCTCAACCATCCCGTGGAAGGGACACCAATCCTGAAGAAGAAGAAACAAAGTTATTCTGTGGGAATTTCAGTACTTCAGCATAACGTTTTCTGCAGGTTTCCTCGTGGTTTTAGTTAAAGTCACGTTCTCAGAACATTAAGAAGACTTTCCATTTAAAAAAATACATTAGTAAAGTTCAATGTTCAAAGAATGTTATTTAAAAACAGATACATTCCGTTCTCAACAAAACTCTCTCTATCCTCTATCTTGTTAAGTGTGTTCAGGTGTGTTGGCTACACCACTAATTGGCCACACCTGATCTTAATATGATCTTTTGAAATGGGGTCTGATTGAATAGACTAAAATGAAAAACTTTGTATGATAAAAAACTAAAAAACATTGCATGCTAGCTCCATTCTGGTGGCACAGTGGACTGATTCCATGGACTGACAACATAAGATCATAGGTTTGAATCTCACTGATGCTGAGCCACCATAAAAAAGAAATGTGTTTGCATGATTAATGCTAAAGCAAATACATTTCCGTATGTCAAATCAAATTTTATTAGTCACATGCGCCAAATACAAAAGGTGTAGACCTTACAGTGAAATGCTTACTTACAAGCCCCTAATCAACAGTGCAGTTTCAAAACAATACAGATAAGAATAAGAGATAAAATTAACAAGTAATTAAAGAACAGCAGTAAAAAAATAACAATATATACAGGGGGGTGCCAGTACAGAGTCAATGTGCGGGGGCACCGGTTAGTTGAGGTATTATGTACATGTAGGTCGAGTTATTAAAGTGACTATGCATAGATAGTGAAAGTGATGTGGAGAGGAGGGGTGGCAATGCAAATAGTCTGGGTAGCCATTTTACTAGATGTTCAGGAGTCTTATGGCTTGGGGGTAGAAGCTGTTTAGAAGCCTCTTAGACCTAGACTTGGTGCTCCGGTACCGCTTGAAGAGAGAACAGTCTAGCAGAGAGTGTTCGCACTACCCTCTGTAGTGCCTTGCGGTCAGAGGCCGAGCAGTTGCCATACCAAGCAGTGATGCAACTAGTCAGGATGCTCTCAATGGTGCAGCTGTAGAACCTTTTGAGCCAAATATTTTCAGTCTCCTGAGGTGGGAATAGGTTTTGTCGTGCACTCTTCATGACTGTCTTGGTGTGCTTGGACCATGTTAGTTTGTTGGTGATGTGGACACCAAGGAACTTGAAGCTCTCAACTGCAGCCCCGTCAATAAGAATGGGGGCGTGCTCAGTCCTCTTTTTCCTGTAGTCTACAATCATCTCCTTTGTCTTGATCACGTTGAGGGAGAGGTTGTTGTCCTGGCACCACACGGCCAGGTCTCTGACCTCCTCCCTATAGGCTGACTCATCGTTGTCGGTGATCAGGCCTACCACCGTTGGGTCATCTGCAAATTTAATGTTGGTGTTGGAGTTGTGCCTGGCCGTGCAGTCATGAGTGAACAGGGAGTACAGGAGGGGGCTGAGCATGCACCCCTGAGGGGCCCCTGTGTTGAGGATCAGCGTGGCGGATGTGTTGTTACCTACCCTCACCACCTGGGGCGTCCCGTCAGGAAGTACAGGATCCAGTTACAGAGGGAGGTGTTTAGTCCCAGGGTCCTTAGCATATTGATTAGCTTTGAGGGCACTATGGTGTTGAACGCTGAGCTATAGTCAATGAATAGCATTCTCACATAGCTGTTCCTTTTGTCCAGGTGGGAAAGGGCAATGTGGAGTGCAATAGAGATGGCATCATCTGTGGATCTGTTTGGGCGGTATGCAAATTGGAGTGGGTCTAGGGTTTTTGGAATGATGGTGTTGATGTGAGCCATGACCAGCCTTTCAATGCACTTCATGGCTACAGACGTGAGTGCTACGGATCAGTAGTCATTTAGGCAGGTTACCTTAGTATTCTTGGGCACAGGTATTATGGTTTTCTGCTTAAAACATGTTGGAATTAAAGACTCGGACAGGGAGAGGTTGAAAATGTCAGTGAAGACACTTGCTAGTTGATCAGCGCATGCCCACAGTATACGTCCTGGTAATCCGTCTGGCTCTGCATGTCTTACACACATCGGCTGCGGAGAGCGTGATCACACAGTCTTCCGTTACAGCTGGTGCTCTCATGCATGCAATGTTCTTTGCCTCGAAACGAGCATAGAAGAAGTTTAGCTCGTCTGGTAGGCTCGTGTCAACTGGGCAGCTCTCGGCTGTGCTTCCCTTTGTAGGCTGTAATAGTTTTCAAGCCCTGCCACATCCGACGAGCATCAGAGCCGGTGTAGCACGACTCGATCTTAGTCCTGTATTGATGCTTTTCCTGTTTGATGGTTCGTCGAAGGGCATAGCGGGATTTCTTATACGCTTCCGGGTTGCTGTCCCGCTCCTTGAAAGCGGTAGCTTTAGCCTTTAGCTTAGTGAGGATGCTGCCTGTAATCCATGGCTTCTGGTTGGGGTATGTACATACGGTCACTGTGGGGACAACGTCGTCGATGCACTTATTGATGATGCCAATTACAGATGTGGTGTACTCCTCAATGCCATTGGAGGAATCCCGGAACATATTCCAGTCTGTGCTAGCAAAACAGTCCTGAAGCTTAGCATTTGCTTCATCTGACCACTTTTTTATTGATCTAGTCACTGGTGCTTCCTGCTTTAATTTCTGCTTGTAAGCAGGAACAGGAGGATGGAGGATGGAATTATGGTCAGATTTGCCAAATGGAGGGCGAGGGAGAGCTTTGTATGCATCTCTGTGTGTGGAATATAGGTGGTCCAAAGTTATTTTCCTTCTGGTTGCACATTTAACATGCTGATAAAAATTTGGAAAAACTGATTTAAGTTGCCCTGCATTAAATGCCCCGATTAATAGGAGCGCCGCCTCTGGGTGAGCTTTTTCTTGTTTACTTATGGTGGAATACAACTCATTCACTGCTATCTTAGTGCCAACCTCTGACTGAAGTTGTATGTAAAAACAGCTACGAATAGAACAGATGAGAACTCTCTCGGTAGGTAGTGTGGTCTACAGCTTATCATGAGATACTCAACCTCAGGCGAGCACTAGCTCGAGACTTCCTTAGATATCGTGCACCAGCTGTTATTTACAAAAATACATAGTCCGCCGCCCTTGCTATTCAATCCTGCAGGTACATCGTATAACCAGCCACCTGTATGTTGGTATTGTCGTCATTCAGCCACGACTCCGTGAAGCATAAGATGTTACAGTATTTAATGTCCCGTTGGTAGTTTAATTTTCCCCCTAACTCTTCAATTTTATTGTCCAAAGATTGCATGTTTGCTAGCAGAATTGAGGTTAGTGGGGGTTTATTCGATCGCCTCCGAATTCTCAGAAGGCAGCCCGCTCTCCGGCCTCTCTTTTTCCGCCTCCTCTTCACACAGATCACTGGGGTTGGGGCCTGTTCCCGAGGGAGCCGTATATATCCTCCGCCTCGTGCTCGTCAGAGTTGTGAAAGAAGAAAAAGGATTCTGCTAGTCCGTGGTGAGTAATCGCAGTCCTGATGTCTAGAAGTTATTTTCTGTCATAAGAGATGGTAACGGCAACATTATGTACAAAATGAGTAAAAAAATAAGCTACAAACAACACAATCGGTTGGGGGCACGTAAAACGTCTGCCTTCTGCTCCGGCACCATCGTCATATCTGTGCTTGGAGTTCAAAACAGTTAACCTAAGCTAGCAGTGTTATTAAAAGTCTTACTTAAACATTCTGTGAAAGTTTTAAGGAAGTTATTTAAAAACCTCCAAATAACCTTTACATTTCGTTCAAAAATATTCAGAACATAATAGCCTATGATTTCATTCTCCAAACGTTAATAAAACCTCCCTGTCACACCTACTCCTGCTCCCTCCCTCCGGCACTCGACGTCACCGGTCTACTAACCACCGGCCTTGGCAACCCATATTGTGCACACCTGCTCCCCATCGTTAAGCACACCTGGACTTCATTATCACCCTGATTACTCTCCCTTTATATAGCCCTCACCAACCTCAGTGATTAGGCTGTATTGGTTCTGCTTTCATGTCCAGACATGTCTCTTGTTTTTGTAAAGCGCTATGTTTGTTATTATTAAACTCACCATCTGCACATACTTTCCTGACTCCCTGCGTCTTCGTTACACTCCGAGTAAAACCTTCTGGGAATCATAGTAAAATGTTCTCCGAACCTCCCTCTAACCAAAAAATGTACATTCCCAGAACAGGCAAAATTTGTACTTCAGTTCTCAAAACTTAACGTTTTACTGATTATGAAACTTGTGGCATTCTCAGAACCAATGGGAAACCAAAATCATACATTCCCACAACTTCCAAGCAGCCTAATGTGCTAGCTGTTATGCTCATATGGATGTTTCAGTTGAGGGATTTAGACTGAAACCCTGAAGATGGTTCACTTTGGATACACAGTTTATGCACAATTCAAGGACAAGCGAACCTAGCACTCACATGCTAAATAGAGTGCCTCCATTTCACTCATTGACTGTGCAACACAAAATACTGTATTACAGGCCAGTGGGACATTCCAGAAAGCAGGATTATTAAATTACCATGGTGCTAAACAGCCACATATAACTCTTGATTGTCTGGTTGATTAAGAAAGCAACATTTGTATGTTGGTTGCTGTTGTCAACTCAATTATAGCTTGCAAATTTTAAGTGAAGATTTCTCAAGAAGATTACGTTATTTCAAGCACTTTTGGACAATTGGCTGGCTATCTCTTTGATCAAGCTATCTGGAACAGCCCCCAGTGCAGGGAAAATGTAAACAGGGTAACATTCAATGCAGAAGTGCTGTTCACTCATTTTAAAAGTAATTTGAGTAATTTAGCAGATGCTGTTATCCAGAGCGACTTACAGTGCATTCAGCTTGGTGAAACAACCACATATCTCCATGATAGTAAGTCAACCTTTCCTCAATGAAGTAGCTATCAGCAAAGTCAGTGCTATTAGGAGCTAAAACCCTTTTAAAAAATGGGGGCGGTAAAGTAGCCAGGCAATAATGAATGGTTCTAATTAATTTCCCTGCCATCATATTTTAGAGAAACTAAGTAGACTATGATACTACACACGTGGCTTCACCAAAAGTGGGAGACCGTTCCATCAGGTAAATGGGCAATACAATTTCCATTTCATGTGGGCGTATAGTAGACGCTTTATCAAAACACATAACACCTAATGTGTCTTGTGTGTTAATGACAATACCTAAAAGCTAGAGCCAGGACGATACCAGTGGTGCAATATTTTTTCCATGGCAAAAATGAAAACACGAAGAAGACCTGGCTGCTCAGTGAAACATCCTGTCCTGATTTGTCATAGACGCTTGCTAAAAAACTTTAATGAGCAAGCCTTCCTTCATGACCTGGCCTCTGTAAATTGGTATAGAATCAGCTTGATCCCCTCTATCGAAGAAGCTTGGACTTTCTTTTTTTATATCTTCAGTGATATTGTTAACAAACACGGTGCTTGACCAGTACCACGCTGCTTCCGGTAAGCACAGGGAGTTGGCTCAGGTCTATAGCCTGACTCCGCCAATCTGCCCGTGTGCCCCCCCAAACATTTTTGGGGGGGCTGCCTCTCGTGCTTGCTTCACTCACTTGCCTCATATCGCCGCCTCTCAGCTTTAGCTGCCTCCAGTTCCTTTTTCGGGCGGCGATATTCCCCAGCCTGTCTCCAGGGTCCCTTTCCGACCAGTATCTCCTCCCATGTCCAGGAGTCCTGAACCCTCTGCTTCTCCATACCACGCTGCTTGGTCCCTTGGTGGTGGGTAGTTCTGTAGCGGTCGTCGTCTAAAGAGGAAGAATCGGACCAAAGCGCAGCGTGGTAAGTCTTCATGATTTTATTAAACTGAACACTAGAACAAAATAACAAGGTGAATAAACGAAACCGAAACAGTCCTGTCAGGTGCAGAACACTAAACAGAAAACAACTGCCCACAAAACACAGGTGGGAAAATGCTACCTAAGTATGGTTCCCAATCAGAGACAACGATAGTCAGCTGTCCCTGATTGAGAACCACACCCGGCCAAAACAAAGAAATACAAAACAGAAAAAAGAACAGAGAATACCCACCCCAAATCACACCCTGACCAAACCAAAATAGAGACATAAAAAGCTTTCTAAGGTCAGGGCGTGACATGACCATGCTCAGCCAGGACTGAAAAGCTGAGGTGTTGAGGTACTGTCTGTGTTGAGTGGGCACCAGCTTGCCACAATGTTCATAAAAGGTGAACGCTTGATCCATAATACCAGGGAGGGAAGATGGGCCGAAGAAGCATCTGTGTTGTTGCTAAAGCACATAATCTCTGTATGGCCACTCTCTATTCCATTCTCTCTCCTTTCCCCTCTATTTCTCTGTCTCTCTCTCTCTACTTCCCCCTCTATTACCCTGTCTCCCTCCCTCTCATTTCCCCTCTATTTATCTCTCTCTCCCGCTCCTTTCCCCTCTATTTCTCCCTCTCACACTCTCCCTCTATTTCCCTGTCTCTCTCCCTCTCATTTCCCCTCTATTTCTCTGTCTCTCGCTCTCTCCTTTCCCCTCTATTTCCCTGTCTCTCTCCCTCTATTTCCCTGTCTCTCTCCCTCTCATTTCCCCTCTATTTCTCTGTCTCTCGTTCTCTCCTTTCCCCTCTATTACCCTGTCTCTCTCCCTCTCATTTCCCCTCTATTTATTTCTCTCCCTCTCCTTTCCCCCTATTTCTCTCTCTCCCTCTCATTTCCCCTCTATTTCTCTCTCTCCCTCTCCTTTCCCCTCTATTTCTCTGTCTCTCTCCCTCTCATTTCCCCTTTATTTCTCTCTCTCCCTCTCATTTCCCCTCTATGTCTCTGTCTCTCTCCCTCTCCTTTCCCCTCTATTTCTCTGTCTCTCGTTTTCTCCTTTCCCCTCTATTTCTCTGTCTCTCGTTCTCTCATTTACCCTCTATTTATTTCTCTCCCTCTCCTTTCCCCCCTATTTCTCTCTCTCCCTCTCATTTCCCCTTTATTTCTCTCTCTCCCTCTCCTTTCCCCTCTATTACCCTGTCTCTCTCCCTCTCCTTTCCCCTCTATTTCTCTGTCTCTCTCCCTCTCATTTCCCCTCTATTTCTCTGTCTCTCTCCCTCTCATTTCCCCTCTATTTCTCTGTCTCTCGTTTTCTCCTTTCCCCTTTATTTCTCTGTATCTCGTTCTCTCATTTCCCCTCTATTTATTTCTCTCCCTCTCATTTCCCCTCTATTTCCCTGTATCTCTCCCTCTCCTTTCACGTATATTTCCCTGTCTCTCTCCCTCTCCTTTCCCCTCTATCTCTCTCCCTCTCCCTTCCCATCTATTTCTCTGTCTCTGTCTCTCTCCCTCTCCTTTCCCCTCTATGTCTCTGTCTCTCTCCCTTTATTCATTCTATTCTAGCAATGCCTCATTTTGCCAGCATCCTCCTATTGTTTCTGTGTAAGCAAGCTGTATGTTTCATTTTAAGACACCTCTCCTTTCTCTGTTTCTTTCTCTCCAAGAAAGTGTCTCACTCTTCCCTTCTCTCTCCCTTTCTCTTGTCTCGCTTTCATTTTGCTTGCATCCTTCCCTTCTCACGCCAACTCTTTCTGTGTAAGCAAGTTGTGCCTTCCTTACCAAGACCCCCCCTTCAATCTCGCTCTCTCTCTTTAATCCCCCCTATCTCTCTCTGTAATTTCCCCCCTCTGTCTCTCTCTCTATCTCTCTCCAACCCGCCCCTCTCTTTTTCTCATTCTCCGACTCTGTGCAAGTTGGAAGAGAACCAGACATCTGAAGCCTGTCTATGAATAAACAAAGATGTGACTGTCAGAGTGATTATGTTTCATTATACTGTAAATGAAGGGCAGTGTCGTCTGGCGCCTCACGATCAATAGCCCCTCTGAAGTTTGTTTGCCTTTATGCCTGGCTGCTCAAATGGCAGTTTATAAAGAACCTAGTCTCCTCTTTAAAGCTGTAGGCTGGGATTGGTACATCCATGTTTGGGCATGGATGCCTTTTAAGGGTTTATCTAAAGATAGGAAACATCAGAATAAGCCATAGGGACTATACAGTAGGTATGCTTTGTTTTTGTTCATCAACACTCAATGATACAATTATTTCAACATATACTGTTCAGCTACTGTACTGTACTAACTGTAAGCTACTGTAGTGTACTAACTTTAAGCTACTGTAGTGTAGTGTACTAACTGTAAGCTACTGTACTAACTGTAAGGTACTGTAGTGTAGTGTACTAACTGTAAGCTACTGTAGTGTATTAACTGTAAGCTACTGTAGTGTATTAACTGTAAGCTACTGTACTGTACTAACTGTAAGCTACTGTAGTGTATTAACTGTAAGCTACTGTAGTGTATTAACTGTAAGCTACTGTAGTGTATTAACTGTAAGCTACTGTAGTGTATTAACTGTAAGCTACTGTAGTGTATTAACTGTAAGCTACTGTACTGTACTAACTGTAAGCTACTTTAGTGTATTAACTTTAAGCTACTGTAGTGTATTAACTTTAAGCTACTGTAGTGTACTGTATTAACTGTAAGCTACTGTACTGTACTAACTGTAAGCTACTGTAGTGTAGTGTACTAACTGTAAGCTACTGTACTGTACTAACTGTAAGCTACTGTACTAACTGTAAGCTACTGTACTGTACTAATTGTAAGCTACTGTACTAACTGTAAGCTACTGTAGTGTATTAACTTTAAGCTACTGTAGTGTAGTGTACTAACTGTAAGCTACTGTACTGTACTAACTGTAAGCTACTGTACTGTATTAACTTTAAGCTACTGTAGTGTACTGTATTAACTGTAAGCTACTGTACTGTACTAACTGTAAGCTACTGTAGTGTAGTGTACTAACTGTAAGCTACTGTACTGTACTAACTGTAAGCTACTGTACTAACTGTAAGCTACTGTACTGTACTAATTGTAAGCTACTGTACTAACTGTAAGCTACTGTACTAACTGTAAGCTACTGTACTGTACTAACTGTAAGCTACTGTACTGTATTAACTTTAAGCTACTGTAGTGTAGTGTACTAACTGTAAGCTACTGTACTGTACTAACTGTAAGCTACTGTACTGTACTAGCTGTAAGCTACTGTAGTGTACTAACTGTAAGCT
The DNA here is from genome assembly GCF_029448725.1 of Salvelinus fontinalis. Taxonomy (NCBI): domain Eukaryota; kingdom Metazoa; phylum Chordata; class Actinopteri; order Salmoniformes; family Salmonidae; genus Salvelinus; species Salvelinus fontinalis. Next base: position 26,935,901 of record NC_074703.1, on the reverse strand, counting down.
ACTGTAGTGTAGTGTACTAACTGTAAGCTACTGTACTGTACTAACTGTAAGCTACTGTACTAACTGTAAGCTACTGTACTGTACTAACTGTAAGCTACTGTAGTGTACTAACTGTAAGCTACTGTACTAACTGTAAGCTACTGTACTGTACTAACTGTAAGCTACTGTAGTGTATTAACTGTAAGCTACTGTAGTGTACTAACTGTAAGCTACTGTACTGTACTAACTGTAAGCTACTGTACTAACTGTAAGCTACTGTACTGTATTAACTTTAAGCTACTGTAGTGTAGTGTACTAACTGTAAGCTACTGTACTGTACTAACTGTAAGCTACTGTACTGTACTAACTGTAAGCTACTGTACTAACTGTAAGCTACTGTACTGTATTAACTTTAAGCTACTGTAGTGTAGTGTACTAACTGTAAGCTACTGTACTGTATTAACTTTAAGCTACTGTAGTGTAGTGTACTAACTGTAAGCTACTGTACTGTACTAACTGTAAGCTACTGTACTGTACTAACTGTAAGCTACTGTACTGTACTAACTGTAAGCTACTGTACTAACTGTAAGCTACTGTAGTGTAGTGTACTAACTGTAAGCTACTGTACTGTACTAACTGTAAGCTACTGTACTGTACTAACTGTAAGCTACTGTACTGTACTAACTGTAAGCTACTGTAGTGTAGTGTACTAACTGTAAGCTACTGTACTGTACTAACTGTAAGCTACTGTACTGTACTAACTGTAAGCTACTGTACTGTACTAACTGTAAGCTACTGTAGTGTAGTGTACTAACTGTAAGCTACTGTACTGTACTAACTGTAAGCTACTGTAGTGTAGTGTACTAACTGTAAGCTACTGTACTGTACTAACTGTAAGCTACTGTACTGTACTAATTGTAAGCTACTGTAGTGTAGTGTACTAACTGTAAGCTACTGTAGTGTAGTGTACTAACTGTAAGCTACTGTACTGTACTAACTGTAAGCTACTGTACTAACTGTAAGCTACTGTAGTGTAGTGTACTAACTGTAAGCTACTGTACTGTACTAACTGTAAGCTACTGTACTGTACTAACTGTAAGCTACTGTACTGTACTAACTGTAAGCTACTGTACTGTACTAACTGTAAGCTACTGTACTAACTGTAAGCTACTGTACTGTATTAACTGTAAGCTACTGTACTGTACTAACTGTAAGCTACTGTACTAACTGTAAGCTACTGTACTGTATTAACTGTAAGTTACTGTACTGTACTAACTGTAAGCTACTGTACTGTGCTAACTGTAAGCTACTGTACTGTACTAACTGTAAGCTACTGTAGTGTACTAACTGTAAGCTACTGTATTAACTTTAAGCTACTGTAGTGTAGTGTACTAACTGTAAGCTACTGTAGTGTACTAACTGTAAGCTACTGTACTGTACTAACTGTAAGCTACTGTAGTGTAGTGTACTAACTGTAAGCTACTGTACTGTACTAACTGTAAGCTACTGTACTGTACTAACTGTAAGCTACTGTAGTGTAGTGTACTAACTGTAAGCTACTGTACTAACTGTAAGCTACTGTAGTGTAGTGTACTAACTGTAAGCTACTGTACTGTACTAACTGTAAGCTACTGTACTGTACTAACTGTAAGCTAATGTACTGTACTAACTGTAAGCTACTGTACTGTACTAACTGTAAGCTACTGTACTGTACTAACTGTAAGCTACTGTAGTGTAGTGTACTAACTGTAAGCTACTGTATTAACTTTAAGCTACTGTAGTGTAGTGTACTAACTGTAAGCTACTGTACTGTACTAACTGTAAGCTACTGTACTGTATTAACTGTAAGCTATTGTAGTGTAGTGTAATCAACCCCATCTTCCAGGTAATGTAGAGTCAACTGCAAGATGAGAAGTCACTAATTTGACATGGGACAGTCTCCTCTTAATCATTCCTAAACAGTGTTATTTGAAAAGCTCCTGTTATAATAATAGCAGAGTAGTAATTGGTATGCTGTTAGTGCCTGTCCCCTTGGTGTTCACTGATGATGTTTCTAATCCTTTTGAATGTTGCCAAATGACTGTTTTGAAGTCAGTTTTCTGGGCAATTACTAGACAACTGGTTTATTAACGCAGGCAGACATACATCTCATGGCTGATCTAAGTTACTGGATTATTGGATTTCCACACAAGTCTAACTGTACTCTAATCTTCCCCCCCAAAATAATTGGATTATTCCTATCGGCTCCAAACGCGTCATGTCATTTAGCTGCCACGCTTACACAGAAGAGGGATTTTCCGGGGAACAAGAGGAGCCTGTGCTGGTGATGTCACATTCCCTGAGACCTGGTATGCAACTCAATGCTCTCACGTTGCTTCCTCTCCTAGTCTCCTCTGCACTACATTGTGGCACCACCAGGAGTTGGGGGCACCACCAAGAGTTGCTTCCTCTCCTAGACTCCTCTGCACTACATTGAGGCACCACCAGGAGTTGGGGGCACCACCAGGAGTTGGGGCACCACCAGGAGTTGGGGCACCACCAGGAGTTGGGGCACCACCAGGAGTTGGGGCACCACTAGGAGTCGGGGGCAATAGTGGGACAGTTTGTTTAGGAAATGTAAAAAACAAACACTTTAAAAAAAAAAAATCACAGAATGTGACTTCAACTTAATCCTTGACTTTAAGTTTTGCAAGGAGGACCGGCAGCATGCCCCCCTGCATCCATCATTTCCTTCCTGTAACATGCTTCTGTGCCAGTCTTTATGGTGTGGGGAAATCAGTTTCAATGATTGGCACCTGCTTGGGATAGAATTGCAGTGGGCACATTTCACATTGCAGCCTTGGGAGAGGGACTACAACTCTCCGTAGAGCTGCCCCCCAAAATGTCTCATATAGCTGTTCTGGTTTTCTAGTATGGTGACTTTATTGACTGACAGGGGTTGGTAGCCTAACACTCTTAGAAAAAAAGGTGCTATCTAGACCCTAAAAGGGTTCTTTGGCTGTTCCCATAGGATAACCTTTTGAATAACCCTTTTTGGTGCCAGGTAGAACCCTTTTGAGTTCCATGTAGAACCTTTTCCACAGAGGGTTCTACATTGAACCCAAAATAGTTCTACCTGGCACCAAAAAGGGTTCTCTTATGGGGATAGCTGAAGGAGTGTGAATGGGGCGGGTTATTGGAACCCTCTTTTATAAGAGTGTATTCTTCATACTACACTTTACTAAAGGTTGACTTCTTTCCGCAGTTAAGTCATTAGTGAGTCACCACTGCTTTATATATCTGGAGACAAACTACTATTAAACAACTAAGTTACTGTTTACTTCAACGTAGACTTTGTGAGAAGATAAACCATTTTGTCTGCTTCATGTATAAGTCTATGAATCTATCTAACTTCAGAGTATATTAGCTTTGAGGTAATATCAGCCATCAGAATTTCTCACTGTTCATAGGAGAAGAGGTGGTTGGGGAGTCCACAGCTTTAATTAACACTGTTCCTTAACGTTGTACGAGGCTCCAACAATAATAATTGAGTGCATTAGAATTTATCTCCAGGAAAGCTGTTGGTAGCAATCCAGTAGCTAATTAAAATAAGGTAAAAATGGATTTCCTGAAATACATCTTGCCATCTCTTAATTTTCCAATCGAGATCCATTTTCTCACCCATTCACACATGCTCTCCAAGGCATGAGAAGACAAATGGATGCTGGCTTGGCCTAATACAACTGCTCCAAATATGTCAAAACTGCACAGTGGTTCAATACACACTGTAGACCACAGTTTCCTGTCTAATTCGAGAGGCTGCTCTGATGTGGTTTCTCTGACCTACAATTCTAACGTTACTCAGACATTACTGCAGCTTACAGAATGTTTAACTTGTTAATTCTAGGCCTGATGAAAATGAAGTTTCTGTTTGTAGTATGGGTCATGATAGATTTTATATTAGGCAAAGAGCATCGCCCAAGCTTCTAAAATAGTGTTTTTCAATACTGGGGGTACTCAGATGAACTATCTTGGGTTAGTTAATAATATCTTTGCTAATAGGCCTATATTTTATTTAACTAATCAACCAATGATCACGCCCTTGATGAGTTCTATCGGGTGTGTTACTAGTACTGGGTTGGGACAGAAATGTGCACTCTTGTGTGACCCCAGGATCGAAAAACACTGTTTCTAACAAAAGGACAATCTTTAAGAGACTGATATAAAAACAAAAAAACATTTGTTCGATGTCATTTCGGATCCTGGAAGTCACAATTCACAATCATTTCATCACTCGGATCGCAATACTTGACTTTGCCGCTGGATAAAACGCTAGCCCAAATGGAATAAGATTAAGTTTTGTGTGTGTCTCACACGCTCCACTATAGGAGTGGTTGGGGAAAATGACAGCTTAATTGCCTGTTACTTCATCAAGTCTATAAACGCTCCACATCGTAAATGACATGTCTGAGATGTGTTTTTCAATAACCCGCCCCATTCACAGTATGCATGGCACAATAAATCGGCATATTCTTATGTGCTGTGCCTCCACCAGGACAGCCTACTCTTCTGCATGTAGATTCAGTTTTTTGGCTGCAGGCCTAGTAAACATGGGTTCCAAATTGCACCTTATTCCCTTTATAGTGCACTATTTTTGGCCAGAATAGGGTCCCATTAGGGATGCAGACATGAACACATTTCAGTGAGTTATTCTGAGGCAGAAGCTGTTATAAACAGTTATTTATATTTTTCATGTTGATACAGAGGAAGGTTACTGCAGACATTTTTTTTTTATTATAATTTTTTTTATTTCACCTTTATTTAACCAGGTAGGCTAGTTGAGAACAAGTTCTCATTTGCAACTGCGACCTGGCCAAGATAAAGCATAGCAGTGTGAACAGACAACAACACAGAGTTACACATGGAGTAAACAATAGACAAGTCAATAACATGGTAGAAAAAAGAGAATCTATATACAATGTGTGCAAAAGGCATGAGGTAGGCAATAAATCGAATAATTACAATTTAGCAGATTAACACTGGAGTGATAAATCATCAGATGATCATGTGCAAGAAGAGATACTGGTGTGCAAAAGAGCAGAAAAGTAAATAAATAAAAGCAGTATGGGGGTGAGGTAGGTAAATTGGGTGGGTAGTTTACAGATGGACTATGTACAGCTGCAGCGATCGGTTAGCTGCTCGGATAGCAGATTTTTAAAGTTGTTGAGGGAGATAAAAGTCTCCAACTTCAGAGATTTTTGCAATTCGTTCCAGTCGCAGGCAGCAGAGAACTGGAAGGAAAGGCGTCCAAATGAGGTTTTGGCTTTAGGGATGATCAGTGAGATACACCTGCTGGAGCGCGTGCTACGGGTGGGTGTAGCCATCGTGACCAGTGAACTGAGATAAGGCGGCACTTTACCTAGCATAGCCTTGTAGATGACCTGGAGCCAGTGGGTCTGACGACGAACATGTAGCGAGGGCCAGCCGACTAGGGCATACAGGTCGCAGTGGTGGGTCGTATAAGGTGCTTTAGTAACAAAACGGATGGCACTGTGATAAACTGCATCCAGTTTGCTGAGTAGAGTATTGGAAGCTATTTTGTAGATGACATCGCCGAAGTCGAGGATCGGTAGGATAGTCAGTTTTACTAGGGTAAGTTTGGCGGCGTGAGTGAAGGAGGCTTTGTTCCGGAATAGAAAGCCGACTCTAGATTTGATTTTGGATTGGAGATGTTTGATATGAGTCTGGAAGGAGAGTTTGCAGTCTAGCCAGACACCTAGGTACTTATAGATGTCCACATATTCTAGGTCGGAACCGTCCAGGGTGGTGATGCTAGTCGGGCGTGCGGGTGCAGGCAGCGAACGGTTGAAAAGCATGCATTTGGTTTTACTAGCGTTTAAGAGCAGTTGGAGGCCACGGAAGGAGTGTTGTATGGCATTGAAGCTCGTTTGGAGGTTAGATAGCACAGTGTCCAGGGAAGGGCCGGAAGTATACAGAATGGTGTCGTCTGCGTAGAGGTGGATCAGGGAATCGCCCGCAGCAAGAGCAACATCATTGATGTATACAGAGAAAAGAGTCGGCCCGAGAATTGAACCCTGTGGTACCCCCATAGAGACTGCCAGAGGACCGGACAACATGCCCTCCGATTTGACACACTGAACTCTGTCTGCAAAGTAGTTGGTGAACCAGGCAAGGCAGTCATTAGAAAAACCGAGGCTATTGAGTCTGCCGATAAGAATATGGTGATTGACAGAGTCGAAAGCCTTGGCCAGGTCGATGAAGACGGCTGCACAGTAATGTCTTTTATCGATGGCGGTTATGATATCGTTTAGTACCTTGAGCGTGGCTAAGGTACACCCGTGACCGGCTCGGAAACCGGATTGCACAGCGGAGAAGGTACGGTGGGATTCGAGATGGTCAGTGATCTGTTTGTTGACTTGGCTTTCGAAGACCTTAGCTAGGCAGGGCAGGATGGATATAGGTCTGTAACAGTTTGGGTCCAGGGTGTCTCCCCCTTTGAAGAGGGGGATGACAGCGGCAGCTTTCCAATCCTTGGGGATCTCAGATGATACGAAGGAGAGGTTGAACAGGCTGGTAATAGGGGGTGCGACAATGGCGGCGGACAGTTTCAGAAATAGGGGGTCCAGATTGTCAAGCCCAGCTGATTTGTATGGGTCCAGGTTTTCCAGCTCTTTCAGAACATCTGCTATCTGGATATGGGTAAAGGAGAAGCTGGGGAGGCTTGGGCGAGTAGCAGCGGGGGGGGCGGGGCTGTTGGCCAAGGTTGGAGTCGCCAGGTGGAAGGCATGGCCAGCCATTGAGAAATGTTTGTTGAAGTTTTCGATTATCACAGACTTATCAGTGGTGACCGTGTTATCTAGCCTCAGTGCAGTGGGCAGCTGGGAGGAGGTGCTCTTGTTTTCCATGGATTTTACAGTATCCCAGAACTTTTTGGAGTTAGAGCTACAGGATGCAAATTTCTGCTTGAAAAAGGTGGCCTTTGCTTTCCTGACTGACTGCGTGTATTGGTTCCTGACTTCCCTGAACAGTTGCATATCACGGGGGCTCTTCGATGCTATTGCAGTTCGCCACAGGATGTTTTTGTGCTGGTCGAGGGCAGTCAGGTCTGGAGTGAACCAAGGGCTATATCTGTTCTTGGTTCTGCATTTTTTGAACGGAGCATGCTTGTCTAATATGGTGAGGAAGTAACTTTTAAAGAATGACCAGGCATCCTCAACTGACGGGATGAGGTTAATATCCTTCCAGGGTACCCGGGCCAGGTTGATTAGAAAGGCCTGCTCGCAGAAGTGTTTCAGGGAGCGTTTGACAGTGATGAGGGGTGGTCGTTTGACCGTGGACCCGTGGCGGATACAGGCAATGAGGCAGTGATCGCTGAGATCTTGATTGAAGACAGCAGAGGTGTATTTGGAGGGCAAGTTGGTCAGGATAATGTCTATTAGGGTGCCCATGTTTACGGATTTAAGGTTGTACCTGGTGGGTTCCTTGATGATTTGTGTGAGATTTAGGGCATCAAGCTTAGATTGTAGGACTGCCGGGGTGTTAAGCATATCCCAGTTTAGGTCACCTAACAGAACAAACTCTGAAGCTAGATGGGGAGCGATCAATTCACAGATGGTGTCCAGGGCACAGCTGGGAGCTGAGGGGGGTCGGTAGCAGGCGGCAACAGTGAGAGACTTATTTCTGGAGAGATTAATTTTTAAAATTAGAAGTTCGAACTGTTTGGGCATAGACTTGGAGAGTATGACAGAACTTTGCAGGCTATCTCTGCAGTAGATTGCAACTCCTCCCCCTTTGGCAGTTCTATCTTGACGGAAAGTGTTATAGTTGGGTATGGAAATCTCAGAGTTTTTGGTGGCCTTCCTAAGCCAGGATTCAGACACGGCAAGGACATCAGGGTTGGCAGAGTGTGCTAAAGCGGTGAGTAAGGCAAACTTAGGGAGGAGGCTTCTGATGTTGACATGCATGAGGCCAAGGCTTTTTCGATCACAGAAGTCAACAAATGAGGGTGACTGGGGACATGCAGGGCCTGGGTTTACCTCCACATCACCCGAGGAACAGAGGAGTAGTAGGATGAGGGTGCGGCTAAAGGCTATAAAAACTGGTCGCCTAGAGCGTTGGGGACAAGGAATAAAAGGAGCAGATTTATGGGCGTGGTAGAATAGATTCTGGGCATAATGTGCAGACCAGGGTATGGTGGGGCACGGGTACAGCGGAGGCAAGCCCAGGCACTGGGGGATGATAAGAGAGGTTGTATCTCTGGACATGCTGGTCTCAATGGGTGAGGTCACCGCATGTGTGGGGGGTGGGACAAAGGAGGTATCAGAGGTACGGAGAGTGGAACTACGGGGTCCATTGCAAACCAAAACAATGATAACTAGCCTGAACAACAGTATGCAAGGCATATTGATATTTGAGAGAGACATACAATAAGGCATAAAGTGATTGCAGGTCATGATTGGGAGAGCTAGCTAAAACAGCAGGTGAGATAACAGCAGCTAGTCAGCTAACACAGCAACAGAAGGTAAAAATGGCGACGACTGGGCAGAGAGGGTCGGATTAACTACACACAGATCCTGAGTTAAGGCACAGAGCCGACAGATAAAACACAAATAAACAGAATGGAGTACCGTGAATTAATGGACAGTCAAGCAGGCATCAGCTATGTAGCCAAGTGATCATAGTGTCCAGGGGGCAGCCGTAGATGGAGTAGTGAGGCCTCCACTAATCTAGCACGCGTTTAAAGTTAGTAGCCCGGGGGGGTGGTCTGCTCAGACGGAGGGGGTCTGCTCAGACGGAGGCCGGTTGAGGGCACCGGTTGAGGGCACGTCTGCAAACCAGACGTGGTCGTGTCAACAGAGAATCCAAGCCGGATAGCAATGGCGAAAGAGAGGTTGTGAATTGTAGAATTGTGTTTGCTAACTGGTGCTAGCTTCCTGGCTGCGCTAGCTGCAAGATAAGCTAGCAGTTAGCAGACCGGGGCAGGCAAGTTAGCCTTTGGGGGACGTCGCGATGGGGGGGAAGTCTGTTTTTGCCTCTTCGTGCGGTGACGTCGATAGACCAGTCGTGGAATTAGTAGGGTTCCAGGTAGCTCTAGGTAGCTAACAGGCCTAGTAGGTTAGCAGAATGGGCCTTCAGCGGACGTCACGCCTGAGGGGCCTGTTGGAGTCCCCGGGCAGATTATGTCGGTATTCCAGTCGTAGAGGATAGGCGGGGTTCCGTGCTCCGTACCGGCAGTAAATGGGTCCGGGTCTTGTAGCCCAGGAGTGGGCTTCAGTGGTAGCACAGGAGCCCTAGCCAATTAGCTTCAGGCTAATTGGTGCCCGCTTCGGTGCCTGCTCCGGGATGGAAACGCTAGCCAGGAGTGGTCACCCGGGATTGTGGTTAGCTAGTTGCGAAGATCCAGGTGAAAATGTTCAGAGTTTGCGGTAGGAATCCGGGGATATGGAGAGAAATAGGTCCGTTATGCTCTGGTTTTAGTCACGTTGTTCGAACTAGCGAGAGCTTTCCTAGCTAAAGGTTAGCTGATGACCGCTAGCAATGGTTTGCTAACTGATAGCTGGTAGGCAGTTAGCTGGCTATCTTCAGTAGATGGATTCCAGATCAGAAGTAAATAGAAATACTTTAGAAAAAAGCAGATCCACGCCACATTGGGTGAGGCGGGTTGCAGGAGAGTATTTAGAAGTTGAGGTTTAAGAAAGTTTTTTTAAAAGATATGCGAAGAAAAAGATGTAAAAAGATATACAAGGGACACGGGACACGACAGGACAAAGACGTCTACACTGCTACGCCGTCTTGGAAGAATTATGGTTGCTACATAAAGGTTGCTATAGGGAAACCTCTTACTTATAAACCAATGTGGAAGAGAGGCTAACTTAAATGGATACTTGGGGATTTTGGCAATGAAGCCCTTTATCTACTTCCCCAGTCAGATGAACTCATTGATATAATTGTTATGTCTCTGTGTGCAGTTTGAAGAAAGTAGCTAACTAGCGCTAGCGCTATCACTGGAAGTCTATGCCCATAGACTGGCTCGCGAAACTACCTCTAATTTCCTTCAAATCTCAAAGTATCCCTTTAAGTGCTCTAAATGGGAGAGCGACAGTGTTCTCTAATTAGCCGTCCTCCTGCACAGCAAAGCACAATACATGTAAAAATAAACATGGCTTTGAGGTATTTAATGTATGAAAACCATTAAGATTGTGTTGACCTGAGTTAAGACAAACTTAAAAGTAAAGTAAAGTAGAGTAAAACATCCTAATTAAATGAGTTAGAGTTCTTGCATTTTTAATGAGATCAATTGTTAGTTTAGTACCTGTTAGAGACAATAATGCATTCTCAATGTAACCTCTTTGATTTCAAACAGCTATGCAATTCTTGACAATGGAGACATCTTCTCTCGTTGATCATATCAACTGTATGTACAGTGCATTTTGGTTGAGCCCATTGCAGTGGGCTTGATCGAGCGTGTAAACGCATTTTTTGAGCTCTGTGTATTCACAGAGAGAAGATCATCAATACAAGCGGCCAGTCTGCAGACACAGGGAACATGTTTACCTGGGCTCTGACCTTGAGAATGTGCATACATAATTCACCATTACATTGCCTGATTTAATCAAGTCATCTGTCCAATAGTAACCATTTTGTGGGCGGAGATACTGTATGTCCCCGGTGTAATGGGGCTACTGCTTTGTAATTGGACGGTAAGTAAAAGTTTTAAATGGCTAAGTTGTGTTATATAGTGGATAGGATAAGATATAGATAGACATACAGTACAGTACCAGTCAAAAGTTTGGACACACCTACTCATTCAAGGGTTTTTCTTTATTTGTACTATTTTCTACATTGTAGAATAATAGTGAAGACATCAAAACTATAAAATAACACATGGAATCATGTAGTAACCAAAAAAGTGTTAAACAAATCAAAATATATTTTACATGTGAAATTCTTAAAAGTAGCCACCCTTTGCCTTGATGACAGCTTTGCACATGCTTGGTATTCTCAAACAGCTTCACCTGGAAGGATTTCCCAACAGTCTTGAAGGAGTTCCCACATATGCTGAGCCCTTGTTGGTTGCTTTTATTTCCCTCTCTGGTCCAACTCATCCCAAACCATCTCAATTGGGTTGAGGTTGGGTGATTGTGGAGGCCAGGTCATCTGATGCAGCACTCCATCACTATCCTTCTTGGTCAAATAGCCCTTACACAGCCTGGAGGTGTGCTGGGTCCTGTTGATTGTCCTGCTGAAAAACAAATGATAGTCCCATTAAGTGCAAACCAGATGGGATGGCGTATTGCTGCAGATTGCTGTGGTAGCCATGCTGGGTGTGCCTTGAATTCTAAATAAATCACAGACTGTGTCACCAGCAAAGCACCTCCACACCATCACACCTCCTCCTCCATGCTTCACTGTGGGAACCACCCATGTGGATAGCCTCCGTTCACTTACTCTGCGTCTCACAAAGATACGGAGGTTGGAACCAAAAATATCACATTTGGACTCATCAGACTAAAGGACAAATTTCCACATTTCTGAGGCTGGTAACTTTAATGAACTATATCCTCTGCAGCAGAGGTACCTCTGGGTCTTCCATTCCTGTGGAGGTCCTCATGAGATACAGTTCCATCATAGTGCTTGATGTTTTTTTGCGACTGCACTTGAAGAAACTTTCAAAGTTCTTAAAATTTTCCGCATTGACTGACCTTCATGTCTTAAATAAATAATGTACTGTCGTCTCTCTTTGCTTATTTGAGCTGTTCTTACCATAATATGGACTTGGTCTTCTACCAAATAGGGCTATCTTCTGTATTGTAATGTTTTAAAAATTGTATAACCTGCCTTAATTTTGCTGGACCCCAGGAAGAGGGTCACCCTATTATTCATGTTGTGAAATAAAACATGTATCATGTGTTATTACATTGTATTATAACATTGATAGTTCAGATCCTGGATGCTGATTGGATGAAACAGCATTCCAGCCACGTGTATATCAGACAATATACCATGGTGTAAAGCTAAAATAGTTGTTTACTGTTCTTTTTGAAGTATCACTACGCTGTTTGTGATACACCGAAGGGAATCACAAGAGAAAAATGCCACTGTCTGTCCCTATGCCCAGCTTAATCTCTCCAAGGAACTAAGAATAACCAATATGAAAGCTCCTGTTGATAATGACACACATTCACACACACGCTTGCTCGCTCGATCGTGCACACACACACACAACTCATATTGATGACACACACACACACACAGAAAACATTTATAGCTTCCTGACTGGGGAATTGTCACCAACATCAGACACACTCACCGGAGTCACACTGGGATGTGTTTCTATGGTGACGTGAGGAGGGGCTGGAGATGTGCAGGATTTAAAAGCTTCATCTCTGCCATGCAGCTGTACTTCTAAACCACCAACATATGCCTGTCACTCTAAGAAAGAGCTAATGGTGAACTGTTACCTGAGAACCCTGATCTAGGAGACTCGATCAACACCCAATGAGCTGAACCTCCAGCCCAACTTGTCATTCCTAGGACATACAGAATGCTTGACATACTGTAGCTTGATTAGTGATATCTGCTGTATTCTAACTGGATGCTTTCGCCTTTGATGACTACGATTTGCGGCTTAATTGTGGCAATGTCATCTGGGTAATGTTGCTCATCAATCATTCAAATACAACTTCTAGCTGAATGTTGTACGATAAACTGAAGACAAAAAACTACATTGTTTACTGACAAGCACATAAAAACATTTTCTTTTAAATGTTTTACATTTCTCATGACTACTCTCATTTTGTGTAGGCCTATTTAAATAGCCGATACATTCCATTATGTTAATTTGAAAACCAAATCTAAATGACATTAAAAAAAGTTACATTTCCCAAGAGCTATTATGGCATAGGAGTTTATTTCAATGTGTAGCCAGCCATCTGATCCAAAGTGTCCAGCAAACATTGAACAGTGTCGTCCCTTCAAGTTTCTCCTTTGGTTATTTGAGAACAACATCCATGGAACCAAATTAGCTGGGTGTTATTTGTTGAGAGGCAAATCCTCCGCCTGTCTAGTTTAGAGGTGTCAGACACCTTGTCGGTGTAAAACAGATGTCAAGAATTCTGTTAATGATTTCTGTGTCTGGGGCTGCTGCGATTCAATGTGTTTGTTAAACAAGTGGTCAGACACCATTAACCATTACTAACCTCTAACCTTGAGACTCACACCAAGGCGTCTACACAGGCCTCTGGAAAAAAAGAGACATGTACTTCCCTCACCATCTCATCATACAAGAAAAAGCCCTATTTCCACATATCAGGAAAAGTCTGTAGCAACACTGAATAGTAATATGACGCCTTCCCAGCAAAAGAGGAAGTATAATTCTCCTGTAGCCGGTTTAGCTCAATATCAAATCTTTTCCGGGTAACAATTAATTAAGTATCTTACTGTGATTGTTTTCAATTAAAATTGTCAAAAGAAACATAACAGCATCTTAGCAAGAGCAATGTCTCAAGCAAGAATTTAGTAAGGACTTTCTGGGAGTGGTCTGAGTGGGGAGGGGAAAATTGAAAACTAGCTGTTATTGGCAGAGAAGTTTGGAACTTTCTTTCTTATTGGTCAAAACTCCATCCCACCAAAACAGGCTGAAATTTCAGGTGGTCTTTTCTAACAGCTCTTACACTAAAAGGAGATTGACATCATTTTCACAATTTCACAATATTATTCAACCTCATAGTGTGGAAATATACACTGAGTGTACAAACAATCTTAATATTGAGTTGCATTTTGCCCTCAGAACAGCCTCAATTCGTCGGGACATGAACTCTACAAGGGTGGACCATTCTTGATACACACGGAAAACTGTTGAGCGTGAAAAACCCAGCAGCGTTGTAGTTCTTGAAACGAACTGGTGTGCCTGGCACCTACTACCATACCCTGTTCAAAGGCACTTGAATCTTGTGTCTTGCCCTCTGAATGGCACACATGCACAATCCATGTATCAATTTTCTCAAGGCTTAAAATCCTTCTTTAACCTGTCTCCTCCCCTTCATCTACAAGGATTGAAGTGTTTTCAACCTCTACCGCTTCTCTCTCCCGGATCTGGGATCCTCCTCATCAAAAAAGCTGACTAGCATAGCCTAGCCTAACGGGACAGGGATATCATATCATATAATCTTCATGAAATCACAAGTCCAATACAGCAAATGAAAGATAAACATCTTGTGAATCCAGCCATCATTTCCGATTTTTAAAATGTTTTACAGCGAAAACACAATATGTATTTCTATTAGCTAACCACAATAGCCAAACACACAACCGCATATTTTCACCATGTTTCCACCGCATAGGTAGCTTTCACAAAACCGACAAAATAGAGATAAAATTAGTCACTAACCAAGAAATAACTTCATCAGATGACAGTCTTATAACATGTTATACAATACATTTATGTTTTGTTCGAAAATGTGCATATTTGAGGTATAAATCATAGTTTTACATTGCAGATACCATCAAAAATAGCACCAAAGCAACCAGAATAATTACAGAGAGCAACGTGAAATAAATAAATACTCATCATAAAACATTTATGAAAAATACATGGCGTACAGCAACTGAAAGATAAACATATTGTGAATCCAGCCAATATTTCAGATTTTTTAAGTGTTTTACAGCGAAAACACAATATTGAATTATATTAGCTTACCACAATAGCCAAACACACAAACGCATTTATTCACCGCAAAGGTAGCTTTCGCAAAAACCAGCAAAATATCTAAAATTAATTACTAACCTTTGGACAACTTCATCAGATGACTGTCTTATAACATCATGTTATACAATACAATTATGTTTTGTTCGAAAATGTGCATATTTAGAGCTACAAATCCTGGTTATACATTGTGAATACGTAGCATTGATTCACCAGAATCTCCGGAGATATGTTGGACACTCACCTAATCTGACCAAAGAACTCATCAAAAACTTTACATAAAAATACTTGTTGTATGGCAAATGAAAGATACACTGGTTCTTAATGCAACCGCTGTGGTAGATTTTTAAAAATAACTTTACCATAACATACAGCTTGCGTTATTGCGAGACAGCGCTCACCAAAACGGCGGAGAATAGGACTCAACATTTTACACAGAAATACGAAATAACATCATAAATGTTTTCTTACTTTTGCTGAGCTTCCATCAGAATGATGTACAAGGAGTCCTTGGTCCAGAATAAATCGTTGTTTGGTTTTAGAATGTCCATTTCTTCTGTCGAATTCGCGCCACAATGCTAGCCAAGGTTGGTAACATTTCCATACTCTCTTGACGCAAAGAACGGAAAACTCCAAAAGTCCCAATAAACGTTGAATAAACTGATAAAACTCGGTTGAAAAAACCTACTTTATGATGTTATTATCATATGTATCAAATAAAATCAGAGCCGGAGATATTCGCCGTGTAAACCGAACGCTTTTCAGAAGACAATGTCGACCTCCGCTGCGCGCCTTCGAAGACAAAGAAAATTCCGGACCTGTCACTCCAAAAGCTCTCATTCGACCTCAGATCAAGCTAGACACCCCATTCCACCTTCCACTGCCTGTTGACATCTAGTGGAAGGCGTATGAAGTGCATGCATATCGATAAATAAAAGCCAGTTGAATAGGCAGGCCCTGAAACAGAGCCTCGTTTTCAGATTTTTCACTTCCTGTATGGATTTTTGCTGCCAAATGAGTTCTGTTTTACTCACAGATATAATTCAAACAGTTGTAGAAACTTGAGATTGTTTTCTATCCATTAGTAATAATATTATGCATATTGTATGATCTAGAACAGAGTATGAGGCCGTTTCAAGTGGGCACAATTTTTTCCAAAGTGAAAACAGCGCCCCCGTATTGACAAGAAGTTTTAACAAGTGACATCAGTAAGGGATTATAGCTTTCACCTGGATTCACCTGGTCAGTCTATGTCATGGAAAGAGCAGGTGTTGTTAAGTACACTCAGTGCATATGAAACACAGAAACATCACGTTGGACTATACTGGACCTTTAAGAAGAAACACATTGAACACGATCAACACTACACATACACACTATAAAACTATAGCAGTGTTAAACACTATCAACACCACACGTACACATTATACAACTATAGCAGTGTTTAACACTATTAACACTACACTTATACAACTATAGCAGTGTTTAACACTATCAACACTACACTTACACATTATACAACTATAGCAGTGTTTAACACTATCAACACTACATTTACACATTATACAACTATAGCAGTGTTTAACACTATCAACACTACACTTACACAACTATAGCAGTGTATAACACTATCAACACTACATTTACACATTATACAACTATAGCAGTGTTTAACACTATCAACACTACACTTACACATTATACAACTATAGCAGTGTTTAACACTATCAACACTACACTTACACAACTATAGCAGTGTTTAACACTATCAACACTACATTTACACATTATACAACTATAGCAGTGTTTAACACTATCAACACTACACTTACACATTATACAACTATAGCAGTGTTTAACACTATCAACACTACACTTACACATTATACAACTATAGCAGTGTATAACACTATCAACACTACACTTACACATTATACAACTATAGCAGTGTTTAACACTATCAACACTACACTTACACATTATACAACTATAGCAGTGTATAACACTATCAACACTACACTTACACATTATACAACTATAGCAGTGTTTAACACTATCAACACTACACTTACACAACTATAGCAGTGTTTAACACTATCAACACTACACTTACACATTATACAACTATAGCAGTGTATAACACTATCAACACTACACTTACACATTATACAACTATAGCAGTGTATAACACTATCAACACTACACTTACATATTATACAACTAGAGCAGTGTTTAACACTATCAACACTACACTTACACAACTATAGCAGTGTTTAACACTATCAACACTACACGTACACATTATACAACTATAGCAGTGTTTAACACTATCAACACTACACTTACACAACTATAGCAGTGTTTAACACTATCAACACTACATTTACACATTATACAACTATAGCAGTGTTTAACACTATCAACACTACACTTACACATTATACAACTATAGCAGTGTTTAACACTATCAACACTACACTTACACATTATACAACTATAGCAGTGTTTAACACTATCAACACTACACTTACACATTATACAACTATAGCAGTGTTTAATACTATCAACACTACACTTACACATTATACAACTATAGCAGTGTTTAACACTATCAACACTACACTTACACATTATACAACTATAGCAGTGTTTAACACTATCAACACTACACTTACACATTATACAACTATAGCAGTGTTTAACACTATCAACACTACACTTACACATTATACAACTATAGCAGTGTTTAACACTATCAACACTACACTTACACATTATACAACTATAGCAGTGTGTTTTCCGACTCGCTGAAGTGACCAGGCTGATGTATCTGTTATCGGGCGATGAATCATATTTTAACTGGAGGGCCATTATGGCAACACTCATCTCATTGCTGTTTGGGAGAGCTATAACGCTATCATTACTGCTGTAGAGCATCCAGCACTCAGCACACACCACTACAGCAAGCCCCTGTGGTTGTCGACAGAGGCCTCTGTGTCAGTAACTGGAATTGAGAGCATTTTCTGTGGCTTTCTGAGTACAGAACCTGAAACAATGGCTGAAAATGAGACCCACTCTATTCCCTGATTCACTTTGCTCCCTACTCAACTACACCTCTCTCATACCACACTCATTACATTGTGATTATTAGGATTAAAGCACCACTCTGACGTTGAGAGCTTCGGTTCGATGATCTAAACTTGTTTCCATTCATCAGATATAAATATATTCGTCAATGAAGGTTGGATTCTAACTGATTCTGACAGGTTAATCATAATAGGTTGTGAGCTCATTGATCCCCGTCCCCGCCCTCGTTCCAGTCCCCGTCCCCTCTCAGCAGTGTCTGTCCCCGTCCCCTCTCAGCAGTGTGTCCCCGTCCCCTCTCAGCAGTGTCTGTCTCCGTCCCCTCTCAGCAGTGTGTGTGCCCATCCCCTCTCAGCAGTGTCTGTCTCCGTCCCCTCTCAGCAGTGTTTGTCTCCGTCCCCTCTCAGCAGTGTCTGTCCCCGTACCCTCTCAGCAGTGTGTCCCCGTCCCCTCTCAGCAGTGTCTGTCTCCGTCCCCTCTCAGCAGTGTGTGTGCCCATCCCCTCTCAGCAGTGTCTGTCTCCGTCCCCTCTCAGCAGTGTTTGTCCCCGTCCCCTCTCAGCAGTGTCTGTCCCCGTCCCCTCTCAGCAGTGTGTGTCCCCATCCCCTCTCAGCAGTGTGTGTCCCCATTCCCTCTCAGCAGTGTCTGTCCCCATCCCCTCTCAGCAGTGTCTGTCCCCGTCCCCTCTCAGCAGTGTCTGACCCGGTCCCCTCTCAGCAGTGTCTGTCCCCGTCCCCTCCCAGCAGTGTGTGTCCCCATCACCGTCCCCTCTCAGCGGTGTGTGACACAACATCATGTGGAGAACCTGGCACAACTACTCCACAGAGTTACTAAGACATATAGTATAACACTCAACCAGCACTTAGCGTCTGACACCGACACATCCTTCTCTGTCTCTCTCTTTTTGTCGTTGTTTGTTTTCACGATCAAACCTGCAGACGACCAGTCTTTCACTGTAGGTTGCAGTAGTGCCCAGTTCACAGAGACTTTTAGTACAAGTCTTTCACTGTAGGTTGCAGTAGTGCCCAGTTCACAGACACTTGTCTGTGATGTTTCTCACGGCGGCCCAGGAAAAACGCTCTGATTCTATATTCATAGTCACTATTTTGATATTTAGAAAATTACGGTTGGTTTTTCCCCCTGGCTGTCTAAGGATGTCTCGCGGTCGCCCTTAAGGGAGTTTGATACAGCCCGGGGTGTGTGGAGTTTCTTCCCCTGTAAAACACACTCCTATCCTCAGCTGTTTACATCTTCACGACACACGTTTGCTGTTTCCATGGTGACGGGTGTAAAGATAGTTGGGATGTCTCTGAGTTACCGGCACGGAGGGGCTGATTGCCGCCGGACGCCAGCTGGAGAATTAGAGGCAGCACAGGAGAGAGAACTGGAAAAAGGCATATCATTATCACAACGACTGCTATCATTATCGTTGACGATAAGCCGTAGGAGTAAAGGGTGATGCTAGATATCTGAATGAAAATGGATCCTTCTTCCATACGTCAACAGCGTAAAATGGTGTAGCTTGAACAAAGACAATTGCAATACAATCACCTGTGTGAGTCTTATGAAAAAGGGTGGACCTTAGTTGGATCAGCGTGGTGCTATAGCTGTTCCTCTATCAAAGACAGTACTTCTCCTGCAATTGTGTGAAGTAAGGAAACAACAATGGTTTAAAAGTTAAATATGTTTATGTGATTTTCTCACATGGCATTTCATTTTACACATCTCTTTGAACGTGATATATGTTGTCATCCTGTTTTACAATTTGACATGTTTTCTTTTTTTTATAGCATGCACTTCAGAATGCCAACAAATGGCTCCACAAATACAGACTTCAAACTAGAATTGTCCTCACATTAAAAGATACAGAACATGAAGCTGGATCAAGCCCAAGTGACAGTTGTGGACGTAATGGAGAGAAACAGTGTTGGGCTACCATAACTTTCACAAGTAAACCAAGCACTCCACAAGAGACACAAAATTACATGTTCGAGATTCAAAAAAATAAACACATTTAAATCACTTTTGTCATAGAAGAATAGATACTGATTGGTGTCCCTTGACGTTTCAAAGAGTTAAGCAGCAATGCACTACACAGAGAGTGAGTGTGTGTGTGTGTGTGTGGGGGGGGGGGGTCTTCACTGTGCAGGTCACAGTATTCCAATCCCCCACAGTATTCAAAATCAACCCTCACTATCAGGTCAATGGAGGGGTGCTTTAGCATTGTCCTGTTATATAGGCTGTACTAGACCAGTGTATAATTTCTTATGGCAGGTAGCTAAAATCACAGTGCAAATCGGTGCCTTTCGTTTGGGTGTCATTATTGCAAATTGTATCTGATTGTTGGGGTATGGTGTCCAGGATAACACATCTCTACAGGGTACTTTAAGCTTCCTCGTTCTATGTTCAAACTAGCTGGAATAGTGAAATGGGTTTCTTACAGGTTTTCATTGTTCTGCTTTACAACTGCATGATGTCTAGATGTTACCCTGGAGTTCACAACACACACATGGAAATGCACACCACAGCAATGGAATCCACCAACACGTCTAAGGGAATCACAAGCATTGATGAAACCCTATGTCACATTTATTCAACTTATCCCACGTTATTCTCTCTTTACTGTATATTAAGCAGAATTCATATATTAATACACTCCATTTTCAGAACACATAGTGCCTCAACTGATGCATCTTAATAACATGTATTGCGAGGAGGGATACCATGGAGAGTGATTGATATGGAGGTCTAAGCATGACCCTTTTACCTGGCTCGCAATCCAAAGGACAGATGAGAGAGAGAGGAGCTTCTTGACCCATGTGCTGTATCATGTTATTATTTACAAATACAATATCTAAATAAAGCAGCTAGCCTCGTCTTCCAAGAAGGGTCCTTTTTTTTTCTTGTGACAGTTTTATGCTTCACTCAATATCCATGACATTGAGAATCTGGGAAAAAGACAACTTTCCCTGTCCCATCTATTCCCAGAATTCCAATTGACCTCAGTCTTGGACAGTTCCTGTTTTCCCAGGCAGCGTCATTGGACCTGACGCTTGTCAGTCAACAATCCTTCACCGATGTGAGTGTTCTGGATGGTTCACGTCCCTTGAGTGACGCTGTGTGATTCAATAGGATCCACACACCAATAGGTCTTGTTAGTCCACTGATTGGCTGATGACTGCCGTCATTCCAATCGGACACGTAAACGGCTAAACAGAATGTAAAGCAGGTCACATCTCTAAATATCAGAAATGCATCTCTCTAATGATAATAATCTATAGTCATTATACCAATAACCACATGCAGATTCATGCTATTTTTGTGTTCAGATATTTGCTTCTCATTTACAGTTTATATGTAAAGATGAATATATACAAATCGATGGCATTCTATGAAGTCATGATCGCAAACGCTCAATCAATGCACAGTATTGCAATGGAGGGGGGGGGGGGGTGATTCAATAATTATTTTAATATAGAAATATGGAAAGCGCTAGTCGTGAGCTTTTCGTTTTAATTAGGAGACAGTTTGTGTGTTCAGCAACTGTGAGATGTGTCTGACTATGTGCCAGTTGCTTAGCAACCTTCCTGCTACTAGTATAGACAAAGGATTGGGTGAGGCATATTGCTGAATGGTAATGTCCTCTGTCGTGCGACACACCTGTTAGCATCGGCAACAATTTATGTGAGTAGTAAATTCTCTCATCAATAATGAATTACATCGCTATTAATAAAACAAAGGTTCTGGTTTGATAGGACCATCAAAGGCATTCCTGCTGTCTTTTAAAGAATATACAGAAATGTGTGTGTGTGTGTGTGTGTGTTTAATGTGTGTGTGTGTGTCTGTGTCTAATGCGGTGTGTGTGTGTCTAATGTGTGTGTGTGTGTCTGTGTCCAATGTGGTGTATGTGTGTGTGCACGTCTGTCAAATGCTTGTGTGTGTGTATATGAGTGCACATGCATGCATGTGTGTATAAAGCCATGAGTCATGATGCAGAGGGGGTGCCGATGTCATTTCCGTGACTACAATTGTTGAATTAGCCCCTTCTGCACACACACTAAAACAAAAGGCCATTAGCCAGAGGTGACCACCAGGGATCAGCAGCACAGTGTTTAGCAGGCAGCTCACATGCCATTCAGAATGACAATGTTACCTTTCCACCAGGGATGTGCCTTCCCCCAGCAATTAAAGAATGCTGCTCTCTGCTTGCGTGAAACCAGTAAAGACAATCTCTTTGCAGTTATCTGTGAGTAAACAATATCAGAGACACTTCAGCTTGGCAACACAGCGATTGACAGTTAAATAAGATCACAGTAAAACATTTGAAACAGTAGCAAACCATCATAGCCCACATGCAGAGAAAACAGAAAAACACTGTTGGGCATTTTATGTTGTGTGTTCAGTCCCCCAGGTGGAGGCCAATGGCACGATGCAGACACACAAGTCCCATGCACATTCCCACGGCCCAGGCCCACCGTTTTAACCTGTCTTCTCTTTAGTTTTTATCTCTCCTTCTCTCTTTCTCACCACACCGCTGGCAGATGATTACACAGGATGACGAACAGCGGAGCAGGTGAGAGTGAAAGCGTGGCAGGAGAGACGAACAGCGGGGCAGGTGAGAGAGACAGCGGGTCAGGTGAGAGTGACAGCATGGCAGGTGAGAGCGACAGCGTGGCAGGTGAGAGTGACAGCGTGGCAGGTGAGAGTGACAGCGTGGCAGGTGAGAGCGACAGTGTGGCAGGATGACAAACAGCGGAGCAGGTGAGAGTGACAGCGGGTCAGGTGAGAGTGACAGCATGGCAGGTGAGAGCGACAGCGTGGCAGGTGAGAGTGTCAGTGTGGCAGGAGAGACGAACAGCGGAGCAGGTGAGAGTGACAGCATGTCAGGTGAGAGTGACAGCGTGGCAGGTGAGAGCGACAGTGTGGCAGGAGAGACGAACAGCGGAGCAGGTGAGAGTGACAGCATGTCAGGTGAGAGTGACAGCGTGGCAGGTGAGAGCGACAGTGTGGCAGGAGAGACGGACAGCGGAGCAGGTGAGAGCGACAGTGTGGCAGGAGAGACGAACAGCGGGGCAAGTGAGAGCGACAGCGGGTCAGGTGAGAGTGACAGCGTGGCAGGTGAGAGCGACAGTGTGGCAGGAGAGACGAACAGCGGAGCAGGTGAGAGCGACAGCGGGTCAGGTGAGAGCGACAGCGGGTCAGGTGAGAGTGACAGCGTGGCAGGTGAGAGCGACAGTGTGGCAGGAGAGACGAACAGCGGAGCAGGTGAGAGCGACAGCGGGTCAGGTGAGAGTGACAGCGTGGCAGGTGAGAGTGACAGCGTGGCAGGTGAGAGCGACAGCGGGTCAGGTGAGAGTGTCAGTGTGGCAGGAGAGACGAACAGCGGAGCAGGTGAGAGTGACAGCATGTCAGGTGAGAGCGACAGTGTGGAAGGAGAGACGGACAGCGGAGCAGGTGAGAGCGACAGTGTGGCAGGAGAGACGAACAGCGGGGCAGGTGAGAGCGACAGCGGGTCAGGTGAGAGTGACAGCGTGGCAGGTGAGAGCGACAGTGTGGCAGGAGAGACGTACAGCGGAGCAGGTGAGAGCGACAGCGGGTCAGGTGAGAGTGACAGCGTGGCAGGTGAGAGCGACAGCGGGTCAGGTGAGAGTGACAGTGTGGCAGGAGAGACGAACAGCGGAGCAGGTGAGAGTGACAGTGGGTCAGGTGAGAGCGACAGCGTGGCAGGTGAGAGCGACAGTGGGTCAGGTGAGAGCGACAGCGGGTCAGGTGAGACGAACAGCAGGGCAGGTGAGAGCGACAGCGGGTCAGGTGAGAGCGACAGCGTGGCAGGAGAGAGAGACAGTGAGGCAGGTGAGACGAACAGCGGGTCAGGTGAGAGCGACAGTGGGTCAGGTGAGAGCGACAGCGGGTCAGGTGAGACGAACAGCAGGGCAGATGAGAGCGACAGCGGGTCAGGTGAGAGCGACAGCGTGGCAGGAGAGAGAGACAGTGAGGCAGGTGAGACGAACAGTGGGTCAGGTGAGAGTGACAGTGTGGCAGGTGAGAGCGACAGCAGGGCAGGTGAGAGTGACAGTGTGGCAGGAGAGAGAGACAGTGTGGCAGGTGAGAGTGACAGCGTGGCAGGTGAGAGAGACAGTGTGGCAGGAGAGACGAACAGCGGGGCAGGTGAGAGTGACAGCGGGGCAGGTGAGAGTGACAGCGGGTCAGGTGAGAGTGACAGCGTGGCAGGTGAGAGCGACAGCGTGGCAGGTGAGAGAGACAGTGTGGCAGGAGAGACGAACAGCGGGGCAGGTGAGAGCGACAGCGGGGCAGGTGAGAGAGACAGGGTGGCAGGTGAGAGCGACAGCGGGGCAGGTGAGAGCGACAGCGGGGCAGGTGAGAGCGACAGCGTGGCAGGTGAGAGCGACAGCGGGGCAGGTGAGAGCGACAGCGTGGCAGGTGAGAGTGACAGCGGGGCAGGTGAGAGCGACAGCGTGGCAGGTGAGAGCAACAGCGGGGCAGGTGAGAGTGACAGCGTGGCAGGTGAGAGCGACAGCGGGGCAGGTGAGAGCGACAGCGGGGCAGGTGAGAGCGACAGCGGGGCAGGTGAGAGCGACAGCGGGGCAGGTGAGAGTGACAGCGGGGCAGGTGAGAGAGACAGGGTGGCAGGTGAGAGCGACAGCGGGGCAGGTGAGAGCGACAGCGGGGCAGGTGAGAGCGACAGCGGGGCAGGTGAGAGCGACAGCGTGGCAGGTGAGAGCGTCAGAGGGGCAGGTGAGAGTGACAGCGGGGCAGGTGAGAGCGACAGCGGGGCAGGTGAGAGTGACAGCGTGGCAGGTGAGAGTGACAGCGGGGCAGGTGAGAGCGACAGCGGGGCAGGTGAGAGCGACAGCGGGGCAGGTGAGAGCGACAGCGGGGCAGGTGAGAGCGACAGCATGGCAGGTGAGAGCGACAGCATGGCAGGTGAGAATGACAGCGTGGCAGGTCAGAGAGACAGGGTGGCAGGTGAGAGCGACAGGGTGGCAGATCAGAGGGACAGGGTGGCAGGTGAGAGTGACAGGGTGGCAGGTGAGAGCGACAGGGTAGCAGGTGAAAGTGACAGTGTGGCAGGTGAGAGGGACAGGGTGGCAGGTGAGAGTGATAGTGTCGCAAGTGAGAGGGTCAGGGTGACATGTGAGAGCGACAGGGTGGCTCGTTAGAGTGACAGGGTGGCAGGTGAGAGAGACAGTGTGGCAGGAGAGACGAACAGCGGAGCAGGTGAGAGCGACAGTGGGTCAGGTGAGAGTGACAGGGTGGCTCGTGAGAGTGACAGGGTGGCAGGTGAGAGAGACAGTGTGGCAGGAGAGACAAACAGCGGAGCAGGTGAGAGTGACAGTGGGTCAGGTGAGAGTGACAGCGTGGCAGGTGAGAGCGACAGCGGGGCAGGTGGGAGTGACAGCTTGGCAGGTGAGAGCGACAGTGTGGCAGGAGAGACGAACAGCGGGGCAGGTGAGAGCGACAGCGGGGCAGGTGAGAGCGACAGCGTGGCAGGTGAGAGCGACAGCGTGGCAGGTGAGAGCGACAGCGTGGCAGGTGAGAATGACAGCATGGCAGGTGAGAATGACAGCGTGGCAGGTCAGAGAGACAGGGTGGCAGGTGAGAGCGACAGCGTGGCAGGTGAGAGCGACAGCGTGGCAGGTGGGAGCGACAGCGTGGCAGGTGAGAGCGACAGCGTGGCAGGTGAGAATGACAGCGTGGCAGGTGGGAGCGACAGCGTGGCAGGTGAGAATGACAGCGTGGCAGGTGGGAGCGACAGCGTGGCAGGTGGGAGCGACAGCGTGGCAGGTGAGAGCGAGAGGGTGGCAGGTGAGAGCGTGTGAATCAAGACATAGTCCATGACAAGTTCTCCCACCCCCCCACAAAATAAAGTGACATTTTTCTTATTTTTTATGGAAGCACGTATTTTCTAAGTATCTAAATATAGCAACATGTAAATCTCCCTGATTATGAATACGTATTTACTAAATGTTGTGGCTGCTACTTTTAGAGCCACCATTCAAGAGTCCTTTTATTGCCATTATTAAAGTACAACAAAACTGAAGTAATGGGAATTCAAAGTGATGCACAGCTGAGCTACTTCAGGGGTGGTCACCACGTCTACAGTTCAAAGCAACGTTTGTATGGAAGAGGAGAAGAGCAGGGTTAGTCTGTGGTCGAAACCACTAAGGTTAGTCTCTAAAGTAGCTAACAACATTCACAGAGTATATTATATGATTCCAGGATGCTACAGAGAGCTAACGCCTATGAAGCTGGCTTCTGTCGGGTGTTATGGGGGTAGGGGTGGGGGAGGGGAGTGTGCTCAGATGGAAGGCAAGCCTCGCTCTGGGCCGTGCCTCACAGGACAGATGGTATTGGGGAGCGGGAACGCCTCAGCGGGCACGGTGAATCGTAGGGTGAGGTCACTGGAGACAGCCTCAGGGCGTTACCAGCCAAGCCCGCTATGTTGCTTAAGCTTGGGGATTTCTCACAGCCTTCGGATGAGTGGGCGAGGGCGCAGGAACGGGACATGAACACACACAGGCACGCAGTCAAGTATTCCAAGTCCAAGCCAGCCACGTGAATGAAACAAGACAGGAGACAGGAGTGAGACAGAGCAGCAGTACATACATACGGTGATTCATGCACATATGTAGTTTCTCATGACACAGGTCAGACGGAAAATGTCCATTTAATTGAATATGTTGACAGAACTTTGCCTTAATTACTGCTTTTGAAGTTATGCCAATATGAATGTCTCATATAATGGCATCATTACTACGTTTTGTCACACAATTTATTCAAGCAATAATCTCATACAGATGTGTTCATATTTCAATTGCTAATTAAAGTGTTTATATATATATATATCAGGCTAAAAACTGCTTTTCATTCAGGAGCTCTAGCATTTGTGCTGATGTGTACAAAGTCTCTGAAATAAAGCCAGCATCAAAAACACAGGGCGTGCAAATGTAAAATAACTGTGTTTAAATGTAAAATAACTGTTTAAATGTAAAATAACTGTTTAAATGTAAAATAACTGTGTTTAAATGCAAAATAACTGTGTTTAAATGTAAAATAACTGTTTAAATGTAAAATAACTGTGTTTAAATGCAAAATAACTGTGTTTAAATGTAAAATAACTGTGTTTAAATGTAAAATAACTGTTTAAATGTAAAATAACTGTGTTTAAATGTAAAATAACTGTGTTTAAATGTAAAATAACTGTTTAAATGTAAAATAACTGTGTTTAAATGCAAAATAACTGTGTTTAAATGTAAAGCAAGATGATGAGGAGTGTGATGATTGTGGAAATGACGGTGATGATAATGGGAAAGAGAACGGCGCTGACGAGCCTGTAAGCAGGTGGTGCACACCAACTAAATGTACATTCATTTATATCAGCAGTTCTTTTTAAATGTCCAGACGCCAGTGAGAAACAAACAAACGACAAACCAGCCAGACCATTAACAGAGCTGGCCAATCAGCTGGCACAAAGACAGAGGGAGAGGAAGAAAGACAAGCTAATGGGATTGCAGCATCATTACCATACTGTAGATGGATCCATTTGTTTCAGCGTTTACTCAAAAGGAACGGCGCGCAAATGAGGCCGCTTCAGAACCAGCCGAGCTGGCAGAACAAAGGGCAGCTTCAGCTTGTGCCGACAGGTAGTGCCGAGGACTAGAAAGGACCTCATGTTTTATGCATTAACCGCTGCACTGCTGCGACCGCCACCGCCGGCTGAGGAGGCTGAGACGAGGGCACAGCTGGACGCTCGCCTTGTGGCACCCAACTGTTCCATAGCCCATGATGATGCAGAGTCGCCCTGTGGTGGGCATGGGTCCATGGGTGGTGGGAGGCCCAGGGATGGGTGGTGGGAGGCCCAGGGTTGTCTCATGCCTGGCAGATTGCCTCAAGACCCAGGTGGGCTGAGCATGGCACAGCACTGTCCCGGTCAACACATGGGGGGCTTTGAGGTTTATGAGTTGGTACCCCAGAGAGATTTACTGACTGGCTTTGTGTGTGTCTCCATGTAATGGATGGTTGAGTTAAACAGGAACACTAACTGCGCAGACATCAGAGCTGCACTAAGTCAATATCAAATCAATGAATCAACCATAACAATCTGAACCATAGAATGAATCCTAATAAGAAAAGACTCCTGCAACAGTTAAACGTATCCTATAGTAATAATGCTATAATTAACATTAACCCCAAATGACAGTTATAACCATTCCCTTCTACAATTACACACAGAGGAGTGGGTTGATTGCCAGGCCATACAGCAGACCCAGTGTAAGCATGAGATTTAGATTGCCTTCTGGAGAGGCAGTTCACTTCTGATAAGAGGCAATTAGCAAAAGCGTAACGGAGTTCCATATTACAGTGTAGAATAGATTAACACAGCATTAACTGGTCAAGATGACAGAGATAAAGCTTGGGAATTAAGACAGTGAAGTACGATTTAGGCCTAAACGTTCATTAGGCCCAAAATGTAATTTCTCATTCCAACAAAAAGGTTATTTTGAAGACACTATACAGTATGGTAGTGACTTCTAACTCAACACAGGCATCACCTGTACAAACAGCAGGTCATTCTAACTCAACACAGGCATCACCTGTACAAACAGCAGGTCATTCTAACTCAACACAGGCAGCACCTGTACAAACAGCAGGTCATTCTAACTCAACACAGGCATCACCTGTACAAACAGCAGGTCATTCTAACTCAACACAGGCATCACCTGTACAAACAGCAGGTCATTCTAACTCAACACAGGCATCACCTGTACAAACAGCAGGTCATTCTATCTCAACACAGGCACCTGTACAAACAGCAGGTCATTCTATCTCAACACAGGCACCTGTACAAACAGCAGGTCTTTCTAACTCAACACAGGCAGCACCTGTACAAACAGCAGGTCATTCTAACTCAACACAGGCACCTGTACAAACAGCAGGTCATTCTAACTCAACACAGGCAGCACCTGTACAAACAGCAGGTCATTCTAACTCAACACAGGCAGCACCTGTACAAACAGCAGGTCATTCTAACTCAACACAGGCAGCACCTGTACAAACAGCAGGTCATTCTAACTCAACACAGGCATCACCTGTACAAACAGCAGGTCATTCTAACTCAACACAGGCATCACCTGTACAAACAGCAGGTCATTCTAACTCAACACAGGCATCACCTGTACAAACAGCAGGTCATTCTAACTCAACACAGGCATCACCTGTACAAACAGCAGGTCATTCTAACTCAACACAGGCAGCACCTGTACAAACAGCAGGTCATTCTAACTCAACACAGGCAGCACCTGTACAAACAGCAGGCCATTCTAACTCAACACAGGCAGCACCTGTACAAACAGCAGGCCATTCTAACTCAACACAGGCATCACCTGTACAAACAGCAGGCCATTCTAATTCAACACAGGCATCACCTGTACAAACAGCAGGTCATTCTAACTCAACACAGGCATCACCTGTACAAACAGCAGGTCATTCTAATTCAACACAGGCATCACCTGTACAAACAGCAGGTCATTCTAACTCAACACAGGCAGCACCTGTACAAACAGCAGGTCATTCTAACTCAACACAGGCAGCACCTGTACAAACAGCAGGTCATTCTAACTCAACACAGGCAGCACCTGTACAAACAGCAGGTCATTCTAACTCAACACAGGCATCACCTGTACAAACAGCCGGTCATGACCTCATTAACAACCTTGATTCTATTTCTATTGTTTCTATTTGTCTAGTGTTTAGTATTGTTCTATTCTGTGTTCTTTAGTCTACATTTCAGTGACGTCATTTAGCATGCCATTCAAAGATAGAAGGCTTGTCGTGCACTTTGTCTGCTCTGTCTGGTGCTGCAGATGGATACCAGCTTTCTGATGACCTTTAGGGCACAGTGGTGGGAAGACTGGGTCGCCACACAACATGACCTTTCCACAGACACACTACAGGACTGCGCCACTGCAACATCCCCCTATAGCCTCAGGCTGGATTCCATTAGCAGACGAGGGCCTCTGTGTTCCTCCCCTTTCCTGGGAGGAATTCAACATGTGGGCAGTAACAGGAAGGAGACTTTTCGTAGGTCATCTGATCATTGTCTATATCTCAAGGGGTGAGTAGTGTCAACTGAACGTAGCAGTAGGTCTCCCTTATCACACAAACTAGACTAGTGGATTAGGTTTGGTGGCGTTATTTTAGTGACCACTACCACAAATGAAGCCCCACAGCCTTGAATGAGCAATGACAGAAACGCCCAAATGATTTAGTTATGAATCACCATTAATGAATGATGATTTATGAATTCCCAATAATGATGTAACAATGAATAATGGACATTGACATTTGCCATGCCTTTCATAACCAAACAAATTCCATGAAAATAGACACGTCCATGATGACGGGTGCTGATGCACATGCATAAAGATCCTGATCCAGAGGGGTGACGCAGTACCTGTCTTCCTGACCCCACCGTCGGCAGGGCAGGTGTAGTCACTGGCAGCCAGCAGGAAGCACGTCCCCCCACTCCTCCGCTCCTGCTCTGGGGTGCTGGACCTGCGCATGGGGACCCTCTCCTCTGTGCTGGGGGACATGGTGAGATCACTGCCTCCACTGCCGTCCCCTGACAGCACTGGTGACCGCAGGGAGAGAGGAGGAGGAGGGGTTAAGGGTGGTAGGGCGGAAGAGGGGGCGAGGAAAGGCAGGTTAAGGGATCGAATCAGGACACATCAAACAAACTCCCACATCAAGAGCGCTTGCCAAATGCCACGAGGACCAGGCGCGCTGGGGGACAAGGGTCAAAGGTGAAATAGACAGGACCTCAATCGATGGTGTCAGCGCACCTAGTGTCTGCCTATAAAAGAGCTTGCCAATGTCAAAACAAAACAGGCTGAAATGTAGTATTTATCACATCTTATAATCAAAAAGCTTAATTAGAATTAATCTATTGAAAAATTCCACTTTGAATTCAGCATATCATTTGATTGCACACAGCATGTTTAGAATAAATAGCCAATGCTATTGCCTGCATTTCAAATTACCCCCCCCCACCCCCCCCCCCCAAAAAAAATCTAATCTTCTCAACAGATTTGATCTGTGTTGGAATACATTTTTTAAAGCATGGCTAGTTCTAAACTTGTTAAATGTTAATATTTCACATCTAATAAAGCAACATATTGCAAAGAAACCAGCATGTGAATACCCTGAGGAATTTCTGGATTATAGTTAAAAGAAACTAAGGAGACAAGGGTCAACCCTCATTTCCATCAATATCAGATGTGTCAGAGTGATTTACAGAGGAACGCCTGCAGGAGGAAAACGGCCACCTACAGTCAAGTCACAAATGAACAATCCCTACTTTAAAACCTCAAGAGTCAAAGGCTTTTTCTGTTTTCCTCCAAAATCTTATTAGTGAAGAAATATTTCACAGCAATCATCTCTGACCCATCAATTCCTTTCGCATCATTCTCTTATGTCCGTGGCAACAGAAGTGCTAAACATTCTAAGGACATCAGTGGTGCTAGTCTCTCAGGGGGAAAACCTTGTGTTGCCCCGGGGGGTCTGTTAAAAGGCCACTGTTTTCCACCTGAATGAGATCCCTTATAGATTCTCCCCTTGCCCTCCCCTTCTGTCTATACATGAATAACCCCTAGCCCACTGACAAATTCCACCTTAAGATACAATGGTGGTATGCTGGCGGTCTCACCTGATTGGTTGCGCTCCAGCACCCTGCTCCCCTGCATGTTGCAGAGGTCCCCCTGGGGGCTGTTGCAGGCGGTGTTGAGGTCTACTTTGAGGCAGGTTGGGGATCCCCCCAATGCGACCTGGGGGATGTGCCTCTTCCTCTTCTTGGGAAGCTTCTGCTTGGCCATGGCCAGCGAGTAGTACATTCCAAAGTTATTGACGATGACGGGCACAGGCATGGCTATCGTCAGCACGCCCGCCAGGGCACACAGCGCGCCCACCAGCATGCCCGACCACGTCTGCGGGTACATGTCACCGTAACCCAGCGTGGTCATGGTGACCACGGCCCACCAGAAGCCGATGGGGATGTTCTTGAACATGGTGTGTTCGCCGGCCGTGGGGTCGTTGGGGTTGGCGCCGATGCGCTCGGCATAGTAGATTGCGGTGGCGAAGATAAGCACACCTAGGGCGAGGAAGATGATGAGGAGGAGGAACTCGTTGGTGCTAGCCTTCAATGTGTGACCCAGCACCCGCAGCCCCACGAAGTGTCGCGTCAGCTTGAAGATACGCAGGATCCTGACAAACCTTACCACTCTGAGGAAGCCCAAGACGTCCTTAGCTGCTTTAGACGACAGTCCACTCAAGCCTACCTCCAGGTAGAACGGCAGGATAGCCACAAAGTCGATGATGTTGAGCAGGCTCTTGACAAACTCCAGCTTGTCTGGGCTGAAGATGACACGCACCATGAACTCCAGGGTGAACCAAAGAACGCAGACACCCTCCACGTAGGTGAGAGCCGGGTCCGTCTCGATAATGTAATCAGGACCCAGGTCCGGCAGGCTGCCGTTGAGCACCGCCTCAGACTTGTTGATGATGGTGATGGTGTTGAATGCCTCATGGGTCTCCAGGCAGAAGGTGGTGATCGAGACCAGGATGAAGAACAAGGAGGCAAAGGCCACAAACTGGAGAAGAGGAGATGAGATAAGGAGAGAGAGGGGGGAAGATTAGAGAGAGAGGGAATTAGAGAGACTTTTGAATGTCAAATTCTCTTGTGTCATTGCAGCTCATAAAGCACAATACATACAATCTGGATAACCTTCTATTTACTAATTAATTTATTCACTCATCACACAGAGAGAGAAAGAGAGAAAGAAAGAGAGAGAGAGAGAAAAAAGAAAGAAAGAAGGAAACAGAGAAAGAAAGAGAGAGAGAGAGAGATAGAAAGGTAGGGAGGGAGGGAGGGAGAACCATAGCAACGTTAATTAACATCACCTTCATCAAATACAATACACTCCAGAGAGAGAAAGAGCAATCTATTAGTACTAGCAATAAACCCAGCCAGTGGCTCACTGGGACGTGGCCTGGCAGTCTTAATGCAGTTAAACCCGCTGACTGGCCCACTCATTCCCTCAAACCTATCGGTGAAGGTTCATTGATGCAGAAGGGCTTACAGTATTCAAGTCTTAAAAAACTTTCAGTCACTGTTATACAGTGTGTTGGAGTGAATGAGGTGTCATCCTTTTGAGTGGATGGGAAAAGATCTGTACAGTCCATTTGTTAGCCTGGTAGTGGGTACCAGTCTGTTTCTACCATCTTGCCACTCCTTTCCACCATCATGCCACTCCTTTCCACCATCATGCCATGGTTGGTTTGCATGACTGTATGGAGTTGGGAAGAGCTCAAACAGATAAAGGCTGGGTTTTTGTTCAGCATGTGAGTCACAAATTGTGACAAATATATTTCTAAAAAGCCATATACAAAAACAAATACTTGATTGATGGATCTCATTGTCTGCGTTTAAACAGGCAGCACAATTCAGATTTTTTTCCTCTCCACTATTTGGTCTTTTGACCAATCACATCAGATCTTTGGGTCATAAGACACCAATTAGTATGGAAATGCAGCCTTGTCCTCCACATTACAGATTTACAATCCAGCCCCAATGACTGAGTAGAAAGCGGTATAGAATTGTCGTTCTACACAGCACAAGCCCACATCCTCTGTGTAATGGACTCAGACTACCTCTTCAGGTCAGTTCAGATTGTCTCTCGAAAACTAGTCTGTACACATTGCTTTAGATGAGCAGAGTGGCACAGGGGAATTCAGCACATAGCTTAGTCAATAACAAATATTTCACTTGAATGTAGCTGAAGGCAATAACTACAAGAGGAAATCCTTGAAGTATACTATTTTCTAATACAACAGACAACAAAAAAACATTATGTTTTACATGTGGTGAATGTCAACCTTATATTAGTCCATAAAACCCCCTAAATAATAAAGCAATTGTGTGATTTTAACCAAAATATCGATGCAGAGAGAGAGAGAGACACAGTGACAGAGACAGAGACACAGAAGGATATATATTCCTAGGAATGAGTCACCTTTTAATTAAACATCAGCTGTTGGTGAGACACAGTGAAGGTTCTTTCATCAGTCTCTCTGTCTACTGCCTATACCTCTGTTTCAGTCTTCACTAGCTGAAATCTCTCTGTCACTCACAAAACATATCTCAGGGTCTGCACTGTGCCCCCACGGCAAAGTCAAGCAGAGACAGGGATGACTAAATAGCCCTCATTGGTCCTATTCATTAACCCCTGTATAACGATATGAGCTGAGAGTTGGAAAGCAAGTTCAGGGAGTGAGTGTTTTAATGAAATAAACGGACCATAATACAAAACAAGAAACACTAACAGAACACAGACATCAAACTGAAACAGAAACAATGATGCCTGGGGAAGGAACCAAAGGGAGTGACATCTATAGGGAAGGTAATCAGGGAGTGATGGAGTCCAGGTGAGTCTGATGACGCGCAGGTGCGCGTAACGATGGTGACAGGTGTGCGCCATAACGAGCAGCCTGGTGACCTAGAGGCTGGAGAGGGAGCACACGTGACACCCTGGGTCTAGTTTACTGACCAAAGCCCTGTCTTTATGGACAAGCCAGAGGAAGTGGGAGACGACAGGGGGATTGATTTCATTGGGACTATGTTGTACAGCCTCAGTGGCAGAGATTGTGACCTTTCTGGTTTACATGAATCCCTATCCATGGTTTTATGACTACAGTGAAACATTCAATGAATTAGTGTATTCTTCAGTGGAAGGCTTTCAGCTTTGCCCTTTAAAAGTAGCCACTGTATGTATGAATGTCAACAGCACGGTCGCTACACAAAACAATTTACTTCAGAATATCCACTGCATCACGTGGTTTTGACTTGAGCTCAAAACAGCTAGACCTGTTGTACTCAGAAACTGATTTCCTTGGCAGACAAACTTCAGTCTGTTTGACCCAGATGTGTAGACTGTGTGCGCGGGCGTATGCATTTGTGTTTGTATGTGCAA
This sequence comes from Salvelinus fontinalis, assembly GCF_029448725.1. Classification (NCBI taxonomy): domain Eukaryota; kingdom Metazoa; phylum Chordata; class Actinopteri; order Salmoniformes; family Salmonidae; genus Salvelinus; species Salvelinus fontinalis. Next base: position 26,901,089 of record NC_074703.1, on the reverse strand, counting down.
ATGGAGCTGGGTCCAGAGAGGTGTACAATTGGCTCCTCTCCTCCCTCCATCGCTCTCCCTCCATCTCTCCTAGAGCTCAGAGGAAGTGGTTTCACACCCTCCCTTGTTTTGATTTGTATGCGTTTCTGGTAGAGCACTATCTAGGGAATAGGGTCCCATTTGGAAAGCAGCCTATGACTCATGCAGTCTCAGAATGTCATTCTGCACTCATGAAGTGTATCTGTGCATTCATCCTGGCAGTCACTGGTTGCATGCAGCCTTTCACATGTATTATGCATGTCTTTTCCAGAACGTGACTTTATTTTATTCATAAACTTTCTGTATTTTTTTCACCAGGACAAGTTCTAAAAAGGCAGCAGGCATCAGGCAACTGAGAGAAACTATAAATGAAAACCCATGAATTTACTTTGCAAAGTTAACAAGCATTCGTTGTTACAGAACCGAGGTACTAGCTATTTAATAATGGATCTCTAGAGCGAGCCAAGTGAATAGTCAAGGTCGTAACAGAACAGAACATGAAATTGTGAAGCACATTTACCATTTTGGAGTAAGAGGCAGGCACGGGAAACATACAATGGACAGAAGCTCAGTGATTTACAATGTGCCGCCGCGCCATCTGTTCCAGACAACATCTTTACTTTCCAGAGCTTCACGAAAGCCTTCACGTTTTTCTACTGCATCTATTTCAACATAATAATGAGCACTGAAGACAGATTCATAAGGCACTTCCCCCTGACCACAATCTTGTGCAACTTAGGCACAAAAACACCACTTTGACCAGAAAAACTGTGTGGCGGTATCAACAACAGCCGGGTTAAGTGTGTAAACTGTGGCGGTATCAACAACAGCCGGGTTAAGTGTGTAAACTGTGCCACGGTATCAACAACAGCCGGGTTAAGTGTGTAAACTGTGGCGGTATCAACAACAGCCGGGTTAAGTGTGTAAACTGTGTGGCGGTATCAACAACAGCCGGGTTAAGTGTGTAAACTGTGCCACGGTATCAACAACAGCCGGGTTAAGTGTGTAAACTGTGCCACGGTATCAACAACAGCCGGGTTAAGTGTGTAAACTGTGTGGCGGTATCAACAACAGCCGGGTTAAGTGTGTAAACTGTGGCGGTATCAACAACAGCCGGGTTAAGTGTGTAAACTGTGGCGGTATCAACAACAGCCGGGTTAAGTGTGTAAACTGTGGCGGTATCAACAACAGCCGGGTTAAGTGTGTAAACTGTGTGGCGGTATCAACAACAGCCGGGTTAAGTGTGTAAACTGTGCCGCGGTATCAACAACAGCCGGGTTAAGTGTGTAAACTGTGCCGCGGTATCAACAACAGCCGGGTTAAGTGTGTAAACTGTGCCACGGTATCAACAACAGCCGGGTTAAGTGTGTAAACTGTGGCGGTTTCAACAACAGCCGGGTTAAGTGTGTAAACTGTGGCGGTATCAACAACAGCCGGGTTAAGTGTGTAAACTGTGCCGCGGTATCAACAACAGCCGGGTTAAGTGTGTAAACTGTGCCGCGGTATCAACAACAGCCGGGTTAAGTGTGTAAACTGTGGCGGTATCAACAACAGCCGGGTTAAGTGTGTAAACTGTGCCGCGGTATCAACAACAGCCGGGTTAAGTGTGTAAACTGGTCTTCAAAATGGGGAATATCCTACTTTTAAAGTTACAACCTTACTAATAAATATCTAATGTATCTTGTCTGTATAACTCATACTATAACTTATACCATTTCTCTTTCTCCTGCCATTCTCATGAAGACAAAACAAGAAGACTGGCGGCCATGATGCTTCCTTCCTTCCTACCAGTGGCACTGTATTGTCCTCAAAGCGAGCCAATAAGTTTTTTAGTTTGTCTGAGAGCAAGTCATCATGGTCCGCGACGGGGCTGGTTTTTCTTTTGTAGTCCGTGATTGACTGTAGACCCTGCCACATACCTCTCGTGTCTGAGCCGTTGAATTGCGACTCTACTTTGACTCTATACTGACGCTTAGCTTGTTTGATTGCCTTGCGGAGGGATAGTGAATAGGGTTCCATTTGGAACACACTCCCAGTCCAGCCAACAGACAGTATAGTTATACTACTGAGCTGCAGCCGTAACGGATACCATGAGAGCTTTAGCGAGGAGTAGGACATGTTGTTGGTACTGTATAGACATCCTGGATGCAATTTCTACTTTCTAACATACTTACAATTGAGCTATAACTTTACCATAGGGAGTTTGTGAAAACAAATGCATTCAAACCCTGGTCTGTGAGCCACAAACTTGCTAACCCTCTGAGCTAATGCCATAGGCTTGGGAAGCTAATACGAGTCTTCAGGTATCCGGCAAGGTCATTCGTCATGTGTGGTTCACCAAACCTCTGTTACACTTACAATGAAGCACTATACAGCACAGTCATCCCAGTGGGGGCAAAAACCAGACGGATCTATCTCAGCCTGGAAACAGAACGTCCATCTTGGCTCCAATTCCACACACATTGCTTTGACTGCTGGCACAACAACAGACGTGGATGGGCAAACCCTGACATCAGTCCATCAGAAGAAAAACCCGATCAGGCTACTACTCCTCTGCTATCCGTGTCATCAACAGCCCGACACATTCGACCAATCAGAGGGCCCATTAGTCCTATCTCCTCTGGACACCCATCATCTGTAGGAGATGTAGGTTGCATCTTAAATGGCACCCTATTCCCTAGTCAAAAGTAGTGCACTATATAGGGTGTAGGGTGCCACTTGGAATGCAGACCTCTGTAGCCCTACCAACCATGGGGAGTTCAAGTCCAGCCTATGAGCCTCCCCATACTGCCCTGGCCTAGTGCCCAAAAGCCCCATCCAGCACTGAGCCTTTGTGATGTCATCTCCCACCAAGGGGAACCCAGCGGTTTCCGACATTAACATGGAATATTTTTTAAAACCCTGCTTTCCAACCCAGGGGGGCACTGTTTATCTCCTGCTTTCCAACCCAGGGGGGCACTGTTTATCTCCTGCTTTCCAACCCAGGGGGGCACTGTTTATCTCCTGCTTTCCAACCCAGGGTGGCACTGTTTATCTCCTGCTTTCCAACCCAGGGGGGCACTGTTTATCTCCTGCTTTCCAACCCAGGGGGGCACTGTTTATCTCCTGCTTTCCAACCCAGGGGGGCACTGTTTATCTCCTGCTTTCCAACCCAGGGTGGCACTGTTTATCTCCTGCTTTCCAACCCAGGGGGGCACTGTTTATCTCCTGCTTTCCAACCCAGGGGGGCACTGTTTATCTCCTGCTTTCCAACCCAGGGGGACACTGTTTATCTCCTGCTTTCCAACCCAGGGGGGCACTGTTTATCTCCTGCTTTCCAACCCAGGGGGGCACTGTTTATCTCCTGCTTTCCAACCCAGGGTGGCACTGTTTATCTCCTGCTTTCCAACCCAGGGGGGCACTGTTTATCTCCTGCTTTCCAACCCAGAGGGGCACTGTTTATCTCCTGCTTTCCAACCCAGGGGGGCACTGTTTATCTCCTGCTTTTCAACCCAGAGGGGCACTGTTTATCTCCTGCTTTCCAACCCAGGGGGGCACTGTTTATCTCCTGCTTTCTAACCCAGGGGGGCACTGTTTATCTCCTGCTTTCTAACCCAGGGGGGCACTGTTTATCTCCTGCTTTCCAACCCAGGGGGACACTGTTTATCTCCTGCTTTCCAACCCAGGGGGGCACTGTTTATCTCCTGCTTTCCAACCCAGGGCGGCACTGTTTATCTCCTAAAATGATTACTGTCGCACACAGACCCCCTTATCAAACATGCCATATGGAACATGGAGAATGCTGGTGGTGTCATGTAGACTGTATGGTTTCAGCTGAATGTGTTAAGACAGTGGATAACAAGTCAAGAGAGGGTTGATTGGTAGCACTGGTGCACCACCATACATACTAATACTGAATAAGATAAATTAATCATGTCAACCATATTTGCTCGTCTTGTCGGCTCAAGTTTCCTGTGCCTGTTCCAGAAATAAACAGTAGTTAAAACCTATATCATGTACCGCAGTTTCTGGATCTGTTAATTTACAAACGACATAACACATATGTAATTAACCTGCCAAATAATAGATTTTCATCTCAGCTGAATTCTTCAGAGACCTTGAAGAGTCTGGGGTTCATCATAAGGTGAAGCTGATGAAACAGTATTCCCAGGGAATATCCTCGGGAGGAAACAGGAGTGAATTGTCCCCATGTAACAATGAAGTCCCACACAAAGCCATTGTCACACACCCTGCCTGCTCTTGTCTTTTGATCAAGTGCATGGCGCCATGGTAACGGCAACTTTTTCTGACAACTTGGCATGGTAAAGTCGTGTTGTCAAGAGAGAAAGAGAGAGACAGGGAGAGAGAGAGCGAGAGAGAGAGAGAGAGAAAGAGAGAGAGAGAGAGAGACTAGGCTGAAGAGAGAGAGAGAATGAGAGAGACCAAGAGAGAGAATGGGGGGGGGGGGGGGTGAATGGATGTGTTCATGGCAGAGAAAGGAAAAGGGTTTCCCCCTCTTTTCCCCAAACACAAACGCAGCGGAGAAGAGATTTCTGTGCTGACAGACTAAGAGACAGTATCCATTGGGGTAAAAATAGAACAGGTGGAATCAACCTCAACTGAAGAGGATTAGAGGTAGAGAAAACCCTTCCTCTATGAGAGACATTTGCTATTCTCTCCCTCGCTCTTTTTCTCTCCCACTCTACGTCACTGTCTCCCTCTCACACTTACCCTGGCTTCCGTTCTCATTATGCATCTCGCTGTGACATGACAGCAGATGCGCTCGGGGAACCCTTCTAAAACCCCATAGCTTTTGGCAACCAGCCAGATACCGGGTCTAATAATAGCCTATCAAACATTTCCAGACGTTCTAATTTGAATAATTCATTATTACTTTCCCTCATAAAGTCGACGTGGGGGTATGAGAAACTGACAGTTGGATTCTTGCCAGGCACAATACTGTCAGTCCATAGAGCTTCACAGGGCCCCGCAACAATAATACTCAAAGCAGCTGTCCAAAAGAGACGAATTGTAAACTGCAGGCCTACACGTGTGCCCTACCATGTGTAGGAAATTAGTCGGAGAAGAAACACTGGCCCATTAGAGGTCAGAGGTCAGGGATTACATAACTACAAGACCCAGGTCATCCTGCTGCTGGGGCAATGACATCAATAGCGGAGACATACACGACAACAGCAGGTAAAAATAGACATAGTTCATGGCCTGCCCAATGGGGAAACTATTTGGTTGTCATTCATAGGAATGGTGTATACAGGAAAGGAGTGGTTCAAACACCTTAACAAGTACCAATGTGCAGTTTGACACGTTACAGAGAATGAGGAATGGGCATTCTGAACACGTGAGTATGTACTGTATGTGGCATCAGTGAAGGTCTTTCTTGAAATACCCTCCACATAGTACATCCATATGTTGTCATGCCAACATCACACACAACCCACTCTATACGCCATACTGTTCTTCATTCACTCATCTGGCCATCAATATTTCAAGACGTGCTTCTATCGCAGACATGCTATTGACTCCCCAGAGCTTGTATTTATGAGAACACGTAGCGGATGCATAAATATCCGTCATGACACAGGTGATGTTCACCGATGGGGGGAAACCCCATGAAGAGTGCATCACAGAGACATGACCGATGCATGGCGGCGTTATGGTGATGTATTGCATTGATGGACTGTCTATATGAGATGTAATGAAACACGTCTGTCTGTCTGCACTGCATTACTTTACATTTTAAGGGGCTCGGTGGAGATCCTTGTCCCAGAGACCAAAAACACACACTTCCTACTCATGAGCAGGTAGCCTAGCAGTTAAAAGTGTTGGGCCAGGAACCGAAAGGTTACTGGGCCAAATCCACAAGCTCACTAGGTGAAAAATCTGTCAATGTAACCTTGAGCAAGGCACTTAACCCTAGTTGCTCTGGATAAGAGCGTCTGCTAAATGACTAAAATGTAAACGCAAAAAGTATACCTATTCTATTCGAGTAGCCATTTGGTCCATTTGGCCGGGAGAGTCCAGTCCAATTGCTTGTAGCTACTTGAATGCTCTCCTACCAACAGCCTTGTCATAAAACAAGGAAATACTTAAAGGTATTCTGGTATTTGTTTCATTAGTCCATTGTTGACATAGTCCCAAATGTTTTGCTTGTCAGCACTCAAGTTTTCAAGATGTGTAACTTTCAAAATACAGAAATCAACCCCGTAGGATGCATTTTGCTAAAACTAAAATATAGTTTTTGGGTGGAGTTTTCCTTTAATAAAAGATAACTCTCCTCTGACTAGTCTGTAAAGTTCTAGTCAGGTTCCCTTCCTCCCTGATTATATATCAACACATAGAGAAAGCTGTGGCCGGCAGACATCTTTTGTCTGCAGTCTTCTCCAGGTAGAGAACACAAGGGAGATGAAAGCAGTACATGCTCTAGTTTCTTGATCAATAGTTTGTGTGTGTTTATATATGTGTGTGTGTGTTTATACACGTGTGTGTGTGTTTATATACGTGTGTGTGTGTGTGTTTATATACGTGTGTATGTGAATGTCAGAATCCAGGCTTTATTCCTATTTGATAAAACCTAGTTGGCAGGCATTTGTTCAGCCCTCCCAGAGCTTTCAGAATACATGAATATATTATTGTCATTTTAAAAACCTGCCTTGTCAGATGTATAACCCCCCCCCCCTCACACACACACACACACACACACACACACACACACACACACACACACACACACACACACACACACACACACACACACACACACACACACACACACACACACACACACACACATGAACTCAAGAACAGACACCCACGTTTACGTGTACACACACAAACACACACACCTTCCTCCCGGCAACTATTGATGAAAAATATCCGCTCCTCGAATAAATAGCTCTATAATTTGTCACTTAATGGACTGATGAATAGTTTGTTCCAGATTTAACATTATGCTTTTTTTAGTATAGCATTAGCAAAGTGGGTCACCCAAAAATAGCGGGTTGGGAGGAGGGTCAGCAGTACAGGCTGTCTAGGTAATTTCCCTTCCCACTAGCCCTGGTGCTGTTGGCTGATTGGCGTTGGCATAAATAATCTGTTTACCATCCACGGTGTCCAGGCCATCCGTTATGCAGCCAGTGGAGTGGATACTGTGTATCTTGTACCATCCACAGTGTCCAGGCCATCCGTTATGCAGCCAGTGGGAGTGGATACTGTGTATCTTGTACCATCCACAGTGTCCAGGCCATCCGTTATGCAGCCAGTGGAGTGGATACTGTGTATCTTGTACCATCCACAGTGTCCAGGCCATCCGTTATGCAGCCAGTGGGAGTTGATACTGTGTAACCTGCAGACCTGAGAAACAAAGGCTATGGAGGGAGGGAGGGGTTACATTTCCGCCTGGCTGGATTCCCCTTGCCCTTCCCTTGTTTGCTTGACCGCAAAGAGGACTGGCCATGATGACAAAAACATCTAGTGTGCATCCCAAATGGCACCCTATTCCCTACATAGTGCACTACTTTTGACACAACCCTTGACTAAATTACTGTTCAGCGAGCAGAGTTTTGTTTGAATTACATTTGCAAATGTGACATTAATTCAGAAATGTTTTGATCTCGGAGGAGCACAAACAATTATGACCAGAACCGGCGTCTCAAATCGATGGAGACATGCATTTAAAATGTAAATTCACATCCACAAGATTTAGTTGAGTTATTAGGGAGAAGCCCACTCCATTGAGCACATCCACCCCCCCTCCCCCAGTCATAAAAACAAGCTGCCAGACCTCTCCCTGAGAGAGCAGCACTGGGTCACTCTACCTGCCAGATCTCTCCCTGAGAGAGAAGCACTGGGCCACTATACCTGCCAGATCTCTCCCTGAGAGAGCAGCACCGGGTCACTATACCTGCCAGATCTCTCCCTGAGAGAGCAGTACCGGGTCACTATACCTGCCAGATCTCTCCCTGAGAGAGCAGTACCGGGTCACTATACCTGCCAGATCTCTCCCTGAGAGAGCAGTACCGGGTCACTATACCTGCCAGATCTCTCCCTGAGAGAGCAGCGCTGGTTCACTCTACCTGCCAGATCTCTCCCTGAGAGAGCAGCGCTGGTTCACTCTACCTGCCAGATCTCTCCCTGAGAGAGCAGCGCTGGTTCACTCTACCTGCCAGATCTCTCCCTGAGAGAGAAGCACTGGGCCACTCTACCTGCCAGATCTCTCCCTGCCAGGCTGAAACACTGCCCACCCGAGAGCCATGATTGATTTTCTAAACAGCTGGGTCATAATGCATTTATTTGGATGTTGTTTTTCTCTCTCCCCGACACCTATAAAGGAATTTAAAAATAGAATGTTGGGGTTAAGAGCAGATACGTATAATGCCCACGACGTGAAGTCTGTGTGATCACATTTTTCAATTTTAGCTTTGAAGCGAGAATAAATATAAAATCAGGACAACTATTAAAATCTGAATCTTATCGCACACACTGATAGTCCAACATATAGCAGCACTTTCAACACTTTCTCCTCTTCCTTTGACATGTAATCTAGAAGCATCGTTACTATCATCTATGACATATTATTGGGGCTGCGGCCCTGGCTGGAAGAGACAGATGAGGATGATGTAGTTGCTATGGTGATGCGGAGCATGAGGCCGCGGTTACATAAGTTGTCATTGAGGACGCGTTCTGAGGACAGAGGACAGGTGTGACGAAGCCTGTCCGTTGTCCCAAAGGCTAGCGGCTGAGTGTCATTACTTTTGACAATGTTCAGTCAACGTTCAGAGGACCTTATCGCAACTGCTGACTTTCCAGGATGGCCGGACACGGTCGGAAATGGTGGTTTCCATGGTGAGGGTCCCAACCCAATCACTCACCCAACTAAATGTTTTTATAAAGCTCTTTTTACATCAGCAGATGTCACAAAGGGCTTTACAGCAGCCCGGCCTAAAGCCCAAAGACCAAAACAGAAGCAGAGGCACAGTGGTTAGGAAAAACTCCCAGAGGAAAGAAACCTTGAGAGGAACCAGGTTCAGAGAGGAGGCCCATATTCTTCTGGCCACCCTTATCCCACCCCCAGGCCAGTTGATGTGACTACCCTGCACTTTCACACTTATTTATACACAGCGAGATGGACTCCCAGAGTTAACCACTACTATTCCACACAGTGATGTTGGCAGGTGTTTCACCACTAACTGAAATTTGACCCCTGTAGTATACATAGCTATTCTCCCTATTATATAAAGGTCACTAAGGGAATGCAATCCTTGTAGACAGCATCATGCAAGGTGTGAATTACATGGATGCTTGGTGGTGCCATGACAAAGGTGAAGGAATATACATTTTTTTGCATTTATAGGGATGTCCACATAACATTTATAAGCATAATGTGATGGCTTGATTTGTTGAGGGAGTTCTAACTTCCCAGCACTCGTGTACAAACCAGTCATTTAAACCCGTGGTACAAACCAGTAAACTACTATAACGGAATTATTTCAGTGACTGAAATGTCAGACAAAGCTCCATTGGAAAAAGGCAATTTATGCTCCAATTCGCTGCCCCCTCCCTCTCTTCTTACTTACCCAGCCTCAAGGACAAGAGATTCACACACCCTGGGAGGCCTCAGCCAATGCTAGCCCAAACTGGTCTGTGATTGCCCACCCATGTGTGCCGGCCATGGTATAACTATGTCTGGGACTCCCCTGTGGGACCTAAACATGGGAATGGACTTCTGATTGATGAGTAGCCCCTGGCTGAATGGAATATACCTTGTTTTTCCATTTGACAGAATCATGGGGAAATATATAGTTCACTAGGACCCTGCCCACTGAACAGCTAAGCAGCAGCGGAGATAAATGGTCCATACAATAAATAAATTATCCACTGTCAGATAGCAGGGTGCTGGGGTCTATACAGTATATCCTAATGGGAGACTATGGGTTCTGGTCAAAAGTAGTGCACTATATAGGGAATAGGGTGCCATTTGGGACGCAACCGTGGTACAGGCTTGTTCGTTCAGACACAGGAGACACACATGACCTCAATCCAGAGGTCATTGAGAGTGCATGTTGGGAGGTGTTGTATCTAAGAGAACAACCTCATACTCTACATCAGAATAATGATTGAATAATAAGATGCACATGAATGCACACCATATTCCCTGTTACTACAGAGTATTAAATGATGACGGCCTATAACTTTAAGAAGAATACATCACAATACTCATGCATGTGAACTAAACTGGACAAATCTAGATCTCTGTATATTTCATTATCAACAAAATACTGATAATTGATTCATTAAATCAACCAACCAACCAATAAATGAAGTAATCAATCAATCAATCAATTAACAAACCAATGAATCAATTAATCAATCAACCAATGAATCAACCAACCAACGAATCAATGAATCAACCAACCCCTATCAATCAATTTACTGAGCATTCTGTGTGGATATTATTAGTATCATTCTATGACTGATGCATTGTCACCTGTCCTTAGTTCTCCATTCTAGCACTGTCTGATTCAGTGGGAATTTATGACACTGCTCCACAAGCCTTAGATTACATTTGTTCTTCAAACAGGATCAAAGTGAACAGAGCGACAGCAAACTGGGGTTTATCGCTTCGCCATTGATCTATTCATGGTGTATCTGCTGAATTATTAATATCACTCGTGCTTACAGTCTGATCCCAGATCAGCACCAATTAGTGCACAGGTAAAAAGTGTTACCTAATTCCCTCCAAAAATGTTGGTTTACTCTGTGTTGCTAAGGCTGTGTGTAAAATGTTGATAACACTGAAATGAGCCATGTCTCTAAAAATGGTACTTAGAGATCCATTTGTATTAGGTGATCCTCATTTAGAGTCAGTCCAGGTAGGAGGTGCCAGTTGTCCATATCTTTGAGGGTCAAAGGATTTCCTATCATTAAGGCTACAGGTGACACAGTCCTTGCAATTTACTACACAAGGTGGCACAACCATTTACCAAACTGCATATTCATGAAGTAAACTGATATTCTAATTCAAATTTTCCTCATTGGTTTTCAATTTCAGTTTACTTCCTGCGTTGATTGAACTGAAATGCATGCAAAACATGCAGTGTATCTCAGTATCTATCATAGCTCTGGACTGTGGAATTCAGAACGGGAATTCCGTTAATGGAACGCCCAGTCTGGAAAACTCTAATGAAGAGGGATGATGGATGAGCTAGACACCCAGAAACCAGCCCAACAATCCATCTCCCCACCCTCCTCCTTCAATAATGGAGTTCACATGAAGACACTCAGCATCCACGCTACTGAGTGGAGCAGCGGTCTAAATCAAATCAAATCAAATGTATTTATATAGCCCTACTTACATCAGCTGATATCTCAAAGTGCTGTACAAAAACCCAGCCTAAAACCCCAAACAGCAAGCACTGCATCTCAGTGCTAGAGGCATCAATACTGACCCTGGTTCGATCCCGGGCTGTATCACAACCGGCCGTGATCGGGAGTCCCATAGGGTGGCGCACAATTGGCCTAGTGTCGTCAGGGGTAGGAGAAGGTTTGGCCGGGGTAGGGGAGGGTTTGTCCGGGGGAGGGTTTGTCCGGAGTAGGGGAGGGTTTGTACAGGTAGGCCGTCATTGTAAAATAAGAATTTGCTCTAACTGACTTGCCTAGTTAAATAAAGGTTAAATAAATAAAAAATCTATCAAATCACTCAAATGCAGAAAAGAAAAACCTGATGAAGAAAGATTCATGAAGATCCCTGTCACTGTATATAAGGTTCTAGGGAAATAGTGTGTCGTACTGGAGAGTTTTGAATGACTGAAAACAGTCCTGTGACATGTATCCTCAAAGTGATAAATCTTTAACTACAACGCAAATTCAATCTACAGGGAACGCTTCAAGTATAGCATCTAGTCATACAAAAGGATGTTTCAAACACAGTGCATTCAGATTAGCAGTCCTAATGATGCACTAACTTGTATTTGGTGCATTTTAATAAGAGTGTTTAGTGAATTAACATGCTTGCCTGACTTCTGTGCAGGCTGCCATGCAACCTGAGAGGCACAAAACGAAATTTGGGAGCAGCATTAGCTCGCCTCGCTAGCAAGTGCATCACGCAGGCACGCACTGGCAGACAGCGCACGGCCGTATGCATATGCCTGCCTTACCTTGCTCAGAGGCAGGCAGAGAGGTAGGCAAAAAGGAAGACAGGCAAATAGGCAGGCAGGCAGAGAGGCAGGCAGAGAGGCAGGCAGGCAAAGACTACAATCCCCTAGCGGATACATATCAACTCTTAGCGTTAGGGGGAAGCTATCTAGGCATTTCACATCCAGTTAGCCCAATTAGTCTGTAGGGAGCCAGGGAGCTCATGGAGAGCAGGGTAGAACAGTACACAAAGAACTATGGAGCCTCACGGCACCAATTACCAGTAGTGGGGGGTGGAGGAGTGGAGGGGTGGGAGGGGTGGGAGGGTGGGCGGGGTGGGAAGGGTGGAGATAGGTGGAAGGGTTCTAGGGTTCTAGGGGTGAAGTGGGAGGGGTGGGGGGTGGGGGGGTGGAGATGGGTGGAAGGGTTGTAGGGTTCTAGGGGTGAAGTGGGAGGGGTGGGGGGGTGGGGTTGGGGGGGTGGAGATGGGTGGAAGGGTTCTAGGGTTCTAGGGGTGAAATGGGAGGGGTGGGGGGGGTGGGGGGGTTGGAGATGGGTGGAAGGGTTGTAGGGTTCTAGGGGTGAAGTGGGAGGGGTGGGGGGGTGGAGATGGGTGGAAGGGTTGTAGGGTTCTAGGGGTGAAGTGGGAGGGGTGGGGAGGGGTGGAGGGGTGGATTAAAGGGCGACTGCACTTCTTTATTTGGCCTCGTTTCGAAGATTGCTCATTAAGAAATGCTAGTGGCCATGACTGAAGTCAAACGAAAGCTGTCTTGGTGGTGTGGTTTGATGTGGGTGTGTTATGGTCGTATACTGTACCCTGGCAGGTCCTGTTGTTTGTCCCTCTGTAGCAACAACATAGCCACTTCCTCAAAATAGTCACTTCCTTAAAATAGTCTGAATTAATCTAAGATAAAGAAATATGTAATTAATTCAGACGTTTCTGCCTAGGTGGCCTTAATGATGCAATTCTACATTTAGCTAAGGTGCTTGGTGCAGCATTTCTCATGTAAAAATAGACATTGCACTGCATACAGTCTATCGAGTAGGGAAAGTCTGGCTGCGTGCTCAGGACTGATTTCTGAGAACAATAACACGTCTACAACTTGTCAAACAAGTTGTCAAACTATCGTAAATTAAGCACAAGCTACAGTACACGCTTTTTATCAGTCCCCAAAATCTATTGCTAACTAGCTAAGTTCCAACTGTGTTTGTTAATGATGCTAGCAAGTAGTAGCTAACAGGCACGTTGAGCAGCCAGGCCACAAGCAGCTTATCAAGTCACTGGCGAGTGGCGACGTGTGTGCTTCCGTACCGTTCAGTTTTTTTACAACTTTCTCACTATCTTTTACCAGAGTGTGCACCTGTCTGGCAGTGTTTCATTGGGAATCATGTTACAAAACAGATCACGGGGCGACACAAGATATTTATACAAATACGTTTTGGAATATTGACAAGTTGCAGTTGGTATACAAGTGTTCTCTGATCGTCTCAATTCTCATTTTGCCCAGAAAAGTGGCAGACTGGCGTGATTGACACTGTCAAACACATCAGCAAGTGTCCACTCCATAAAGGGCCTAGGGCCAGAGGTTATTTCAACATAACTTTTGGGACGTGTTGTCTTCTGAAAACAAGTCTGAGGCGCTGTGTAATGGGCAGGTCTGTCTCTGTGTGGAGGTTCTGGGAGCTGTGATTGGATAGAGTGTGTGCAGCTGATAAAGTGCAATCAACACAGCTGCTTCTGTCTTGTTAGTGGGCACGGTGCCAGTGGGCATGATCTTAATCCATACCCACCCCTCCAGGAAGTCGTGAAGAACTCACCTACAAAACTCAGCTTTGGACAAGACTGACTTTATGACCAAAATGATCCTATTTATACTTTGTAGTCAATTTTGAAACTAGAGTTTAAAACCAGAGGAGTTGGTTCTAAGGGGCAGTTTACCTTTTTACGGGTGTCAGTGCCCGTAACATCCCACAGATGTCAGTTCAACGTCTATTTTTGCTTAAGTTGTCAACTAACGTGAATTCAACGTGAAAAATAAAATAAAAAATCACAATGTCATTGGATTTAGGTAAAAAGTTAGGTATACATTTTTTTATAAAATGTCTTGACTTTTTGCAATTCCAATCAGTTTTCCACGTTGAGTCAACGTCTTCACAGACTTTTCTTGTTGAAATTATGTGGAAACAACATTGTTTCAACTAGTTTTTGCCTAGTGGGATTGATTTTAATGTGCTTTGAAAAAATAAAAAAATTCAGCAGCATCGCTGTGAGGCAGAATGGATAATGTGTACAGTTCGTTATCCCAATTTAACTATGATAAGCATCACAGCAAGGCTGCGTGCATCCAGAGCACAGCCCTGGAGATTGATGTGGGGTAAACATTAAAGGGATTGCTAGCGGGATGCGGACGGCTACAGTTCAGATAAGAAATCAAATAGCAGTGCAGTGTTGTTGTTGTTGTTGTGTGTAAATGAACCTGTGTGTGTGTGTGTGTGTGTGTGTGTGTGTGTGTGTGTGTGTGTGTGTGTGTGTGTGTGTGTGTGTGTGTGTGTGTGTGTGTGTGTGTGTGTGTGTGTGTGTGTGTGTGTGTGTGTGTGTGTGGACAGGAGCAGCATGGACACTCAAAAGACTATGTCTCTGGCGTTACCAGTACCCTGCCTCCTGTCTGTACTGTAGCCTGCTTGGTGCCCTTGCACTTGGCTGCTGGTGGGTATCACCTTGCGTAACCAAAGCACACACTTGCTCGCTCTCTCTCCCCCAAATCCCTAATGTGAGGATCCTGGACTGCTCCTTCGAACAAACGGGTGAAATGAATCCCTTAAAACACTCCTCGAGTTCCTTTGCCCCTCTCCCCAAGTCTCCAAGTGGATGATTCCTGTAATTCCCAGCTGCTTCAAGGTCATTGTTTCTCCATGTCAGACAGAGAGAGAAGAAAGAAAGAGCAGAAGAGAGGGAGGAATGAAGGGAGGGAGAGAGGTAGGAAGGGAGGAATGAGTGCATCCTCCACTCGCTCCTCGATTTCCTCAGTCTCTCCAGGCCTGAATAAAGGCAATCTCATAAATCGCCACGGCAACCATCAGTCACACCCTGTCGCCAACCGGCGATGAGTGATGACCAATGTTGCTTCTCCATTGTGGAAGTGTGCGCTACGCCCTAGCGCTCCTGGCCATCCCAGGCAACAACACCATTTGAACTCTCTGTATGTGCTATTACCAATCGTTAGAATTTCTAACCCCTCAGGAAGGCTAAAGTGCTTTTACCACTGGCAGGTGGACAATGGGTGATATTCTTATGAAGTGACAAGTTGAGTAATGTGGGGTTTTAAATAAGTGGTGTCATTGTTGCCGGGGTTACATATTTGAACCCAAGGAACTGGCTCCAAGCTCCCTGGTGAGTGAATTGCTCCACACCAATGGAAGTCTAAGTGGCGATAGGGTTCGTCTCAGAAGGTAACATCCGAATGTCTCCTCTAATGGCCATCTAAAATATCTCAGTCTTCATGACGAACTGACCAGTCTTAATCCTTAATGAGAGAAATGCCATTAGAGGTATACACTCCCGTAGAGTAGACGGTGTGCAATTCTGAGGAGAAAAGCTAAAAAGGAGCTATCCACTATGAGAGTCCATGATGTGAAAGCAAGCCATGTGGAATGGTGGGATATTTATGGGTTTGTGTGCAGGCAGGGCTCATGGCAGCCTGTGACAGGTGTTGGATGAAGGAGACCCTGTAAGATGTGGAGAGCCTGGAGCTGCCTGGTGACCCGGACAGCACCACCCTGGGCCCAGTCTTCCAGTAGATTGGCTGGAGATTACTTGGCAGTCAAACAGGGCTATTTCTGTTTTTGAAGCTTCATTTACTGCTGCTGGCTGGTGACAAATGGTCAATATCTGACCTCTCAGGCTTGCCATTTTCCACTTTCACATGGAGTTTTCACTTCACATCTAAAAATATTGACGCTTGAAATAACAAACCACCTCCACGCTCCCTCAGTGTGAGAGGAAAATAAACCCATTGAAAGGCACTGGTTGGCTAAAGACCCAACAACTGAAGAAGTCTATGAATAAATACAGCCATGCTGTGAGAATTGGATGATACAGCCCACCAAACGCCTTCCCTGGGTTTCTTGTGGTACAGACGAAAAGTGAGAGGCAGAGAGATGCATGCTGTCTCATAAAAACAGGGTGAAACACTCTTTCTTCGGAGTGGGAGAGGAGGAGAGGAGGAGAGGAGGTGTGCCAGGGGATCAGTGCCAGCCAGACTTGCAGCAAAACTTGCCACACGTCTTGTCTTACAGCACTGGGCGGGGGGGGGGGGCGAATAGCGCTACAGAGGGGATTACATGGTGGGGAAAGGGGATATGGGGAGAGAGGGAGGTGGGTTGAGAGACGCACATGGATTGGACTGTTCACACTGTTCCATAAAAGGGGAGAAATCCAGAGGAGAGTCAGAGGATGGGTGGGGTTTAGGCCTGGGGTACTAAGGGTCAGAGGGGGGTGTGGAGGCCTGGGGTACTAAGGGTCAGAGGGGGGTGGGGTGGAGGCCTGGGGTACTAAGGGGGGGATTAGGAGTTCTGGAGTACCAAGGGTCAGGGGGGGTCTGGAGTACCAAGGGTCAGGGGGGGTGGGGTGGAAGTCTGGAGTACCAAGGGTCAGGGGGGGGGGTGGAGGTCTGGAGTACTAATGTTCAGAGGGGGTGTGGGGAGGGGGGGGGGGGTCTGGAGTACCAAGGGTCAGGGGGGGTGGGGTGGAAGTCTGGAGTACTAAGGTTCAGAGGGGGGGGGGGGGGGGGGGGGGGAGTTCTGGAGTGCTAAGGTTCAGAGGGGGGGGGGGGGGAGTTCTGGAGTACTAAGGGTCGGGGTGGGGGGAGTTCTGGAGTACTAAGGTTCAGAGGGGGGGTGGGGGGAGTTCTGGAGTACTAAGGTTCAGAGGGGTGGGGGGTGGGGGGAGGTCTGGAGTACTAAGGTTCAGAGGGGGGGGGGGGGGGGGGTCTGGAGTACTAAGGGTCGGGGGGGGGGGGGGGGTGGAGGTCTGGAGTACTAAGGCTCAGAGGATGGGTGGGGTGGAGGCCTGGTGGAGTATTAAGGGTCGGGGGGGTGGAGGCCTGGGGTAATAAGGGTCAGAGGGGCGGTGGGGTGGAGGTCTGGAGTACCAAGGGTCAGGGGGTGCTGTTGATGATGATGATGATGAGGATGGTAATGATGATGGTGATGAAGATGATGATGCCTCTATTTGTATCCATTAGGAAATGATTTCTGTCACACAGTCACACAGCATACCAATGCATACCTCACTCTCAATGCTTCAAAACCATCAGAGCAAAAACTCTATAATATCACAAAGCTGCCTTTAGAATCATCAAGCTCCATTTCACAGTGATGTAAATTGTATTCAATTATATGAAAATGTAGGTCAAGGTCAAATGTGGCACAGTCAAAGTCACAGAGGACAGGATGGGGGTTCCCAAACTTTTTTGGTATCAAAAAACTCCAGCATGTAAAGAAACGGCCAATCAACGGTCAATGTTAACTTATTAATTGAGGCTATGACAGTCTATTAGAAATCAGTCGGACAGTATTTCAATCTGAAGGAAATATGGTTTGAAGTGACTGAAATGCATCAGAAAGGTATTGGTATTTCCTGACTCGCTCCTCTCCCATCCTCTCACTGTGGAATACATTACTTCATCATTACGGGGCGGAGTGCGGCTGACAGCATCTGTCTCAAATAAAAAGTGATCCCATTGATGGGTAATCATCTTGGTCTTCTGGTTTATTCTGGGTGACAGCTCATCCCCCTTCTCCCTCATTTACAGCGAGACAATGCGTCCGTACATGTTCAAGAGGTAATAGCTACATGTCATGTTCCTGCTTTATCCTCAGCGTTTAGTGAGACTTGGCCCCTGTTCAGGGTTGAGTTTGACTAGACTGAAAAGTACACACCGAGCCACTTTGAGTCATTCTAAGCGCGTAGTGTTAACATTTCCCCGAGCACTTAAACATTTGCCCTCTGGTTTAATGTCTATTGATTCGTCTTCCCTGTTTATTACATCTAAAACACACTGTTATAAAACAGTGCCGACTGAAGCCATAGGGAAAATATAGAAGTCGGCCAGCAGACAAGGATTCCCAGAATGAAAGCGTTAACTATTGAAAAGAAGCATCCCCTTTCTGAGAACGGTTTGCTGTGTAGGTGGGCACCGTTTGCCATTAGAACGCAGTGAGGGTGGAGGCATTTTGGAGAAAGATCCCTTGGACTCCTTGAAGTCATCATTTAGCAAAACCCCTTTAGTGTAGGCCTAATCCCTACTCTCTCAATGATATACAAACCAAGGCTATAATACTGTTAAGAATATTATACTATAATATAATACTGATTTAATAATTAATATAATTAGTAATTAATATAATATAATAACTAATATAATAAAATATAATAAAATTCTAATATAATAAATAATAATATATTATATTATTATCATATAATAATATAATACTATATATAATACTGTTAAGAAGTCAGCGATATGTCAACAATGGTCTCCTGCTCACTCGTCTCCACAGGGCTGGGGCTGTGGCACTGCCGATGCCAGGATATATCAATGAGCAACTCTATGACTCCTGGTTGGAGTTGGATAGGATGTACGGCCAGAGTGTGACAGACCGGGGCAGTATTGGCCTTGTCACAGTGACAAACGGTGCAGCGTTGCTATTGGGTCATTCTCACGAAACTGACATTTGACCAACAAATTCTCAAGTGTTATTTTCACAAACTTTCCTCTTGGATCACTGAGATTAGGATCTGTATTTAGCTATTTCATAATTATTATGATGTTTTTTCATCCGATTTGATGCATTTTACTACAATTGCCACAAAATACCAAAACAGTCCAAAAAAGTTAAACAAATCAAGTTCTAATATTTTTTAACATTGCTCCCCTAATGAAAATGCCTGATTTAAACATTACACTGAAATTACAAATATTTTAAATTAAATTGTAAAATTATAATACAATTAAATTTGACTTTTCCCCCAATTTGATCTTTTTAGTCGTTTCGGTAATGAGAAGGCCAAGTGGGGTAAAGGGAGTGTTGGAGAATCAAAACCTCATTTTGAAGGCATTGAAGCGAATAAATTAACTAAACCTCTACTTCTCCTCTAGATGATGCATCATGGGGGAATACAAGTTTATTTAAAAACTGATTGGAGTTTTTACAGGAACTTGAAAAAGTGTTACGGTAATGAGACATGTCCACAGACAAAGTGTTTGTACGTAGTGAAGATTATAGTTTAACGTAAACTAGTATACCATTTTTATGATTTATGGACAAATTACAGAAACATATTTTGTGTTTCATTCAAATAAGTTAGGTTTTTCTAAAGTAAAATTGTATAAAATGACCTGAGAATTTAATCTGGATGCATTTCAGTAATGACAGTTTGGTGTGAAAATGTTCAATGTATTTAAAATAAGACATCTTTAGTCCTCAGAATACTAGTTGATTTTTGCAGATGCATCTTTACACAATCCCCCTATTATGAGAGCACTGGGTGAAGTCTAAAACAATGCCACTGTGGTAGTGCACCGTGTCATTGGACTCCACAGGCCATAATCACCTCTATTTGGAAGGGTTAGGAGAGAGGACTATAAAACGTGACCTTTGCTTCGGCGCTAGTGATTCTTGTGGGGCCAGAGACCTTCCATTCCTATCCCGACAGGTTGAAACCTCCCTGATGACACTATGTAGGCAGGAGGAACAGTATACAGCCACAGTCCCAGCTACAGGAGTGGATAATATGTAGGCAGGAGGAACAGTATACAGCCACAGTCCCGGATAATATGTAGGCAGGAGGAACAGTATACAGCCACAGTCCCGGATAATATGTAGGCAGGAGGAACAGTATACAGCCACAGTCCCGGATAATATGTAGGCAGGAGGAACAGTATACAGCCACAGTCCCAGCTACAGGCGTGGATAATATGTAGGCAGGAGGAACAGTATATAGCCACAGTCCCAGCTACAGGCGTGGATAATATGTAGGCAGGAGGAACAGTATACAGCCACAGTCCCAGCTACAGGCGTGGATAATATGTAGGCAGGAGGAACAGTATACAGCCACAGTCCCAGCTACAGGCGTGGATAATATGTAGGCAGGAGGAACAGTATACAGCCACAGTCCCGGATAATATGTAGGCAGGAGGAACAGTATACAGCCACAGTCCCAGCTACAGGCGTGGATAATATGTAGGCAGGAGGAACAGTATATAGCCACAGTCCCAGCTACAGGCGTGGATAATATGTAGGCAGGAGGAACAGTATACAGCCACAGTCCCAGCTACAGGCGTGGATAATATGTAGGCAGGAGGACAGTATACAGCCACAGTCCCAGCTACAGGCTTGGATAATATGTAGGCAGGAGGAACAGTATATAGCCACAGTCCCAGCTACAGGCGTGGATAATATGTAGGCAGGAGGAACAGTATACAGCCACAGTCCCAGCTACAGGCTTGGATAATATGTAGGCAGGAGGAACAGTATATAGCCACAGTCCCAGCTACAGGCGTGGATAATATGTAGGCAGGAGGAACAGTATACAGCCACAGTCCCAGCTACAGGCGTGGATAATATGTAGGCAGGAGGAACAGTATACAGCCACAGTCCCAGCTACAGGCTTGGATAATATGTAGACAGGAGGAACAGTATACAGCCACAGTCCCAGCTAGAGGCTTGGATAATATGTAGGCAGGAGGACAATATACAGCCACAGTCCCAGCTACAGGCTTGGATAATATGTAGGCAGGAGGACAGTATACAGCCACAGTCCCAGCTACAGGCTTGGATAATATGTAGGCAGGAGGACAATATACAGCCACAGTCCCAGCTACAGGCTTGGATAATATGTAGGCAGGAGGACAGTATACAGCCACAGTCCCAGCTACAGGCTTGGATAATATGTAGACAGGAGGACAGTATACAGCCACAGTCCCAGCTACAGGCTTGGATAATATGTAGGCAGGAGGACAGTATACAGCCACAGTCCCAGCTACAGGCTTGGCTAATATGTAGGCAGGAGGACAGTATACAGCCACAGTCCCGGATAATATGTAGGCAGGAGGACAGTATACAGCCACAGTCCCAGCTACAGGCGTGGATAATATGTAGGCAGGAGGACAGTATACAGCCACTGTCCCAGCTACAGGCTTGGATAATATGTAGGCAGGAGGACAGTGTACAGCCACAGTCCCAGCTACATGCTTGGATAATATGCCGGCAGGAAGACAGTATATGGCCACAGTCCCAGCTACAGGCTTGGATAATATGTAGGCAGGAGGACAGTGTACAGCCACAGTCCCAGCTACAGGCTTGGATAATATGTAGACAGGAGGACAGTATACAGCCACAGTCCCAGCTACAGGTTTGGATAATATGTAGGCAGGAGGACAGTATACAGCCACAGTCCCAGCTACAGGCTTGGCTAATATGTAGGCAGGAGGACAGTATACAGCCACAGTCCCGGATAATATGTAGGCAGGAGGACAGTATACAGCCACAGTCCCAGCTACAGGCGTGGATAATATGTAGGCAGGAGGACAGTATACAGCCACAGTCCCAGCTACAGGCTTGGATAATATGTAGGCAGGAGGACAGTGTACAGCCACAGTCCCAGCTACATGCTTGGATAATATGTAGGCTGGGGAAAGGGGTGAGGAATGGGGGGGGTGAGGAAATTGAGAGAATTAAGGGGGAAGAGGAATTGGGGGTGAGGGGGATGTATTCACAGTCACACTGTGACACCGCATCTGAAAAAAACTGCTCATAGAGTTGTTTTACCCATGATAACTTACAAAAGGAATTCTGGGCTTCTCGGAAAGAATCCAGTCCTTGGATTTGTCCATTCTTGTCGTCAACTCTAGATGGGGCAAGGCTATAAATACTGAGTTGCTGGATTTTTGACCTTATAAGCCAAGTCTTCTCAGAGACTTCTTGTGAAACATACACATCACAGACTGCTAGGGAAGGAAATAGCTCAGTTTGTCTCTCTCTCTCTTTCATTTAGTCTCTCTAAGTTATGGCCAAGCATATCCTAACCAATCTGAGGTTCTGAACAAGAGAGAACACATGCTACCTTCACAGAGAGACAGAGAGAGAGACAGAGACAGAGACAGAGACAGAGACAAAGACAGAGACAAAGAGAGAGAGAGACAGAGAGAGACAGAGAGAGACAGAGAGAGACAGACAGAGAGAGATAATTTAATCAATTTTAGAATAAGGCAGTAACGTAATAAAATGTGGAAAAAGTGAAGGGGTTTGAATACTTTCCGAATGCACTATATATTATGACATGTGTTATGACGTGTTTAATTTGGTGTTCGGCAGCGTTCGACAGGGTTTTTCAGCTGGTCAAGCACACCATATTTTTTCTTGAATCTCGTCGAAGTTCAGTAGCCAAAGTCTAGGCCCCTAAGTCTGTGATTGGTCAACAGTAGGGATTCTTCAATGAAGTGTTTGCAGTTAGATGTAAAATTGCGCGACTAAGACGTTGGCAAAAACGTCTAAATTAATTACAGATTTCTTGAGCCATCTTAGATTAATTTGGACTATTTTGAGGAAGTGTACTGGCTATGGCATCTAAAGAGGGAGAAACAGTAATATTGATCGTTTTTTCTCGATTTTCAAGCGAACCTATGTATGCAAACCCCTTTATACTCCTGTAACACCTGAATCCTCTCTATGAGCTGGCCAGTGTCCACTGGCGCTACAGTTGAGTTCAGTCCCAAATGACACCCTATTCCCTACATAGTGCACTACTTTTGACCAGATTCCTATGTAGCGCACTATATAAGGAAGTAGTGCACTATATAGGGAATAGGGAGCCATTTAGGGTGCAGCCTTGGCCTCTGTGTGACGGCCCACGCTGGCTGTCGATGGGCGTTAGGGTGGGTTGTAACCCACAGTCCAAACACATTGCATCCTGGGTGTGTGGGAGTGAGACCCTGAGGGCCATGGCAGGGATGTCCCAGAATACCACTACCGTTGCTGGGCAGGAGACGCCACCTTTCACCCCTGTCTGCCACACCACCATCACCACCCCCTCACACACATGTAGGAACCATGCCCAGGGTTGTCAAAGTCACTGGTTTCTCCCGAGTGATTTTATACGTCAGGGTCCATAAAGAGGCCCACCACGTATTATATCTCCTCAGCCGTGGGCTCAGAGGTTTACAGTACACAGGTCACGGTTATTCCATCAACAACAGTACAGTGATATTGGAATGCATCCAGAAAACAAAACGTAGTTGAACAGTGTGGTAAAGAGAGGATTACCAGTGATACTGTGGTGCTTATGGAACCGTTTAGACAGCATGGGTCAGGTATATTCCATGCTTGATAGAGTGTAGTAATATCAAGTATACCCAAAATGAGATGGTGGTAGTTGTACAGCGTGGTTTGAAGACAGAGGATCTGTAATGCTGAGGTGCTATTCTGTTGAAGCACCACAGTCGTGTGGTCACTGTTAAGATACCAAATGAATGACTGGAGTGCATTATGCAACAAGGGGGAGATAGTGGACTCAGTCTCTCAACGGCAGTGGTTCCCAACCCCTCACAGTTTACCGGGACGGTCGTTGGGCCTTACTTGATTTGAGAGGTAGCATGTTATGCATCAACTGTGAGATATGTGAAATAGGGGTCCCGGGGGGGAAAAGCTTGGGAACCCCTAGTGTAAGGTACAAAATGGCCGACGTTATTGCTCCGCCTCTTTGCATGCTATGGACTAACCACGTCATACTTATTTCCCCGCTGTCTCTCAGCAGATCCATTAGATCCACTCAGCCTGCCTCGCCAGGGTTCTGGACAGACATCAGGGCAGCGGCATGTCGACAGTCACGAACAAACAATGCATCGTGGGACAGATCAAGGCAGCGAATCTGACATGCTCAGCCGAGGGAGCCTCAGATCTGCCGTGAGCGATTAGGCCAGAGCTGTGGAGATAATGAGGCTTTTTTCCTGATGGCTAGTGACATCGTCTCTTAACATTTACTATGAGCTGATAGCAAATGTATTTATTTTCTCTTTTCTCTCTCAGGACTCTCGGGAGTCTGAGGTGTGATGCTATAATGTTATGTCTGCCTCTGTCTGTCTGTCTGTCTGTCTGTCTGTCTGTCTGTCTGTCTGTCTGTCTGTCTGGCTGTCTGTCTGTCTGACTGTCTGGCTGGCTGTCTCGCTGGCTGTCTGTCCCTCTCTCTCTGTCCATCTGTCTGTCTCTCTCGCTGTCTGTCTGTCTCTCTGTCTGGCTAGCTCCTGTAGTTAAGGAGTGGGGAGTGACGTTGGTGGCTCATGTGATCTTTCGCTCGCTTGGCTAGGCCGAGCATGGCACAGATGGTTTCAGTGCAGGGCTTCTCCAGTGCCACAGATATCCTGTGGTATATCACTCACTCTAAAACTGTTCATTCAGTAACATAACAATGGTCTGTTTACTAAAAGGGAAAGAAGACTTAGAAATTTGACTGAGAAATCCCACCCTCATTGAACATTGATAATGGTAAAAACATTTATATATTACAAAAAGCACACGACACCTCAAACAATGTGCTTCGAAAGTGCAATAGCGGTTTGACATCTACGCCATCCAATTAGCTGGATGCTACATTGAGGGGTTGAGAGATCCATGGGAGGCGAAGCAAAAGCTAACTGGAGTCAGTGCCTCTGAGAGCAACACACACTCACATTACAAATCACTAATGAGAAGCGGGCAGGAGGACACAAGACTGTGAGATAGCAAGATAGTCGCTAGACAGCGCGAGGAGGAGCTGCTATAGTGATCTGTTCTGGAGTGCCAGGAGAAGAGGGAGGACAAGTACTGCGTCCTGAATGGCACCCTATTCTACTATATAGTGCACCCTATGGGCCCCTGGTCAAAGCTAGTGCACTGTATACATGAATAGGGTGCCATTTGGCACGCAGTCCAGCTGTGTAATACAGATGGGGGCCCCTCCACTTCCCTGTCGAATGTCTCATTGGTGTTGATAGCCACTCAGATGGAGTGGACCTAGAGCTCAGTGAGAGACCCTCTAACAAGAGTCACTCCAGCACTGTGCTAAAGGGACTTCTAGATTGCGTCCCAAATGGAAACCTATTCCTTATATATAGTACCCAATGGTCCCCGGTCAAAAGTAGTGCACTATATAGGGCATAGGGTGCTATTTGGGACGCAGATATAACAAGAGGAATTCACGGTTCAGGCAGTGTGTTTGGCTGTGAATGGAGTGAATAGCACAATTGTCTGAGGAGGGAGGGGATACGAAGGTGCTGGAGTGAAAAGGGTATATTTACATGCTGAGAGTGTTGTGAATGTAGCTAGACACAGAACAACGTTTATACCTGATACTGTCGTTAGTAGGACAGTACAGCTGTCAGACACAGAACAACGTTTATACCTGATACTGTCGTTAGTAGAACAGTACAGCTGTCAGACACAGAACAACGTTTATACCTGATACTGTCGTTAGTAGGACAGTACAGCTGTCAGACACAGAACAACGTTTATACCTGATACTGTCGTTAGTAGGACAGTACAGCTGTCAGACACAGAACAATGTTTATACCTGATACTGTCGTTAGTAGGACAGTACAGCTGTCAGACACAGAACAACGTTTATACCTGATACTTTCGTTAGTAGGACAGTACAGCTGTCAGACACAGAACAACGTTTATACCTGATACTGTCGTTAGTAGGACAGTACAGCTGTCAGACAGAGAACAACGTTTATACCTGATACTGTCGTTAGTAGGACAGTACAGCTGTCAGACAGAGAACAACGTTTATACCTGATACTGTCGTTAGTAGGACAGTACAGCTGTCAGACACAGAACAATGTTTATACCTGATACTGTCGTTAGTAGGACAGTACAGCTGTCAGACACAGAACAACGTTTATACCTGATACTGTCGTTAGTAGGACAGTACAGCTGTCACACACAAGGAGAACATGTAGCAGAATGTATTTGGTAACACTTGTAGTTACTAAGTGGTTACTACGTAACTACATGTTAATACAACGCTACTACAGGTATTACTGTGTAGTAACATACAGGTATGGGGACAGATTAAGGCAAAGTGTTACCATGTTTTTTTACTCCATAAACTGGTCATGTAAAGCAATGCTATTTTGAGAGGAAACACAGTATTGCTTGAAATCAGATATAAATCAATTGCAGAAAGACGGCCATGGAAAAAGTAGTGAGGAGAATTAGACAGCGCTCTTTGAAATTCTATCTCTGTGACAGATTACATTTGAAGCCTGTGATGTCTTCAGTGCTGTTTGTCCACTACTAAGCTAACGTAGCAGGCGTATAAGAAATGCCTGGAACTAGATGCTCTACATACTGGTCTTGACAAGAAGAAACAACCTGTCGGGGGAGGTTCTCTTCTGCACTGTTCAACCAATCCAGTAAATGTGGAGGAGGGGTTAAGATGGAGTGTCGCCTTGTTAACGTCCAATAGTGGAAGTTGCCTCGGAGGCTCTCTTTTCCTTTCAGCAGAGGCTAGCTGACTACAGTAGTCAAACGTATATTTCTGGGTGGCCGAAGGGAAAAATATCCTTTTGTGTCCTTCAACTAAAGTCTGACTGACACGTTCAGCTTACTACAGCAGGACTTCCAACGGACTTTCCCTAGAGAAAGCTCAAAAGTTTCATCTCCTCAGAGAGAGAGAGAGAGAGAGAGAGAGAGAGAGAGAGTTTGCCCAGTTCCTGAAGAAGGATCCAAAAAAAAGAGCTACCTCTGACAGGGGCGGTCTGACCTGATGGATCACCACAGCAACCAAAGACCGGGTTACCGGGGGAACAGGGTAAACTGGAGACATTACACTAAAGTCCAACATGGCTGAAATGGGCTTACACCAGTGATGAGTCAGTTCTCGAAACATTTATTTCATTGCGCTCTGACATATTTGTGGGGGTGTACTGTGGACGTCTCAAATTCCCTTTAAATTCCTTATCATACCTTTCCCAGCTATCCCGTCTCACTCCCATCCGCCAGAACAGGCTGCCAGTGTTAAAGGACAGCGTATCATCATGGCTCACCTACAAGAGGGAGGTGGAGGATTAAAAAGCCCTGTGGTTCAGCCTCATGTCTTTTTAAAAACACTTCCTTTTTATAATTACTCTGAGGAGCGCCAGTGATTGCATCCAAAATGGCACCCTATTCCCTGTGTAGTGCACTACTTTTGACCAGAGCCCTATGCCATTTGGGACGTAACCTTAAGAAACAGCATATGCCAAGAAGCATTAGTAGCTGGCACGCATCTGGTTAGATAAATCCTCTCACACGCTGTGGAATATTTTTTGTCCAACAAGGTTTGGAATTAATGGAAACGGAGCGCTTCGCTAATGTCAGGCGTGGCCGAGAGGGTCAATCTCTCACGGCTCGAGCAACATTGGAATCAGGCTGTTAAAATGGCCCTATCCCTCAGTGCCTGACAGTACTGCTCTGGACCCATCTATCTGGTTTCCTCATTCACCTCAACTCCTGTGGAAGTGCATCAAATGAATTAGCGTGTTATCAGTTGGGAGTAATGCTTTTTAGCCATTCTACTACAGGGAGAGGAGCCATGGTGCTGATCTCAAGTCAGAATGTGTCAAGAAAAGGAACGCTTAAAGGGGCATGTTGCTGATCTCAAGTCAGAATGTGTCAAGAAAAGGAACGCTTAAAGTGGCAGTCAGCAGTTGCAACATGCATTTTTGGGACTCATAACTGAATGATATGTAGGCATTAATTGTTGAAGAAAATCACTTCTAAATGTCTCGAGTTTAACAGTGTTAACAGAACCCTAAATATAAGCATGTTGTATTTCAATGTTTGTAAACAGTCTTTTTTATTTTATTTTATTTAACCTTATTTTACTAGGCAAGTCAGTTAAGAACAAATTCTTCTTTACATAATAGTAAATGTCAACAAACACTATATAGCCTCAAAACATGGTTACAACTCTAATTTTGATATGGCCAGACCTTGCATCCATAGCTCTGTCTATGAATTTGAGAGCGGTTACATTTCTCCAGGTCCATGATTGTTGCTTTAAGGAAGATGGTGGTACAGAACAATGAGATGTGCTGTCGTTAAGCTTCACCACATTGGAAATAACCACATTTAACAGTTTCATGTGTTATCCTGTGGGATTTCTTTGTAACTTTTAAACTGTACGATCAATCAATCAAGTATTATTTGTCAGTTTTCTATTCTGCTGTTTGTAAATGAACAAATTGTTCTTCTTCAGTCCCCTCCCCTCCTACACCAAAGACTGTTGAAGGGCATGTGTATTTTTGCGAGGACAAGCTTTATACGTGTGTGGTCAGCTGCCTTGCAAACTAACAGGACATGAGGTAGGCGTCTGAGTTTTTTTACCCCTGCTTTTCAGTCAAAGTCCAAAGGTCAAAAAGCATCCTCAATTAAAGTGTGTGTGTGTGCTGGCTTCACACAGAAAAACATTTGAAGTACATTTCTCCCAGAAATCTCTCAAAATGATCAAGCAAATCATTTGTTATTGATTGAGTCACAGTGCAGTGGGAGAAAAATGTACCTCTTGGGCCCACCGAGCGAGAGAACCTCTCTCAAGCCCAGAGATTTCCCCCGCTGCTTGTATTTTCTGAATGCTACTTTATCGTTACGACTTCGCTCAATAGTGCTCCACAAAAACATTGCCCCCTGGGAACCTATTCAGAGGGGCGAGAAGAGCAAAAAGGTCACTCAGTGTTAGACTCAGAGCAGGGGCCATACTCAGTGGTAGTGGACGCCAGGGGGGCTGGCTTAAGAAATCTGCCACCTGCCCTGTGGGACGGGACCGACCGTCTTGGCGGTTTACTACACTTTGTGTAAGGCCCATTTACAATATGGCGGCCATTATTGTTGCTCTCCAAAGTGCCTCTTCATTTGACACGTGTCTCTTTCTGAGCCAAAACAATTGTGTCTCTCCTCCCGTCAGCAATTTAGAGGATGACCGTCTGATGATCCTAACCTGTCAATCACCCAGCCACCTCCTGTTTCTCTGTCTTCCGATTGTAATATAAAGTCAATATAAAGTGTTATGGGCCGACAATGGTATCAGTGGGTTGAATGAATCGAGCTTGTAATTTAAAGGTGGCACGCTCTAATGCCTAAGGGGCCCTTGAGCTTGCCAATAAATGTTTATGGCACTGTGTTAGTGCCGCAAGACCCCAGGTCGAGCCAATTTGCTAAAGGAGGAAAACAATCCTTCCATTAACAGGTAATGTGAAGTATTATGTGGATTATAATTAATGGACATTTTTGAAGGGGTTAATACATTTTTCGTAAGGGAAAATCAAGTCTTCAGAAGCCGTTTTAAACCTCAAATACACTACAAGTTGTACATTTCATGAAGGTTATCCTGAACTGTATTAAAGGGAGAGGATTATTAGTGACCTCCCCCCAGGTCCATGTAGGCTCCTGCATGTCTGCACCGCTGTTCCCATAAACACCTCTTTCTTCCTTTTTACACGTTTATCTATTTCTCCCCATGTTATTAACTCTTTTTTTTATTATTCAGGGGAGCCCAATCGAGACCAGAGCCTCATTTCCAATGGTGCCCTGAGGACGTAAAAGAAAACATAAAACTACAAGATACAAGATACAATAACAGGTACATTACATTAGAGCATCACAAACATCACAGGCATCATAAACAAGTTATTAAAGTCAATCAATCAAAACAATTGCACACCTCGGTGAACACGTTTATCATCAGGGTTTTAAACTGTCCTGGTGGCACCAGGCAATCCAAATGTAATGAATTTTGTAAGTGATTCCCCCCCAAAATAAAAAAAAACGTATATATCTAGTTCTGTGGAGATTCGAGGAACCTCAAGAGTAACCAGCCCTGTGAATGGGTTTTGCATCTCATGTTTCAAACTTTAACAACAAAGTCAGACTTTAATGAGGACCAGCCAACTTACGGGACTTTAATGAGGACCAGCCAACCTTTTGATAAGGGTGCAGCGGTAAGTATTAAAACTGTTACTTGTGATAAAACGAAGGGCGCCATTGTAGACAGAATCCAAAGTTTTAAATGGTGTCACCATAGTCAAGAACTGTCAGGAAAGTTGACTGTACAATCTGCTTCCTGCTATTGAGAGAGAGGCAATATCTATTTCTAAAAAAGAATCCCACTTTAAATCTTAGCTTTTTAGCAAATTCATCAAGAAGTTTTTTAAACATCAAATCTTTATCAATTCAAATGCCCAGATGTTTATAGGTGGGAACCCCATCGATGAGAGAACCATCCAATGAATGAAAATGTAGTCCATCTGAAATGTTTTGTTGAGAATTACATACATTTACATTTAAGTCATTTAGCAGACGCTCTTATCCAGAGCGACTTACAAATTGGTGCATTCACCTAATGACATCCAGTGGAACAGCCACTTTACAATAGTGCATCTAAATCTTTTAAGGGGGGGGGGGGGGCAGAAGGATTGCTTTATCCTATCCTAGGTATTCCTTGAAGAGGTGGGGTTTCAGGTGTCTCCGGAAGGTGGTGATTGACTCCGCTGTCCTGGCGTCGTGAGGGAGTTTGTTCCACCATTGGGGTGCCAGAGCAGCGAACAGTTTTGACTGGGCTGAGCGGGAACTGTACTTCCTCAGTGGTAGGGAGGCGAGCCGGCCTGAGGTGGATGAACGCAGTGCCCTTGTTTGGGTGTAGGGCCTGATCAGAGCCTGAAGGTACTGAGGTGCCGTTCCCCTCACAGCTCCGTAGGCAAGCACCATGGTCTTGTAGCGAACAACATGTATTTAGTCTTGCCGACACAACACAGCTTGCCTCCCAAATGGTGCCCTATTCCCTATATAGTGCACTACTTTTGGCCAGGGCCCATAGGGTCCATTTGGGACAAACCCAGATTCTACTCCCACTTACAGTGCATTCGGGAAGGATTCAGACCCCTTATTTTTTTCAACATTTTGTTACGTTACAGCCTTATTCTGAAAATGTATTCCATATTTTTTTTCTCATCATTCTACATACATGCAGTGGGGAGAACAAGTATTTGATAGTATTTAACCTGGTCAAGAACTACAGGAAACATATGAACTCTGTAATTGCAAACAAAGGTTTCTGTACCAAATATTAAGTTCTGCTTTTCTGATGTATCAAATACTTATGTTATGCAATACAATGCAAATTAATTACTTAAAAATCATACAATGTGATTTTCTCAATTTTTGTTTTAGATTCCGTCTCTCACAGTTGAAGTGTACCTATGATAAAAAATTACAGACCTCTACATGCTTTGTAAGTAGGAAAACCTGCAAAATCGGCAGTGTATCAAATACTTGTTCTCCCCACTGTACATACAAAGTGAAAACAGGTTTTTAGAAATGTTTGACTTTTTATGGAGAACAACTCCCTGAAATATCTAAGTATTCAGACCCTTTGCTATGAGACTTGAAATTGAGCTCAGGTGCATCCTGTTTCCATTGATCATCCTTGAGATGTTTCTACATCTTGATTGGAGTCCACCTGTGGTAAATTTAATTGATTGGACATGATTTGGAAAGGCACACACCTGTCTATATAAGGTACCACAGTTGACAGTGCATGTCAGAGCAAAAACCAAGCCATGAGGTCGAATAAATTGTAAAGCTCCGAAACAGGATTGTGTCAAGGCACAGATCTGGGTAAGGGTACCAAAACATTTCGGCAGCATTGAAGGTCCCCAAGAACACAGTGGCCTCCATCATTCTTAAATGGAAGAAGTTTGGAACCACCAAGACTCTTCCTAGAGCTGGCCGCCCAGCCAAACTGAGCAATCGGGGGAGAAGGACCTTGGTCAGAGAGGGCTCCAGAGTTCCTCTATGGAGAACCTATGGAAAACCTTCCAGAGGGACAACCATCTCTGTAGCACTCCACCAATCAGGCCTTTATGGTAGAGTGGCCAGACGGAAGCCCCACTCCTCAGTAATAGGCACATGACACCCCGCTTGGAGTTTGGTAAAAGGCACCTAAAGGACTTTCAGACCATGAGAAACAAGATTCTCTGGTCTGATGAAACCAAGATTGAACTCTTTCACCAGAATGCCAATCGTCACGTCTTGAGGAAACCTGGCACCATCCCTACGGTGAAGTATCGTGGTGGCAGCATCACGCTATGGGGATGGTTTTCAGAGGCAGGCACTGGGAGACTAGTCGGGATCAAGGGAAAGATTAACGGAGCAAAGTACAGAGAGATCCTTGATGAAAACCTGCTCCAGAGCACTCAGGACCTCAGACTGGAGCGAAGGTTCACCTTCCAACAGGAATGGCTCTGAATGTCCTTGAGTGGCCCAGCCAGAGCCCGGACTTGAACCCAATCAAACATTTCTGGAGAGACCTGAAAATAGCTGTGCAGCGACGTTCCCCATCTAACCTGACAGAGATTGAGAGGATCTGCAGAGAAGAATGGGATAAACTCCTCAAATACAGGTGTGCCAAGTTTGTAGTGTCATACCCAAGAAGACTCAAGGCTGTAATCGCTGCCAAAGGTGCTTCAACAAAGTACTGAGTAAAGGGTCTGAATACTAATGTAAATGTGATATTTCTTTTTGTTTTTTTATTATACACTTACAAAGATTTCTAAAATCCTGTTTTTGCTTTGCCATTATGGGGTATTGTGTACAGATTGATAAGGGGAAAAACATTTTAATCCATTTTAGAATAAGGCTGTAACGTAACAAAATGTGGAAAAAGCCAAGGGGTCTGACTACTTCCCGAATGCACTGTAGACTTAGGGTTCCAAGTGAAGTCAAGCCACACTCAGGGGACAGATATCCAATGAATAAGACAAGGACCTTAAAGGATATTGCCAAAAATAGTTCACCCTCTACGGATCCCATTGCATATGGCTAAACCCCATCTATCAGGATTTATTTACCATACTCAATCAGATGCTGAGGACTCAATATCCTGCCACCACACCCACCCAGAACATTAGATTATATAGATGTGCATAGATCATAGATGTCCACCCCAAATTGAATTCTATTTTCCAAATCTGACCAAAAGAGGTCCGGGAAAGATTGTGGAAATCAGCCCTCCAGAAAATAATGTGTGAACAATGATTAGAGCTGGGATGATAAAATGAAAATTATTGACACTGACTATAACGACCACTTATCATGGGCATTTTGCTGATATTGCTCATTACGATAAGTAGCCTATACTTGAGAAATGTGAAGTTTGAAATGAAATAAGAGTGCTGATGTGGGTGATTGTTAATGGGACAATTGATAGCTACAACATTCAAACAAGTAGCAGTAGTTTAAAGGGTAGTTCAAAAGATCTGTGGTTGACATTACTGTTGTAAATGTATGATTATATTTATCATTATTGTATTAATTCAGGCAATTTATTGCAATACGGATTTTTTTTATAGATATGCTAAAGAGCCCATCTTTACACACAAGTACACACAAGTAGACTAGAAAGGCATGCTGGGCTGGTTAAAATCCCTGCCTTCACGTCAAGCACCATAGAATGTGGGTATGAAAACCAACTCTGAACTCAAAATAGTTAGTAAAACAGTTCTATTCCAAAATCTTTATGTGTCAGCTATTTAGGGATGTTTCTGTAGAAGCATAGTGAAATAATGAAAACCAATTGGATGCTAACATTAGCAATGTGCCACCATGACAAACTAGGACATCCAAACATTCTCCCTAGGTAATAAAACGGTAGATTGATTCTCCCTAGGTAATAAAACAGTAGATTGATTCTCCCTAGGTAATAAAACAGTAGATTGATTCTCCCTAGGTAAGAAACCGATGGATTGATTCTCGCTAGATAAGAAAACTATTAAAAACCTATCTAACTGTCCTCTGTCCTACTTCCACACAAAAGATAGAAATATCCAAATTTGATTTCACCTTGGATGATGAAATGGCAAACTTGGCCGTGGGCCACAGTCCTCTCCCTCTAATGAGCCGGTTCTCTCTTGGGCTAGAACCTCCATGTATGATGTTCACACATCTGTCTAAAGAACATGGGGGCTGCCTTTGAGGAACAAAGCTAGTCATCACAGGCAGCGTGAACATAGATATATCGTCCCTGACACAGATGAGGCTTCTGTCCTGCAAAACCCTGTGGCTCAGACTGACTCCGTACCGGAGCTCCTGATTGTGATAGGTGAAACACAAAACGCACCCGAACGGGATTCTTCCTGTCAGGGTCAAGAGGGGTCGAGGAGGAGAGGTGGGGGCCCCAGGGGTGTGCTCCAAATGGAGGATTCTTAATAGCGAGGGTGGGGTATCTACCTGGCCTGGATCACTGGACCGTATAGAGGAGAAGAGACAGCCAGGGATAGTGCTGTTACTGTTAAACTGTATATTCTCCAGGTTGGATTCCCTAACCCCTGGGGGAGTCAAAATAACTGGTCTATACATTCTCCAGGATGGATTCCCTAACCCCTGGGTAGTCAAAATAACTGGTCTATACATTCTCCAGGATGGATTCCCTAACCCCTAGGTAGTCAAAATAACTGGTCTATACATTCTCCAGGATGGATTCCCTAACCCCTAGGTAGTCAAAATAACTGGTCTATACATTCTCCAGGTTGGATTCCCTAACCCCTAGGTAGTCAAAATAACTGGTCTATACATTCTCCAGGATGGATTCCCTAACCCCTAGGTAGTCAAAATAACTGGTCTATACATTCTCCAGGTTGGATTCTCCAACCCCTGGGTAGTCAAAATAACTGGTCTATACATTCTCCAGGTTGGATTCCCTAACCCCTAGGTAGTCAAAATAACTGGTCTATACATTCTCCAGGTTGGATTCCCTAACCCCTAGGTAGTCAAAATAACTGGTGTATACATTCTCCAGGATGGATTCCCTAACCCCTGGGTAGTCAAAATAACCGGTCTATACATTCTCCAGGATTGATTCCCTAACCACTAGGTAGTCAAAATAACTGGTCTATACTGCCCTGTCCTATCGAGATGTGTGACACTGGGAAGCACATTAGAAGTTTTGATCCAGGCTTTTTCCAAATCTGACACTGACAGAGAAAGGACAGTACTTTTCAAGCATCATGTAAATAAATGTTACTACTGGAGGGGAAAACTGGCCAACCATGAACGGTCTTCTCAACAGTTGATGTCAGCTCTGTCTTAATAAAGTGACACCAAGCTCCCATGGCAGTACATCTCAGTCTTAATAAAGTGTCACCAAGCCCCATGGCAGTACAGTAGATCTCAGCCTTAATAAAGTGTCACCAAGCCCCATGGCAGTACAGTAGATCTCAGTCTTAATAAAGTGTCACCAAACCCCATGGCTGTACAGTAGATCTCAGCCTTAATAAAGTGACACCAAGCCCCATGGCTGTACAGTAGATCTCAGTCTTAATAAAGTGACACCAAGCCCCATGGCTGTACAGTAGATCTCAGTCTTAATAAAGTGACACCAAGCCCCATGGCTGTACAGTAGATCTCAGCCTTAATAAAGTGTCACCAAGCCCCATGGCAGTACAGTAGATCTCAGCCTTAATAAAGTGTCACCAAGCCCCATGGCAGTACAGTAGATCTCAGCCTTAATAAAGTGTCACCAAGCCCCATGGCAGTACAGTAGATCTCAGCCTTAATAAAGTGTCACCAAGCCCCGTGGCAGTACAGTAGATCTCAGCCTTAATAAAGTGACACCAAGCCCCATGGCAGAACAGTAGATCTCAGCCTTAATAAAGGGACACCAAGCCCCATGGCTGTACAGTAGATCTCAGCCTTAATAAAGTGTCACCAAGCCCCATGGCAGTACAGTAGATCTTAGCCTTAATAAAGTGACACCAAGCCCCATGGCTGTACAGTAGATCTCAGCCTTAATAAAGGGACACCAAGCCCCATGGCTGTACAGTAGATCTCAGCCTTAATAAAGTGACACCAAGCCCCATGGCTGTACAGTAGATCTCAGTCTTAATAAAGTGTCACCAAGCCCCATGGCTGTACAGTAGATCTCAGCCTTAATAAAGTGTCACCAAGCCCCATGGCTGTACAGTAGATCTCAGCCTTAATAAAGTGACACCAAGCCCCATGGCTGTACAGTAGATTTCAGCCTTAATAAAGTGTCACCAAGCCCCATGGCAGTACAGTAGATCTCAGCCTTAATAAAGTGTCACCAAGCCCCATGGCAGTACAGTAGATCTTAGCCTTAATAAAGTGACACATATAGCAGATGGAGAGGGCTTGTCACAATTATACAGTTGATCTGTGCCTGAGAGAGGAACAGCCTATGAATCTGCCCTTTACCATCCTTAGTGGTGCCATAACTTCACTAATACAGCACTGGGATTATTTTTCTCCCCAATTTCGTGATTACGACCTTGTCTCACCGCTGCAACTTTTTGGGGGTTTTGGTTACACAGCTTCCAATTGTTTCACTGTGAGAATATAATATTTATTTCCTTGATTCCTTGCGTCCTCTCCTTGCCTCCTTCTTAAAACGCATTGGAGGAGGTTCCAAGGTACTTCCCCAAACTTCTTCTTTGATGCATTTTGAGGAAGGTGCGAGGAGAGGGGACACGGGGACGTGAGGAATCAAGGAAATTCCATTGAGATTCTCCCTCCATCTCTGATGGTGTGTCCCTGATCCTTCCTCTGACGTGCAGCGGAGCAGATTGACATTCTGATTTCTGCCAGAGGGCAGAGGAAACTCATTGACCCTCTGTGCGACTTGCTTCTTCCCTGAGACGGCCTCCAGAGAAGATGATGTTACATGGGGCCCGTCTCAAATGGCACCCTATTCCCTACAAAGTAAAGTATGTTTATATTCTGTATACAGCTTATGGGCCGAGGTCAAAAATAGTGCACTATGCATAGTAAATAGGGTACCATTTGGGATGCACATGTTCAATCAATACCCAAGCTGACTGGACTTTCACACAGCACCATTTATAAATGTTTTCAAGACACCCACTTGACAGGTAACTAAGATATGTAGATGTACATAATAGGGTCATAGTATATATCAGTATAGCATCCAATTCACTTGAGAAAATACCTCACTGATATGATATATTGCATGGATTGAGTGGTGCAGTTAAATGTATAGAAATATTGCATTGTGCCATTAATCAATATCAGGTCAATTACATATAATATAGAAGGCGAGGTTGTCAGTATCCCAACCACTGATCCTGTTGAATTCTTATAAACCTAGGCCCATATTCATAAAAAGTAAGAGAGCTGATCTAGGGTCAGTTTAGACTTTTAAGTCATAATGAATAAGAACGGGGACCTGATTCTAGAGCAGTACTCTAGGACGATTTGTGAATACAGGCCCAGATTTTATTTAAAAATAATGGGCAAACACATACTGAAGTCCAACTTTAACAACAGCTTTGCTGTTCATACACTGATCACATAATTTGTGTATTAGTAAGGCATCTGCCCTCAATGAACCCATTATCACAGACACCATTTATCCTGGCACACTGCAGAGGGCTGAACGTTTCGTGCTATGATCAATCATCCATTTCAAGCTCTCGCTCTGCCTTTCGGTTTTCTGTACGTCCAAAGTTTAACCGCTTCTCGTCTAATTGGCCACCGAGCTCCGGTTGGCTATATTAAATAATGGGCACCTCTTTCAAGCCACGTCTTTGAACCAATGGAAATGATCAGTGCAGCGAGTTGAAAGTCACATAGTTCATTTCCCAGGATAACTAGGCGTGCAATTAGAATTTGACAAAGATAGGGGAAAAGAAATGGCTTCCTCCAGTATTTGGAGACCTATATTTGGAAGGGGGCGGAAGAGTAATTAATGGACTCTGTGGCTTTTTGCTGCTTTAATCAAACGTGTGGCTATCTGACGGCGAGGCGGACACCTCTGGTCACGAGGAATCTGACGGCGATGCGGACGGCCCACCCCTGGTCACGAGGAATCTGACGGTGATGCGGACGGCCCACCTCTGGTCACGAGGAATCTGACGGTGATGCGGACGGCCCACCCCTGGTCACGAGGAATCTGACGGTGATGCGGACGGCCCACCTCTGGTCACGAGGAATCTGACGGCGATGCGGACGGCCCACCCCTGGTCACGAGGAATCTGACGGCGAGGCGGACGGCCCACCCATGGTCACGAGGAATCTGACGGCGATGCGGACGGCCCACCCCTGGTCACGAGGAATCTGACGGTGATGCGGACGGCCCACCTCTGGTCACGAGGAATCTGACGGTGATGCGGACGGCCCACCCCTGGTCACGAGGAATCTGACGGTGATGCGGACGGCCCACCTCTGGTCACGAGGAATCTGACGGCGATGCGGACGGCCCACCCCTGGTCACGAGGAATCTGACGGCGAGGCGGACGGCCCACCCATGGTCACGAGGAATCTGACGGCGATGCGGACGGCCCACCCCTGGTCACGAGGAATCTGACGGCGAGGCGGACGGCCCACCTCTGGTCACGAGGAATCTGACGGCGAGGCGGACGGCCCACCCCTGGTCACGAGGAATCTGACGGCGATGCGGGCGGACCACCCCTGGTCACGAGGAATCTTACGGCGAGGCGGACGGCCCACCCCTGGTCACGAGGAATCTGACGGCGAGGCGGGCGGTCCACCCCTGGTCATGAGGAATCTGACGGCGAGGCGGATGGCCCACCCCTGGTCACGAGGAATCTGACGGCGAGGCGGACGGCCCACCCATGGCCACGAGGAATCTGACGGCGAGGCGGACGGCCCACCCCTGGTCACGAGGAATCTGACGGCGAGGCCCGACGGCCCACCCCTGGTCACGAGGAATCTGACGGCGAGGCGCTTCTGGAAATAAATTCTCTCTCCTCCAAGTGTTAAATGAACGATTGGATCTGTAAATCACAGACCTGCTAAGATGGCCTTCTGCCATGAAGGGAGGAGAGGGGAGTCAGTCCCTAAAATATCCCTTGCTCTAAATATGACAACTTTACTGATTCATTAGTCTGAGTTCTAAACAACATAGATTCCCCTGTGAAAAGTGTGACAATTGACTAAAGACCTCCAGAAGGCCTTTAAATCCTTACAGACAAAAGCTAACCTTAAGTATGACATACTGTCATGCGAGACACAATTAGTATTACCAGAGCTCAAACACTCCAACTTTCCCACAGTTTTATTATTCACTGACAGCCAATTGGGGGATTGATTTGGAGAGAAAAAAATCTATCCGTTTTATTAATCACGTTTTTAATGTGTGAGCGTAAGAGTTGAGGGATGGCACTGGAAAATGGCATGCTTAATTTGCCCATTGTCCTTAGGAGGCACTCGATCTTGGTGAACAGTAGGAACATCAATAATTTAGCAGAACTCCCAGACAAATGGCATTTCTGTTAAAACTAATGTGGCCTTGTGCATATCGGGCCCCGCTTGGCACTCTAGGAGCATTACGTTGGAGGAAGGAGAGCTTTCTGAGAGCACACACACCTTTCTCATGCATGCCATCACCATCACATCCGTAAATGCATGAAACAGGCAATATACTGTATCTCTCTTATCCTAACCACTTCTGAAGAGCAGTTTCCGCTGTAACAGGTGGGTTGGTGTAAGAGAGGTGGTTCAGAAACTGCCTGAGACCTGAAGACTAGCGTTAGCTCCCTGAGATGATATTTAGGCTTGAGCTCGGTGGGCTAAAACAGCCCTTGGTGAACAAGAGACTCTCGGTTGGTCACAGGTGCTTATTGCAGAATATATAAATGTGAAGAACCACTTGGTAGCTTTCAGGTTCCAGCACCTCAAAACGTCTCCTATTAAAACCTCTGTCCATACTAGTGCCCTCTGACCAAAGATCTTACCAAAGCTGAAACGGCCTCAATTCATCAATGTGACGTTACCACAAATGCCCTCCTTCAGACACAAAGCAAGTATGAAGCAGGAGGCACTCTCTTGCGCACACGTGCAGATACCGTGTACGTAAAGGTACCTACGTGGGTGATGCTAACAAGAGCAGCCTCTTGCTTTAAGACCTCTCAATAGAGTCTTTGTTTGTGCCACCGTTTATTCTCAGGTTATATCACTGAGTCTCAGCGCAACAGCTGAACATGTTCCATTCCAAGATCAAGGTTTCTATTTCTAGAACACATGTGTTTTCGGTAACATGCATGAGATGCCGCATTCATACATATTTCAAAAGCATTTCATTCAGAGGGCGTGCAGCATCAACTCCCCCCCCCCCCCCCCCCACTCCCCTGAACATTAACACTATGTGGGAATTTGCTTTAACAGGTCAGAATCTCTCAAGGACAAGGGGAAGACTGTGTGGCAATGAATGACTTCCCACAATCCATCAGGCTCCTGTCCTTCCTGAGCGATGATGGAGGTCATTATTCCATCCTGACACCTCCACGCCACAGCCTCTCCTTCACACGTGCTCCTTTAGACAGTGTGTTTTGTTTTAACTGGTAAGTGTAGTGATATTTCTTTATGGCTTTTGGCCAAGGCATGAGTTGATGCCGCATGCAGGAAAGGAGGGAGAAAGAGAGAAATGGATGCAGCCTTGTGAAGCTCTGTACAGGGCAGACGCCCTCTACTCTCTGAGGCGTGGGGTACAGGCGTGGATCAGTCACCTGTCATGGATCAGTCACCTGTCATGGATCAGTCCTACGTCATGGATCAGTCCTACATCATGGATCAGTCCTACATCATGGATCAGTCCTACATCATGGATCAGTCCTACATCATGGATCAGTCCTACATCATGGATCAGTCCTACATCATGGATCAGTCCTACATCATGGATCAGTCCTACGTCATGGATCAGTCCTACATCATGGATCAGTCCGTCATGGATCAGTCCTACGTCATGGACCAGTCCTACATCATGGATCAGTCCTACATCATGGATCAGTCACCTGTCATGGATCAGTCCTACATCATGGATCAGTCACCTGTCATGGATCAGTCCTACGTCATGGATCAGTCCTACATCATGGATCAGTCCTACGTCATGGATCAGTCACCTGTCATGGATCAGTCCTACATCATGGATCAGTCCTACATCATGGATCAGTCCTACATCATGGATCAGTCCTACATCATGGATCAGTCCTACATCATGGATCAGTCCTACATCATGGATCAGTCCTACATCATGGATCAGTCCTACGTCATGGATCAGTCCTACATCATGGATCAGTCCGTCATGGATCAGTCCTACGTCATGGACCAGTCTTACATCATGGATCAGTCCTACATCATGGATCAGTCACCTGTCATGGATCAGTCCTACATCATGGATCAGTCACCTGTCATGGATCAGTCCATCATGGATCTGTCCTACATCATGGATCAGTCCTACATCATGGATCAGTCCTACATCATGGATCAGTCCTACGTCATGGATCAGTCCTACATCATGGATCAGTCCTACGTCATGGATCAGTCCTACATCATGGATCAGTCCTACATCATGGATCAGTCCTACGTCATGGATCAGTCCTACATCATGGATCAGTCCTACGTCATGGATCAGTCACCTGTCATGGATCAGTCCTACATCATGGATCAGTCACCTGTCACGGATCAGTCACCCGTCATGGATCAGTCACCTGTCATGGATCAGTCCTACATCATGGATCAGTCCTACATCATGGATCAGTCCTACATCATGGATCAGTCCTACATCATGGATCAGTCCTACGTCATGGATCAGTCCTACGTCATGGATCAGTCCTACATCATGGATCAGTCCTACATCATGGATCAGTCACCTGTCATGGATCCGTCCTACGCCAACAGGAAAATAAGTCCACTTGTGAGCACTTGATGATGACGAGGCCAAAATAATAGCTCCTTAACGACGTGGCTCTCCACTCTCTCTAATACTGTGAGTTATTACACTCCAAAGGAGAGGAGTGTGGGATGATTGACGGGAGAGATTAGCGTGACTGGCAGTGGCTACAAACATACCCAGCGGCGTGCCGACGCCACCCACGCACAGGCAGCCATTTGCCCTTCCTCCACTTCCAGCGTCAGGTCTATTGCTGTTTACACGTCAGGTTGAATTCCCTCAAAGGGCACAGCAGACAGTTGTGACCACATCACCGGGTTACCTTGCACTCATAAACTTAGGCAGAATAAGCCTATAGGTGCTTGTAATGGCAGAACAGGCATATTATGTGCCAGCATTGACACAGGCCGGCTCTCTCTCACAGACCTGTAGCTGTGACGATTCACCACAGAAACAAGCAGACAAACAAAACCTCCTTCATCCACTGAGCTGCTCAGACTATAGGAGACATTATTAAAACGCATGCATAAAGACGACGGCCCTATTGGCACTCAAAAACATTTAATACCTTTTTACATCCAATATGCAAGTACATAAACAGTTATGGAGTGGTGGTGGTGGGGGGGGGGTCATATTTGAGCGAATTCCTGAAAGCAAACAGTTTCATGGAGCAGGCAGCTCTGAATGAAAACAGGAAGAGAGCGAGCATGTTGCCATGACAACAGGCTGAGCGAGCGCAAGCCTGTGCCGGGGTCGGAAGCATCTCCAGGCGTGCGGCGGGCGGGCGGTAGCGGCAACCCAGACGGTGTGGGTTTAACCT
This sequence comes from Salvelinus fontinalis, assembly GCF_029448725.1. Classification (NCBI taxonomy): domain Eukaryota; kingdom Metazoa; phylum Chordata; class Actinopteri; order Salmoniformes; family Salmonidae; genus Salvelinus; species Salvelinus fontinalis. The sequence goes on along the minus strand of NC_074703.1, from coordinate 26,858,385 downwards.
CTTAAGTGGCGGGAAGCAAAGCGTCAGTCACTGATGGGATCATGGGAAATGAAAGAAAGCGTAGGAAAGGGTCAGAATCTGGGCGTCGGAAGGGGGACCTCAGCCTCGAGTTACTGTATACAGGCACAAACAACATGATAATGGTAATGAGTTGTTTCACCACCCCAATCCTGCCACGGCCAACTACAGAGATACAAGAATAGACAAACAAACTGAATAGCAACACAGGAGAACACACAAACACACACACACACACACACACACACACACACACACACACACTTACTGAGCATAGCTTAAGGGGAGAGGCTGCTCAGCATGGGGAGAACAGTATGGATTCATCAATCTGTAGGACACACACACACACACACAACTGCTGTTATTATCAGCTAGCATAAGCATTCCCAGATGGAGGAGCACATTGACATTCGGAAGCCTGCTACGTGACGTCAGCAGGGGGAATTTGAAGGAGCTAATTCTAAGGGTTTTTCTCCAATCAGTAATCGGTTCCCATCACTACCAGAATTCTCTGGGCATTCTAAGGCCCGTTCTAGCTACTATTTCATTAGAGAGTTTCAATGAACACTGGGCAAATAGACACTAGAACACATCTGTAGAATGATGTCAGAAAAGGAGAAACTCAAGTCATATGGAGCTGTAGCTCTTGCACCTTCACATACTGTACAAACTCACGGTGTGCATCTCAAATGGCACCAAATTCTCTACATGCTGTGGGAATAGGGTGCCAGGAAATAGGCTGCTATTTGGGACCATCTAAAATCACATTTTATTGGTCACATACAGATGTTATTGTTGGTGTAAGGAAATGCTTGTAGTATCCATTCACACGTATCATCATCATAATCACCACCCCAACTACTGTTGTCATTGTCCCCATCAGCATCATCACCATGCACCACACTGCCCTGTAAACAGAAGCAGCACTGTTCACAACACATTATCCTCCCTACAGCAAATCCCAGACTGAGCTCCTGACTGTGGTGTTGTGGTCTTCCTGTCTGCTTTAGCAGAGGTCCAAGTTGAGGGGTAAGGAGGAGGTCAAAGTTTAGGGGCACGGAAGAGGTCAAAGTTGAGGAGCACGGAGGAGGTCAAAGTTGAGAGGCAAGGAAGAGGCCAAAGTTGAGGGGCACGGAAGACTAGATGGCGTTGAGAGAACTCATAATATGACTACCTCAAATGGCAACACCAGTGTTAATTAAAACAACTGGAGATAACTTCTCAAGCTTTAGCATTTATATGTGACAGAAAACAAAGCCAGGAAAGGGGACAGGGCCTGTGTTCTGGGACCTGACCTCGCTTTCATCTGTCATTGCTGAAAGGCATGTGAGATGTGCGGATTTGGTCCCTCCGCTAAGTGTTTGCTATAGACATGCTCTCTTGTCTTGGTGCTAGTCAGTGCTAGTAGAAAAAGCCAAGTGCATTTTTCACTGTCTGATCCGTGGAACTAATTTAAGATAATGCCCACTGGCATCAGTCGTTCCCTGGTATAACAGTGACTGAGGGGACGGCGGTGGTGGCTGGAGTTGCAGCAACGCCAACCAGCCATCTAATTTCCATGGGAATAAGTCCCCATTATTCTACTTTAACACCCTGTCAAGGGAGGATTAGGAGCCTGTGGGTTCTCTAGCACACGCAGTCTGGGGAGGTGAGAGATCTCAGGCTCGCAGCGCTCAGGGGAGAAGTAAAGCCCAGGAGCACAGGAATAACATGAGAGAGAGGCTTAGGCATCAAAGTGAAGCAGTCAGGCAGCCTCCTCCACCACACTGAGACATGAGATTACCATGAACATCATCAGAGGAGCATGGGGGAGCGACCTCTAGGAACGCAATTACAGCAATACTGTAGTTGAAGGCTGGCAGACAGAGCTTTAATTATTTAATTATTGACTGGATCAATGGTCCAGACGTTTTATCGCCTTCTGTGGTGCTCTCGATACTCCTGGTGTGGTGCTCTCTATCCTCCTGGTGTGGTGCTCTCTATACTCCTGGTGTGGTGCTCTCTATCCTCCTGGTGTGGTGCTCTCTATACTCCTGGTATGGTGCTCTCTATACTCCTGGTGTGGTGCTCTCTAGACTCCTGGTGTGGCAATTGCTTTACTCCTGGTGTGGTGCTCTCTATACTCCTGGTGTGGTGCTCTCTATCCTCCTGGTGTGGTGCTCTCTATCCTCCTGGTGTGGTGCTCTCTATCCTCCTGGTGTGGTGCTCTCTAGACTCCTGGTGTGGCAATTGCTTTACTCCTGGTGTGGTGCTCTCTATCCTCCTGGTGTGGTGCTCTCTACCCTCCTGGTGTGGTGCTCCCTATACTCCTGGTGTGGTGCTCTCTATCCTCCTGGTGTGGTGCTCTCTATCCTCCTGGTGTGGTGCTCTCTATCCTCCTGGTGTGGTGCTCTCTACCCTCCTGGTGTGGTGCTCCCTATCCTCCTGGTGTGGTGCTCTCTATACTCCTGGTGTGGTGCTCTCTATCCTCCTGGTGTGGTGCTCTCTATCCTCCTGGTGTGGTGCTCTCTATCCTCCTGGTGTGGTGCTCTCTATCCTCCTGGTGTGGTGCTCTCTATCCTCCTGGTGTGGTGCTCTCTATTCTCCTGGTGTGGTGCTCTCCATTCTCCTGGTGTGGTGCTCTCTATCCTCCTGGTGTGGTGCTCTCGATCCTCCTGGTGTGGTGCTCTCTATCCTCCTGGTGTGGTGCTCTCGATCCTCCTGGTGTGGTGCTCTCTATCCTCCTGGTGTGGTGCTCTCGATCCTCCTGGTGTGGTGCTCTCTATCCTCCTGGTGTGGTGCTCTCTATTCTCCTGGAGTGGTGCTCTCTATACTACTGGTGTGGTGCTCTCTATCCTCCTGGTGTGGTGCTCTCTATCCTCCTGGTGTGGTGATTGCTTTACTCCTGGTGTGGTGCTCTCTATACTCCTGGTGTGGTGCTCTCTATACTCCTGGTGTGGTGCTCTCTATCCTCCTGGTGTGGTGATTGCTTTACTCCTGGTGTGGTGCTCTCTATATTCCTGGTGTGGTGCTCTCTATACTCCTGGTGTGGTGCTCTCTATCCTCCTGGTGTGGTGCTCTATATCCTCCTGGTGTGGTGCTCTCTAGACTCCTGGTGTGGCGATTGCTTTACTCCTGGTGTGGTGCTCTCTATACTCCTGGTGTGGTGCTCTCTATACTCCTGGTGTGGTGCTCTCTATCCTCCTGGTGTGGTGCTCTATATCCTCCTGGTGTGGTGCTCTCTAGACTCCTGGTGTGGCGATTGCTTTACTCCTGGTGTGGTGCTCTCTATCCTCCTGGTGTGGTGCTCTCTATCCTCCTGGTGTGGCGCTCCCTATACTCCTGGTGTGGTGCTCTCTATACTCCTGGTGTGGTGCTCTCTATCCTCCTGGTGTGGTGCTCTCTATACTCCTGGTGTGGTGCTCTCTATACTCCTGGTGTGGTGCTCTCTATCCTCCTGGTGTGGTGCTCTCTATACTCCTGGTGTGGTGCTCTCTATCCTCCTGGTGTGGTGCTCTCTATACTCCTGGTGTGGTCCTCTCTATCCTCCTGGTATGGTGCTCTCTATACTCCTGGTGTGGTGCTCTCTATCCTCCTGGTGTGGTGCTCTCTATACTCCTGGTATGGTGCTCTCTATCCTCCTGGTGTGGTGCTCTCTATCCTCCTGGTGTGGTGCTCTCTATACTCCTGGTGTGGTGCTCTCTATCCTCCTGGTGTGGTGCTCTCTATACTCCTGGTGTGGTGCTCTCTATACTCCTGGTGTGGTGCTCTCTATCCTCCTGGTGTGGTGCTCTCTATCCTCCTGGTGTGGTGCTCTCTATCCTCCTGGTGTGGTGCTCTCTATCCTCCTGGTGTGGTGCTCTCTATACTCCTGGTGTGGTGCTCTCTATCCTCCTGGTGTGGTGCTCTCTATACTCCTGGTGTGGTGCTCTCTATACTCCTGGTGTGGTGCTCTCTATCCTCCTGGTATGGTGCTCTCTATACTCCTGGTGTGGTGCTCTCTATCCTCCTGGTGTGGTGCTCTCTATCCTCCTGGTGTGGTGCTCTCTATCCTCCTGGTGTGGTGCTCTCTATACTCCTGGTGTGGTGCTCTCTATCCTCCTGGTGTGGTGCTCTCTATACTCCTGGTGTGGTGCTCTCGATCCTCCTGGTGTGGTGCTCTCTATCCTCCTGGTGTGGTGCTCTCTATACTCCTGGTGTGGTGCTCTCTATCCTCCTGGTGTGGTGCTCTCTATACTCCTGGTGTGGTGCTCTCGATCCTCCTGGTCTGGTACAGGGAGTACCAGTACCAGATCAATGTGGAGCTATATACAGGGAGTACCAGTACCAGATCAACTAGACATCAGGATAGATAATAATAAGGTATTTGAGGTAGATATGTACATGAAGGCAGGATAAAGTGACTAGGCATCAGGATAGATAATAATAAGGTATTTGAGGTAGATATGTACATGAAGGCAGGGTAAAGTGACTAGACATCAGGATAGATAATAAAGTATTTGAGGTAGATATGTACATGAAGGCAGGGTAAAGTGACTAGACATCAGGATAGATAATAATAAGGTATTTGAGGTAGATATGTACATGAAGGCAGGGTAAAGTGACTAAGCATCAGGATAGATAATAATAAGGTATTGAGGTAGATATGTACATGAAGGCAGTGTAAAGTGACTAAGCATCAGGATAGATAATAATAAGGGTAAAATAAAGAGCGGAGTAGCAGCAGCAAATAATGAGTGTAAAAGTGTGTCTGTGTGAATGTGCGTGTATGTATGTATGTGTGTGTGTTTGTGTTGTGTCGGTATGCGTGTGTGTGTGTAGTGTTTATGAATGTGTGAGGGTTTTGTGTCGGTGTAAAAGCTTAGTGTGTGTGAGTGAGTGTGTATATTGTGTGTATATAAAGTGGATGTGCACAGGTTCAGGGCAAGATAGAGTCAGTGCAGACAGTTCAGGTAACATTAATTGACTATTTCGCAGTCTGGCTATTTAGCAGCCTTATAGCTTGGGGTAGAAGCTGTCTCTGAGCTTGTTGGTCTGAGAGCCAACGCTTCGATACCGTTTTCCGGTCCGCACCACCCTTTGTAGCGCTTTGCTTTTGCTGTCAAGGGCGGTGATATTGCCATACCAAGTGGTGATGCAGCCAGTCAAGATGCTCTCAATGGTGCAGCTGTAGAACTTTTTGAGGATCTGAGGACCCATGACAAATCTTTTCAGCCTCCTGAGGGGGAAGAGGTGTTGTCGTGCCCTCTTCATAACTGTGCGGGTGTGTGTGGACCATTTTAAGTCCTTAATGATGTGGACACCAAGGAACTTGAAGCTCTCGACCCACTCCACAAAAGCTCTGTCGATGTGGATGGGAGTGTGCTCTCCCCTCTTTCTTCTATAGTCCACAATCAGCTCCTTGGTCTTACTAACATAGAGGGAGAGATTGTTGTCCTGGCACCACACTGCTAAGTCTCTGACCTCCTCCCTGTAGTCCACAATCAGCTCCTTGGTCTTACTAACATAGAGGGAGAGATTGTTGTCCTGGCACCACACTGCTAAGTCTCTGACCTCCTCCCTGTAGTCCACAATCAGCTCCTTGGTCTTACTAACATTGAGGGAGAGATTGTTGTCCTGGCACCACACTGCTAAGTCTCTGACCTCCTCCCTGTAGTCCACAATCAGCTCCTTGGTCTTACTAACATAGAGGGAGAGATTGTTGTCCTGGCACCACACTGCTAAGTCTCTGACCTCCTCCCTGTAGTCCACAATCAGCTCCTAGGTCTTACTAACATAGAGGGAGAGATTGTTGTCCTGGCACCACACTGCTAAGTCTCTGACCTCCTCCCTGTAGTCCACAATCAGCTCCTAGGTCTTACTAACATAGAGGGAGAGATTGTTGTCCTGGCACCACACTGCTAAGTCTCTGACCTCCTCCCTGTAGTCCACAATCAGCTCCTTGGTCTTACTAACATAGAGGGAGAGATTGTTGTCCTGGCACCACACTGCTAAGTCTCTGACCTCCTCCCTGTAGTCCACAATCAGCTCCTTGGTCTTACTAACATTGAGGGAGATATTGTTGTCCTGGCACCACACTGCTAAGTCTCTGACCTCCTCCCTGTAGTCCACAATCAGCTCCTAGGTCTTACTAACATAGAGGGAGAGATTGTTGTCCTGGCACCACACTGCTAAGTCTCTGACCTCCTCCCTGTAGTCCACAATCAGCTCCTTGGTCTTACTAACATAGAGGGAGAGATTGTTGTCCTGGCACCACACTGCTAAGTCTCTGACCTCCTCCCTGTAGTCCACAATCAGCTCCTTGGTCTTACTAACATTGAGGGAGAGATTGTTGTCCTGGCACCACAATGCTAAGTCTCTGACCTCCTCCCTGTAGTCCACAATCAGCTCCTAGGTCTTACTAACATAGAGGGAGAGATTGTTGTCCTGGCACCACACTGCTAAGTCTCTGACCTCCTCCCTATAGTCCACAATCAGCTCCTTGGTCTTACTAACATAGAGGGAGAGATTGTTGTCCTGGCACCACACTGCTAAGTCTCTGACCTCCTCCCTGTAGTCCACAATCAGCTCCTTGGTCTTACTAACATAGAGGGAGAGATTGTTGTCCTGGCACCACACTGCTAAGTCTCTGACCTCCTCCCTGTAGTCCACAATCAGCTCCTAGGTCTTACTAACATAGAGGGAGAGATTGTTGTCCTGGCACCACACTGCTAAGTCTCTGACCTCCTCCCTATAGTCCACAATCAGCTCCTTGGTCTTACTAACATAGAGGGAGAGATTGTTGTCCTGGCACCACACTGCTAAGTCTCTGACCTCCTCCCTGTAGTCCACAATCAGCTCCTTGGTCTTACTAACATTGAGGGAGAGATTGTTGTCCTGGCACCACACTGCTAAGTCTCTGACCTCCTCCCTGTTGGCTGACTCATGATGATGGTGTTGGAGTCATGCACGGCCATGGTGTTGTTGTGTGACATGACCAGCCTTTCAAAGCACTTCATAATTACAGATGTGAGTGCTACAGGGCGATTGTCATTTAGGTGGGTTACCTTGGAGCTCTTGGGAACAGGGACAACGGTGGTCAATTAAAATGATGTTGGGATTACAGACTGGGACAAGGAGATTGAAAATGTCTGTGAAGACACCTGCCAGCTGGTCTGCGCATGCTTTGAGAACACGCCCTGGTATTCCATCTGGCCTGGCGGCCTTATGATTGTTAACCTGTTTTAACGTTTTGCTCACATCGGCCATGGAAAGCGAGACCACACAGTCATATGGGCTTTCACACAATGTACAATGTTATATTCCTCGAAGTGACCTTCCTCCTATATTGTCATTTTGCATGTTTGATGTCTCTCGTCAGAGGTCGTAGTGGGATTTATTGCATGAGTCCATGTCCATGTCCCGTTCATTGTAAGCAGTAGCGCTAGCCTTTAGCCCAGGACGGATATAGGATCAGTTGTGCCTTTTCGATCATAATGGAAAATTATTACATGGGTAGTGGGGATCTGATCCTAGATCAGCACTCCTACTCTGAGTGACAAGCTTTGCTGGCTTCATTATTCTATTAGCTCAAGACGGACCTGTCTGTTTCAAGGCACCATCATCAGCACAATCTCCCCAGGGAGATGCTATTAATGGGCCTCCTGCCAGTGAGAGATGAGCTGGATATAAACAATACCGTTTAGGAAGGAGGGAGATGAGACAGGAGGTCATATTAGACTCCGAAAAGGATGGGGTACACATTGTGACATGACAGTGGCCAGGAGCCTCTGGAGCGCTGACTCCACAGCCAGTCGGCCAATGAGATGGTTATTTACTGCCTATTGAGAAAAACAACTGCAGGCCAGTAAACACAGGTCCTTCACTGGTCATGTGAGCACACAGTTCGCATGGATAAGGTGTGGACTGATAGGTAGATATATATGTAGGAGGCTCACCCTAACATTTCAGTAAGAGAAGACACGTTTGCCAGGTGTACAATGAACAAATGATTGACAGCAACCTATAGAATTCGACTTAAATCAACAATAAATAACCGATAGATAACCAAGTATGCAAAAGAGTCAATTGTAAGTGACAATTAGTCTAATGCCCTCTGCGATATGTAAAGATTCTGAAATACTTTCTCTCACAGGCTATTAATATGCGGGGCACATCTCACTCCAACAGGTACAATTTTCCATTAGCATTTCAATCAAAAGCAATCAATTCAAGGTCATGTTTACATTGTTGCAATGATCGAATTTAGGCTCATGTCGTGAGTTATTGCGGTAAACATTTAAAATGAATTGATATGTTTTAAACTTATATTTTGAAATGAATTAATAATTTAAAATAAATAACCGCCCGAATCTTGTTCGTAAATGTAGGCTTAAGGCTAAATACGTAATGTTTCTGGTGTAGGACTGCAGATAAATGGTACAAATACGTAATGTTTCTGGTGTAGGACTGTAGATAAATGGCTCGATTTGGTAATATGGTGGTGTGTAACCACAGGTTCTACATTCGCCTATCTCTGTTGAGCGATGGAGCATTCCATCACACCTCTACCACACGTCATGCTCAATATCAAACAAACACAACAGACAGAAGAAAAAAAGTCATTTGGTGGTATCAGAAAAAAAAACTGTCATCTAATTCATGAAATATTTCTACTTGATTCTCATTATCATGGATCGGTAGTGTAGCTTAACTTAAATATGTATTTACGCACCACAAGTATAGTGCATTGATATGTTTAGATGCATACTTGTGTATGACAAAAAGAGGAAAAATATCGAGTTTCATTATTTGAACTATATTCAAGTTTAAAAGGTGATTATGAAAGCAGTCGTGGGGAAATCATATTTTATGCACACTGAAATGTGAATAAGCAGACAACCTATGTCCCTTACAACGAATTTAAAAATGTTAATAATGTATAATGTATGTTATATTTGTGTAATAATTTGTATTTTATTAGGAGGAATTGATGTCTAATGTAATTACACTTTTCTGTGCAAAGAAGGAATAGGGGGAACTTGTTGTGCATGGACTGTTATGTGAGCTCTCCACACAAGCGCGCGCTCTTACCCTTGCCGCTCTGGAAGAATAGGGATCCTCAAATAGATTCCAAATCACAGGTCGCCACTTTTTCCAGCGGCTGATATTAGGATCAATCACTTCCTCAATTCCGAGTCTTTTCCCCGTCTCTTCGTCGTCGTCTCCATTGTCAACGTTTATGTCGAACACGTCGAGCGCCTCCTCCGCGTCCCTGTGTTGGCGATAGGTCATCCAGCAGCATGGCTCCACGTCCGTCTCATCGATTCCCCAGAAGGACAGCTCTTCCTCGAACAGCGGACCACAAACATCTGCTGGGCAATGGAGTTTCCCGGTTCGATAGTAGTTAAGGACATAAGCGAATACCCCTGGGTGGCGGTCAAAAAAGTATTCGTTGTTCCGCGTGTTGTACTCTATGAAGCCGGGGACTTGTTGCAGCTGATCCAAAACGGACTCGATGTCAGAATCGGAGGCAAGAAGGGCCAGCCGAGTCCCCGGCAGTGTCCTCAGCGTGTTCTTGTACGTCTCGTGCCTGGTTCCCCCAACGTTGAGGATTATCCTCTCGTTGTCGTCGAACTTACCCATCGCTCTGTATAAGACATGACTTGGTAAATAAGGTATATCGAGTGCAGTCCAGAGTAACAGCGGGCACGGTGCTGTACACACCCAGTTGGGTTAGAAAATCTCACGAAAGCCCTTTTGGATTCAGCTGAGAGCAGCCACTCCAAATTCAGCCTGGAGCTCTCATTGCGCTTGGTGAAAGTGCTTTACCAATCTCATCGTTGTTGGTGATTTGGAAGAGAGGATCTTATCGCGTGTCAGACTCCCTTTAGTTCCTCCTTGTGCGAAGGATCTGTCAGCCAGTAGCTCCAAGCACAGGCAGCGCCGGTTATGTGTGCCTTGGGGTGTCTTTACTCTCTTCTCCGCTCAACACTTGGACAGGTGAAGTCAAACGAAACCATTCCAATTATTGATTTGTAACCTTGAGCTCTGTGCCCTTTTTGTTAAAGGTCATGACAAGGCCGTGGTGAATAGCAAGTAAGAAAACCTGGATATGGTTCTCTCCGAAATGTTTAGTCTTTGACGAGAAACGACGTCAAGGGCACACCCTCTCCCTTTCTGTACACAGGTTGTCTGTTGCTATAGTGTGTGTGTGCGTCCGTGTTACTAGCGATCCTCTCACACGTGCTCATGTTGCTATGTAGCAACGATCACTCATTACATTTGGATTGGCAATCAAAATAGTTGAAATCTATGCCAACGAATATCTAGTGCAACTTTTTTCAGCTTTTATGATTCGCCGAAATAAGATGTTGAACGTGAGTGTTCTCAACAGGTCAGATTGCTTGACTGAAAAACACGTCTCATGTGGTTCCCGTTCTATTTCCATCACAGAGTGTGCTCCTACATTTCATTGTGCAATTATTTATAGGAATTATCTTCGATCTGCTGGTTTCACACTAACGCGAGATGCGCTTTCAAAGCGAGGGAGCTGTCCTTTCAGCACCTTACATCTGTGACATCAGCAACCGCAGGAAAATAGTTAAACTTTCGGTTCCATTTGTTGGGTTCTATTTCAACACGTTGATTTAGCCTACATGGCATGCTGAGTGGTTTAATTCGAGCAACATAGGCTATCAATTACATTCTCATAATAACTCGTGATTCGGACCACTTGCCAAGAGCAAAACAGAACTGGTCAGGTCAGTGTGTCTCTCTCTCTGGTTAACTTGTTGAATAGATCAGCCACAATACACTCTTAGAAAAAAAGGTTCTGGATTTAACCAACATTTTTTATTTTGGTTCCAAATAGAACCCAATATGGAAGCCTATATGGAACGCAATGGTTCTATATGGAACCAATTTCGGTTCTATACAGAACCTTAAGTGTTGCCATACATGAAGCAAGCATAGAACCCTTTTTGGAGTAACATAACGCATAGGTCTATGTACTAACGCGATAGCTATAGGCTTATACGATACTAAAGTGCTGGGAATTAGCCAATGCGGAAAATAAACAAAATAAAGACATCGTGAAATCAAGGCACTCAAGCCTAAAATGTGACATCTCTTTGAATGTCTAAACTTGGTTGGGTGGCACTAGAGAGCGAGTCTCCTTTGATGTGCTCAGCGCAGCTCAATCAACGAGATGAGGCCTTGAGAGGAGGATAGCTATAATTACGCGCATCATATTCCCCGATGTACATGCCGTAAAAACGTGCCACGCTCGACTGAACAGTAATGAAAACTCATTTCTCATCTACAAAGGGGGAAAACTCCACTCCCATTCAAAGTTGATTTGTTTTAAAAATGTTAAATTACAATTTACAAACCGTAGCCAATGAGAAGAGTAGGCCATAGCCTGCATATACTATTGGGCTGTAAATAGAAAAGGAGAAGAGAATAACTATGCTTTTTCTCAAAATGGAGCCTCAATCTGTGAGATGGTTCTGGTCAGAGCAGTTTAACCGTCTGTTTCATTGGCGTTTTGTTTAATACTATTGGGAGCCATTCATCATTATGGCCTTCAGCACATGTGGACTGAAAGGGTCTTTCCTAATAAACAGCTCACTGGGCACAGATGCCAATTCAATGTCTAATCCATATGTTGGTTCAATGTAATTCAATTGAAATGGCATGGAAACAACGTTGATTCAACCAGTGTGTGCCCAGTGGGAGGTCTACTTCTACATGACCAATACAAGAACCAAACAACCAGCAGCACCTATCTATTTCCCCCCTCGACCACAGCGCTTTGCTAAAAATAGAACAGCCAGACTGCCAGAGAGCTGATCTTTATCGGGAAGTGAAGGGTAAAACATAAGTTTCAGAGAGCCAAGGTGGTTCCTAGGCTGCCCATATCAGCCATGTAGATCTGCATGGCCATTTCTCCAGGGGGGTGTCTTGCAGCCTGGGTTTGAATGCATTTGGGTTCAAGTGCAAGTTCAATTTTTACACAATCATTTTTTCATATTTTAAGCCATAGTCTACCCCAGAGGGAAATTTAGATGCAGAAAGGACAATGTCCAAACTCTTTAAATATATGTCTCTGGTCTACCCACCCTCTCTGTCTAGTAGGCCTAATATCTATATCATGGATATATTTCATCTGAATCAACTACAACTTAAGCAGCTAATACAAACAATATAATGTACATCTTTCAGAAATATTACATTTTCATAAAACTAGGAGGGGGTTCGTATGAGTAGAGACATTTCCTAAAAATACCCTTCAACTAGCTTAGCTTAATGGCTAATGTTTGACCTTCCATTGTGTGGTACTCACAGCTTATTTTACACAGTTCAGACAAATTAATCTTTTCAGAGCAAATCAACTAAGACAAATTCAAATGGCACTAGTCTGAATGTGTCAAATCAGGCCTGATACAAAAACAGAACAGATAGCAGCACTTAGCTAACATTTAACATTTGGCAAGGAGCTATGGCAACAAGATACTTTCTTCAAGAGCAAGAAGCCATAGTATTGTAGCGAATGGCGGGGCAGGGAAGTGAACCCGGGTCGCTGGTATGAAAAGCAATCCCTCATTGCGCCAAAAGGGTTAAGCCACTTGGTGGGAATTGTGACATGGCTCATATATAGCGAGGATCGCTACACTGCCCCCTCCGAACGGGAAGGCACCTCCCCGTGCTTCAACTGCTCAGCCTCCTCACACATCCGGCTGTGCTCTCCGATGGCTTCAAAGCCGCCATCCCACTACTGACACCAGCATAGCAAACTGCAGGGTAGGGAAGCTGGCTTGAAAGGTTGCTGGCTTGAAAGGCAAACACCATACACATCGCGCCGACAGGGTTAACCCACTTGATGGGAATTGTAACATGGCTCACGTCCAGCATAAGGACCACTAGTATGTTTTGGTCACTGTAAGCTACTCCCATTTGACCAAAGACATTATTATAGTCAAGAAACTAAAAGGTTTTCATGGATATTAGCCTAATCAAAAATATGCATTTTGTTCAAAAGCGTTTGACAAGTTTGCCTCTGAGGATGAAAATGAAAGATAATTGGTTACAATTGTGATAGAGAAGGTTGTTAAGAAGCGATTCATTCTATACAAAGTCCTGAGAGCTTACTGAATTGGCAAAGCCTTGCCAATAGGAAGCCTTTTCAAACATCAGCTAACACTTTCACAGAACTATGAGAAAGTGACCTTGTGAAGGCTGAGATGCAGTGTTCCTGAACACACACACAAACACACAACCTCCTTGCCTTCATTTCAGCATGAACTTTTTGTGCCGTCCTGTTCGGCCTATCCTAATTTTATCCCAGATCATGAGCTCTCCCTGCTCTCTCTCTCTCCCAGTAGACTAGCTTGCTGACATTTAAGATGTCCAATGAACAAGCATCTACAATTCTGTTTGTCCTCCACGATAAAGGTGGAGAGAGAACACAAAGAATCAAGGAAAGACTACATTGCAAACTAGTCCAAGACAATATCCTGGCAGACAATGGGTGTCTTTACACCACACAGAGCTTCAGCAAACACCATGTGCTGGTTTACAGGATACAGATAAAGCCTTGTCCTGGACTAAAAAAACATGCTCAATTGAGAATCTCCATAAAAATTGGTTAGTCCAGGACTAGGCTTCATCCGTGTCTGGGAAACCAGCCCTTTGAGAAACATTCAGGACTTTACTCAGTCTCAGTGGTCCTAGACTACATGTTTAGTGTAAGTTGGCAGACAAAGGAATAACGATTAAAAGTTGTGTACGCACAGGACCACTGAACGTCAGGCTGAAAGTGCTCCATCTTGAAAACTTGACTACTGACATGCAAAACTGTTTGGGATCGTATTAACAGTGGGCTATTAAACAAATACTAAGACAGTTTGAGTGAACCATCGCAATAAACTTCTGGACACAACCCAAATTAGTAAGGGTTTTGGTATAGTTTGCTTCCGTTTGGTGACATAGTCTATCTTCTGCCACTATTAGGCTGAGTTTACATGGGCAGCCCAATTCATATCTTCTGCACTTCATATCTGATACCTATTTGAACTTCTCCCTAATGTGTAAACAGCAACAACAAAAAAAACACATGGAATCTGATCTTTTGACTTCTGATTTATAGCACCAATCCTGATACAAACCCCATCCTCCATATGCGACCTCTGTCCGGAAGCTCAGATCGGGTGTTTTTGCTCTGAAGTGCTCTTTTGTGTGTGTTTTTTTTGCACAGTACCTTCTGTTACCGTGACAACCACCCCAACATTTAAAATGAACATTGCATCTGTGTGCTGGTTTAGAGCCTACATCAGTGTAAATACGCAAATCTGATATGTGTCACATGTAAATCTGAGTGTGGACTTTCAGAAAAAAAGACTAGATATAGGATGAAAATCAGTTTTGGGTTCTTAGGGTGGCTGTGTAAACACAGCCTTAGGCTAAACAGCATATTCATATGCATTATTCAAGTTTGGAAAGTGATTTGAACTCTAAATTTCAAATGACGTCAGTTGCGCTAATAACCTGTAGTTTCCTTAACAGGGTTTAGTGGGTGTGGAAAAGAGGACCACAACAAGCAGAACCACAGGGCTGCGTTCAATACGGCATGTAACTCAAAACGTTTGGTGCCTGATGAACACGACCCTGGTGTCATAGCACTGGTTACATGTGAAAGGACTCCCTTTGCTGCCACTGAGGGTAAATTAAGTTTATTTAACTAATTGACAAGCTCGGGTATTGCAGTGAAAGTCGGTTGAATCTCTGGGGTAAATTTTGACCTGATTAGATGGAAACTGAGGTGCGTTCTGCTAATTAAAAGAGGCATATTAATTTGTGGTGAATGACTGTGAACCTTCACAATTAAAGTATACAGTACATGTCAAGCTAATATAGCTTCAGGATATTATTTAGGGATTTTAATGTTTCTTAAAAAACGTCTTCCCTCTTGCTAAAACATCTGGTCAATTATTTTTGAAGTGTTTGTCTGACATTCAGTCAAGGCAATGCGGTTCTGACTGCTATACAGCTCAGTTGGTAAGAGCATGAAGCAGCATCATCCAGGATTAGATTGTGGGTTCAATTCCTGCAGGGAATCACATACACAGTGTAAGTTGCTTTGGATAACAGTGTCTGGTTAGAGGCATATACAGTTATAAGGCAACGATCAGACTATGTGCGATCTCTCTCAATGTAGAGAGGCAATAGTTTCAATGTTTTACATTTGAACTGACATTTTGATTTTGCTCAGATACAAGCAGGTCTAGAAGTTTTGAGCGTCTGACAAAGATTCTGCTGGGGAATTGCGTTGATGTATTGTGTTCCTCTACCGCCATCTTCTGTATACAGAGGACCATTACACACAGAGCAGTCTGACTGCTCTTCTCTCAGTGTAATTATAGCAGTAGATATCCACTGTCTGCTGTGGGTTGGTTTTTGACTTAAAGCTCTATTGTGCTTAGCTCATTCAACCACAAGCCAGCCTGAGGTATGAATGATACTGCAAATCAAATCAATCCATCAAACAGATTCATGAAATGGAGTAAATATTCACAAAAAAAAAGGGTTGCCACATAGCACCTTTATTTTCTAGTAAGGAGTGGAACATTTTCTCCCATCTTTCAACGTTCCTCAGTTATGCATACCCAAGAGCACAGCTATACAAAATAAATAGAGTTAGCAGACAAATGACCTCTCAAACAGGAGACAAACATCGCAGTGTTTCTATAGTATCCAGATATATGAATTGTGTGTTCGCTAAATATTTGCTCCAAAGCTATAGTTTTCACAAGACAAGATATTTGTCAGTGTTTTGAAAAGTCTTGTTACAGCATTTCTACACAGACAACGTGATTATTTGATTGCTGGTACAGTATTACTACACAGATCATGTCACCATATTCCCTACATAGTGCACTACTTTTGACCAGAGGCTTACTATATAGGGAATAGGTAGGGTGCAATTTAAGGCGAAACCAATGAGATTATTTTATTTCTGTTCTATCCTGTAGTTTCACTGGGTTGGTGCTAACCAGAGGCTAACTTCTGTGTTAACTACAGTCAACGATAGATCACATAAAATACTTAAAAGGAAACAAATATAAAATAAGAGAAAAATGCATGGTTGTGTTGGCTAAATACACCTATAGTGCTTAATCTGAACTACAAAACCGGACAAAAGCCCAAACAGAACGCAAATTAATTCAGACCAGGGCTCTCCAACTCTGCTCCTGAAGAGCTACCCTCCGGTAGGTTCACACAAACCTGTTATAACTAACTGGATTCCCCTTATCAACCAGCTAATTATTAGGATCACGTGTGCTAGATTAGGGTTGGAGAGAAACCTACTGGACAGTAGGTCTCCAGGAACAGGGTTGGAGAGAAACCCACTGGACAGTAGCTCTCCAGGAACAGGGTTGGAGAGAAACCCACTGGACAGTAGCTCTCCAGGAACAGGGTTGAAGAGAAACCCACTGGGCAGTAGCTCTCCAGGAACAGGGTTAGAGAGAAACCCACTGGACAGTAGCTCTCCAGGAACAGGGTTGGAGAGAAACCCACTGGACAGTAGCTCTCCAGGAACAGAGTTGGAGAGAAACCCACTGGACAGTAGCTCTCCAGGAACAGGGTTGGAGAGAGACCCACTGGACAGTAGCTCTCCAGGAACAGGGTTGGAGAGCCCTGATTTAGACTACGTCATCAATACATTCATGATTGTCCTGAATCTCCCTCTAGTAAGATAACTCATGCAGTTGTATTCACCAGGACATTCAAGATCAGCTTCAGAGAAAACCGCATGCATAAGATGTCTGAAAACAGGCAAATCATACCACAAGCCAAACGTCACAAGCTTGCACTTGTATCTTGTAGACTCGAGTACGTAGTAGAAAAAAACTAAATGTAGCTATTTATAGTTAACTATGTTTGACATTTTTTATTATTTTGACTATTCTATGACATATGGATGCCAGTTGCAAGATTGCATAACACACACTTTGGAGTCTTGATATTTAGGGCCGTAAAGACCCTTTCTAAAAGATGGCAGCATATAATGAGATGTACAGGGTTTCCAAGCAGCAGTCACGTGATGAAAACACATTTACAGGTGCCTTACATACTAACTAACGTTTGGTTCAAGGATGGAAAACTCAGGTGACAAGGAAAACCTCCAGACCTAAGTCAAAGGTTATATGGAGTTAGGCTTCTGGGGATTTTATTTGTCAGGAGTAAGCACTAGCCCTACACATAGGCCTAGCCAGGGATCTGCTATGCTTTAAGGGATGGCACAGAAAAATCTCCTTCACACACAACCTTGGACAAAATCCTTTCACATTGATAGCTGCCCTTTCTTATTCAACTGCGAGCCAAAAGCAAGAGCATTATTGAACAGACTGCAGTAGTGCCATTAAGAATGAGAAAATACATGTATGGCTTTATTCATGTACAGTTTAAAACAAGCCCTTCTTTCTGTTCATTCCAGCCTGTTGCGTCGTCTGAGCCCAGTTGAAGGCATTTCTTCTGGAATGCTCTGGGCTAGGCCTATGTCCTCAATGTTGGTCTCACAAGAATCATCCAAGGAGGGCATGTCCTCCTCCTCAGCGTCGGTTGCCGAGTACTCATCCTTGGATTCAGGGCAGTGCTGCTGGAGGTGGACTGGCTCCTCCTCTTTCACGACACCACTTTGATCGTCTTCCGCAGGAGCGACCACCTCTGGCGAGGTGTCGCCGTGGGCTGCCAGAGACTCGATGAGGTCATCCAGGTTCCTCTCGCACTGCGGCTCTGAAAGACGGAAAAGGGCAAAAGTTGCGACCGTGCGCCACCGTAAATAGACACCCCATTCCAGGATGGGTGTGTTTGAGTCATGATGTCAATACTACTCATGTGGATCATGTATGATGGGGTGTGTGACTCTTGCTGCCCAACTCATTTCCCCCAAGACAAATAAAGTTAATTAAATTTTGCCCCCCCCCAAAAAGTCAGAAAGTCAGAAAGTCAGAAAGTTACTTTTTGGAGTTGAATGCCAAACCATTCAGGAGAGAGGTGCTCCAACCTGGCCCATTTTGGATACCATACCAAGAAAACCACAGTAATATAAAATAGGGAACACAACAGAAAACATTTTAAAATTGTCTTTTTTTGTTGCAATGGAAAACAAAATAGTTTACTTTTATCCAGGGGCCTCATTTATCAATTGTGCTGAATTTCAAACTAAATTCTGGGCACGTGGAGATCCTAGAATCTGCGTACCCAACAAATTGTGGGTGTTGGCAGAATGTTTGAATGTTTGAATCTTTTTACAGTGACTTTTTCAAACTAAACATCCGAGACCCAAACTCTGGCCGCGAACTCTGCAAGATTGACGGTCTATTTGAGAAATGTTAAACTAAGTGCTACAGCCCACACCGCTTCAAAACAAAAGACCAACTGTTGCTCAATATTTTGTTCATGAATAGATTGTGTTTCTATCTCCTGCCTTGGTATAGGCTCTGAAATTAAATGTGTTATGAGGTCACACTCCTGCACGGTAATACTCTACCCCATAGCCTACTGTTAAATACTTGAAATAGCCTAGGCTGCCGGCCTATTTCCTGTCAGGTAGCTTGAACTATTGAATGGTAATTATTTGTCATATAGTAGCAGGAATAAACCATTCATGTCAGAAAAGGACAATGTCCTGCAATATGATTGATTTGCATAATAAATATACAAGCCCAGCGATCTCCTTACCAACGGAAAATCTGTTTTATCATTTACGCTTTGTGTTTATCAACATTGTTAGTAATTACAGTAATTCCGGTGTCACCAAGCAACGCAGCTTCTACAAAACAATATTTGTTTACGATACAATTCTTCAACCTCAAGAAGTTGTGTGTAGGCAGATTCTGAGATGTGTGTGAAGATACGCACACTTTCCTGTCAAGTTTAAATATGATAAATACCAACCATAGCGTATCAAGTTCAAATATGATAAATCCCAACCATAGCGTATCAAGTTCAAATATGATAAATCCCAACCATAGCGGGAAAACTTACAGAACGTAAGGTTTAGTCTTTTTTGTGTGCGTATGCATCTTTGATAAATGAAACCCAAAGTAGCCCCTATTTGTCTGTGTTCTTCCATTTGGTGCCTAATGAACATGTCCCAGCAGGAGGTGGGGCCACATACCTTCAATGTTAAGGGGTGGACAGTCCATGCCTCTCTTCTTCATCAGGTGGCGGATGGACTGGAGCTGGGACATGATCTCGTTCTTCTGTTCCTGGGCCACAGACTTGACACTGGAGAGGAGTGAAATGGCCAGGAGAGAGCAGGGTCACTGAGGACAGAACTCTGAGAAACGCAGTCCCTGACTGGTTGCCCTTCGTAGGTTCAGTTCATAGCTCCGGGGTGAAGTTTCTCTAGGTACAGATCTAGGATCAGCTTCCCCAATCCTAACCTTACCCATTAGTGTTGGGAAATGCAAAACTGAGAGTCAAAACTCAAGGTCTTGGCCCTAGAGGCCACTTCACCCAACACCCAATTGATACAGAAATGTGCGTTGGTAAAACACCCCCATCTCCCATTTGGTGCCTGGTCAACACACCCCACCCAGAGTCCCATTTCCATAAACGCTCTTAGATTCAGCAGGGTCAATAGTGTCAACAGTTTATCAAGACCATGCAAAGTCTCCTAATAACTGCTGTAACTACCTGGTCAGGATAAACTGGTCTTAATCACCACAGACATGTATTTAATTACATGGGGTATTATTTACAGAGCAATATTACACAGAAAAAGACGACAAACCGGAGCTCCGTGGTTTATGGGTCAGTTGGCTTACTTACCAACTTGTCAATGGGTCCAGTTGGGTGAGAATGGAGTTGAGCATCTTCTCTGTTTGCGCAAGCCGCTGCTCCAGCTCTGTAAGCTGATTCTCTATGGAAAGAGACAAACCACCATGTAAAACAGCTGATTCTCTATGGAAAGAGACAAAGCTACCATGTAAAACAAACAGCTGATTCTCTATGGAAAGAGACAAAGCCACCACCATGTAAAACAAACAGCATGTAAAACAAACAGCTGATTCTCTATGGAAAGAGACAAAGCCACCACCATGTAAAAAAGCATCTGCATGATGGGTAAGATAAACAAAGGTATGCAAACAGACCGTTGTGGTACCCCACATGGACACAGAACACACCTGTCTCCTCCGACTTCTTGGGACCTTTGGCATCCTTGTTCTTTTGGGCTTGGGAGTCATCTGCAGACTTGATCTTAGAGATAGAAGGGAGATATCAACAGTCTGAGCTGTATGTGTGTTTAGTCCACTCAGACTGCCGCTCAGACTGCCAGTATTACCATAGTTCACACAATCACGTTTGCTCTGATTAGTAATCAACTTTACTCCAATCCGCTCTCTCTCCGCCTGTCTGTCTGTGTGTAGGCTGTGCACGCATGCATGTTTAGATATCCCCCAGCAACCCCAACATCCCCATCATCACCGCAACAACATTTTTCAATGGTGGAATTCCTGCTCCATTCTATACCTTCAGAAATTTGTACGCTGCAAAGAGGCCGACTCCGACGGCGTAGAGCGGCATCAGCGTGAACACGTAGCCCTTGTTGCTGTTGGTTTTGTATTTGTCACCCTTCATCTCCTGCTCCATCAGCACCTTCATCTGCTGCATGTTCTCAAGGGTCTGAGCTTTGTTCATGGAGCCAGCCGTGTTCTTGTTGACCGGCTGCCCTCTCACTGCACCTGGTCCTGGTCCCGGACCCGCTGAGAAATAACATGAGAGAATTTGAAGACGATGGTGATGAACAGGCCTATTCATGACAGTTGTCTTATTGTTAAAGGCTTAAGAGGCTACGATGTTGCACACTTTTGCAAACAGACAGATATCTTGTTTTAAATAAGTTTGACAATGTTGAACATAGTAAAACGTTAGGCTACTAGACAAATATACCATGGCAGGAGCAAAACATTACATAGGCCTACACAATATGACGGTACAGTCACATTGCCAATTCAAATACTATTTTAAAATTCATGCTACCTTTTCTGTTGTAGCGTGCATCAAAACCTCTTGTTTCCTTCGCTCCGGACCCTACGCCGAACATTCTAGGGAACACGACAAACGCAAACAACACCGCCGTAAATGCGACCACAACTTGCTGGGACGATGAGAAAACCATATCCTTCTGCACCAGAACAGCGACGAAAACAACCTAAGGCTTTGGTCCAGACGTGCAACACCGAATCTTTAGCGTTTCCAGGCTATTACGCAGAAGGGAAACCGACTCATTGCCATTTCATGCTGAAAACCACTTAAATCCTGAGCTGACTATTGAGGTACATATGAACGGTGCTGACTGAAGATAAACAGCTGCTTCTTCTTCTTCTTCGTCATCTTCTTCGGGATTTGGTTGACGGATCGCATCCAACTTTTAGGTGTATACACCGCCACCTATTGTACTGGAGTGTGAGGCCAGTCACGGCCTATCTATTCTGATACAAATATATATGCAACATGTAAAGTGTCGGTCCCATGTTTCATGAGCTGAAATAAAAGATCCCAGAAATGTTCCATAAGCACAAAAAGTTTCTCAAATTTTGTGCACACATTTGTTTAAATCCCTGTTAGTGAACAGAGGAGGGGTTTCTCCTTTGCCAAGACATTCCATCCACCTGACAGGCATCGCATATCAATAAGCTGATTAAACAACATGCTCAATACACCGGTGCACCTTGTGCTGGGGAAAATAAAAAGGCCACTCTAAAATGTGCAGTTTTGTCACACAAAACATGCCACAAATGTCTCAAGTTGAGGGAGTGTGCAATTGGCATGCTGACTGCGGGAATGTCCACCAGAGTTGTTACCAGATAATTGAAAGTCAATTTCTCTACCACAAGTCGCCTCCAACATCGTTTTAGAGAATTTGGCAGTATGTCCAACCGGCCTCACAACTGCAGACCATGTGTATGGCGTCGTGTGTGTGAGGGGTTTGTGGATGTTGTTAACTGAGTGCACCCCGGTGGCGGTGGGGTTGTGGTATGGACAGGCTTAAGCAATTGCATTTTATCGATTGCAATTTCGATGCACAGAGGTACCGTGATGAGATCCTGAGGCCCATTGTCGCAATGGTGTAAAGTACTTAAGTAAAAATTCTTTAAAGTATTACTTAAGTAGTTTTGGGGGGGTATCTGTACTTTACTATTTATATTATTACTTAACTACATTTCTAAAGAAATGTACTTTCATACATTTTCCCTGACACCCAAAATTACTCGTTACATTTTGAATGCAGAATTTTTTTATTTAACCTTTATTTAACCAGGTAGGCTAGTTGAGAACAAATTCTCATTTACAACTGCGACCTGGCCAAGATAAAGCATAGCAATTTGACACATACAACAGAGTTACACATGGAATAAACAGAACATACAGTCAATAAAAAAATAAAACAAAAAGTCTATATACAGTGAGTGCAAATGAGGTAAGATAAGGGAGGTAAGGCAATAAATAGGCCATGGTGGCGAAGTAATTACAATATAGCAATTAAACACTGGAATGGTAGATGTGCAGAAGATGAATGTGCAAGTAGAGATACTGGGGTGCAAAGGAGCAAGATAAATAAATACAGTATGGGGATGAGGTAGATAGATGGGCTCTTTACAGATGGGATATGTGCAGTTGCAGTGATCTGTGAGCTGCTCTGACAGCTGGTGCTTAAAGCTAGAGAGGGAGATATGAATCCCCAGCTTCAGAGATTTTTGCAGTTCATTCCAGTCATTGGTAGCAGAGAACTGGAAGGAAAGGCGACCAAATGAGGAATTGGCTTTGGGGGTGACCAGTGAGATATACCTGCTGGAGCGTGTGCTACGAGTGGGTGCTGCTATGGTGAACAGTGAGCTGAGATAAGGCGGGGCTTTACCTAGCAGAGACTTGTAGATAACCTGTAGCCAGTGGATTTAGCGACGAGTATGAAGCGAGGGCCAACCAACGAGAGAGTACAGGTTGCAGTGGTGGGTTTGGGGCTTTATGGGGCTTTGGTGACAAAACGGATGGCACTGTGATAGACTGCATCCAATTTGTTGAGTAGAGTGTTGGAGGCTATTTTATAGATGACATCGGCGAAGTCGAGGATTGGTAGGATGGTCAGTTTTACGAGGGTAAGTTTGGCAGCGTGAATGAAGGATGCTTTGTTGCGATATAAGAAGCTGATTCTAGATTTAATTTTGGATTGGAGATGCTTAATGTGAGCCTGGAAGGAGAGGTTACAGTCTAACCAGACACCTAGGTATTTGTAGTTGTCCACGTATTCTAAGTCAGAGCCGTCCAGAGTAGTGATGCTGGACGGGCAGGCAGGTGCGGGCAGTGATCGATTGAATAGCATGCATTTAGTTTTACTTGCATTTAAGAGCAGTTGGAGGCCACGGAAGGAGAGTTGTATGGCATTGAAGCTCGTCTGGAGGTTAGTTAACACAGTGTCCAAAGAAGGGCCAGAAGAATACAGAATGGTGTCGTCTGCGTAGAGGTGGATCAGGGAATCACCAGCAGCAAGAGGGACATAATTAATGTATACAGAGAAGAGAGTCGGCCTGGGAATTTAACCCTGTGGCACCCCCATAGAGACTGCCAGAGGTCCGAACAACAGGCCCTCCGATTTGACACACTGAACTCTATCAGAGAAGTAGTTGGTAAACCAGGCGAGGCAGTCATTTGAGAAACCAAGGCTGTCGAGTCTGCCAATAAGAATGTGGTGATTGACAGAGTCGAAAGCCTTGGCCAGGTCGATGAATACGGCTGCACAGTAATGTCTCTTATCGATGGCGGTTATGATATCATTTAGGACCTTGAGCATGGCTGAGGTGCACCCGTGACCAGCTCTGAAACCAGATTGCATAGCGGAGAAGGTACGGTGAGATTCGAAATGGTCGGTAATCTGTTTGTTAGCTTGGCTTTCGAAGACCTTAGAAAGACAGGGTAGGATAGATATAGGTCTGTAGCAGTTTGGGTCTAGAGTGAAGAGGGGGATGACCGCGGCAGCTTTCCAATCTTTGGGAATCTCAGACGATACGAAAGAAAGGTTGAACAGGCTAGTAATAGTGGTTGCAACAATTTCGGTAGATAATTTTAGAAAGAGAGGGTCCAGATTGTCTACCCCGGCTGATTTGTAGGGGTCCAGATTTTGCAGCTCTTTCAGAACATCAGCTATCTGATTTTGGGTGAAGGAGAAATGGTGGGGACTTGGGCGGGTTGCTCTGGAGTGTGCCGGGCAGTTGACCGGGGTAGGGGTAGCCAGGTGGAAAGCATGGCCAGCCGTAGAGAAATGCTTATTGAAATTCTCAATTATAGTGGATATATCAGTGGTAACAGTGTTTCCTAGCCTCAGTGCAGTGGGCAGCTGGGAGGAGGTGCTCTTATTCTCCATGGACTTTACAGTGTCCCAGAACTTTTTTGAGTTTGTACTACAGGAAGCAAACTTCTGTTTGAAGAAGCTAGCCTTAGCTTTCCTAACTGCCTGTGTATATTGGTTCCTAACTTCCCTGAAAAGTTGCATATCACAGGGGCTATTTGATGCTAATGCACAACGCCACAGGATGTTTTTGTGCTGGCCAAGGGCAGACAGGTCTGGAGTGAACCAAGGACTATATCTATTCCTGTTTAAAAAAAAATGGAATGGAGCATGCTTGTTTAAGATGGTGAGAAAGGCACTTTTAAAGAATAACCAGGCATCCTCTACTGACGGGATGAGGTCAATGTCATTCCAGGAAACCCCGTCCAGGTTGATTAGAAAGGCCTGCTCGCAGAAGTGTTTTAGGGAGCGTTTGACAGTGATGAGGGGTGGTCGTTTGATCGCAGACCCATTACGGATGCAGGCAAGGAGGCAGTAATCGCTGAGATCTTGATTGAAAACAGCAGAGGTGTATTTGGAGGGCGAGTTAGTTACGTGTTTCTGGAAAGGTGATTTTTTAGAAGTAGAAGCTCAAATTGTTCGGGTACAGACCTGGATAGTAAGACAGAACTCTGCAGGCTATCTTTGCAGTCCTCACTGGTCATCCCTACCGCTCTGATCTGGCGGACTCACTTAACACACTTAATGTGTAAATGATGTCTGAGTGTAGGAGTGTGCCCCTGGCTTTCCGGTAAATAAAAATAACAAGAATGGTGCCATCTGGTATGCTTATTATAAGGAATTTGATAATTAAGTATATTTTAGCAATTACATTTACTTATGATACTTAAGTATATTTAAAACCAACTACTTTTAGACTTTTACTCAAGTAGTATTTTACTGGGTGACTCACTTTTCCTTGAGTCATTTTCTATTAAGGTATCTTTACTTTTACTCAAGTATGACAATTGGGTAGCTTTTCCACCAGTGTATTATCATGCCATTCATCTGCCGCCATCACCTCATCATCACAATCATCACAGCATCACACTGCACGGACCCATGTCACAAGGATCAGTACACAATTCCTGGAAGCTGAACTTCACACAGCCATTGAAGAGGAGTTGGACAACATTCCACAGGCCACAATCAATATCCTGATCAACTCGATGCGAATGAGATGTGTTGCGCTGCATGAGGCAAATTGTGGTCACAACAGATACTGACTGGTTCTCTGATCCACACCCATGGCGTATCTGTGACCAACAGATGCATATCTGTAACGGTATTCGTCGTCTGAAGAAGAGGAATCATCGGACCAAAGCGCAGCGTGGTAAGTGTTCATGCTTGTTTTATTCAAACTGAACACTATAACAAAAATAAACAAGAAAATAACCGAAACGGTCCTGTAAGGTGAAAACACTGAACAGAAATTAACTACCCACAAAAACCATGTGGGAAAAAGCTACCTAAGTATGGTTCCCAATCAGAGACAACAATAGACAGCTGTCCCTGATTGAGAACCATACCGGCCAAAACAAAGAAATACAAAACATAGAAAAAATAACATAGAATGCCCACCCAAATCACACCCTGACCAAACCAAAATAGAGACATAAAAAGCTCTCTACGGTCAGGGCGTGACCATATCTGAATCCCCAGTCATGTGAAATCCATAGATTAGGGCCTAATTTATTTATTTCAATTGACTGATTTCCTTATATGAACTGTAACTCAGTAAAATCTTGATAATCGTTGCCCGGTGCGTTAATATATTTTAAAAATATTACCTTCATTAGTCCTCTTCCTCTAAGAAAGTGAAATATAGCCCTAGACACCACCACCTACACTCATTAAAAACACACTGCCCCATTCCACTACTTTGACCCTATCTGCTCGTGCACCATGCCAACGGCCTGGGAGGACGGGACACCGCCCCTCAACACACCCTGTAACTCTTCTGAAGTGAAATTTCGTATTGCCAAATACATCGCTTTCTGTGATTTACGTTTCATTTCTGCGGTACAGTTGATAACCATCGATATGAATGCTAAGAAGCCAACCTTACTGAAGCATAAATCACTCGTTGGCCTATCCCTCTGTGCTGGCACAAATCTACTGCTCACCTCCTTCCTACACACTGCTGCGACATGACCATAAACGCAAGATTAACAGCTCCTATTGTGACTTCCTTGATTGAGAATGTGTTTATTAATGCGGCTTCTTCAGTTACTGTAGTTGAGTTAACCTAGTGAATGTTACTGCCACCCATTGACCTGGAGTGAAAACACACACACACACACACACACACACACACACACACACACACACACACACACACACACACACACACACACACACACACACACACACACAGACACACACACACAGACACACACACACACACACACACACAAAACTAGTGCATCCACTTCTTTGTTAACAATAGTCCTAGATCGCACATTGTTTAATTATGATATCTTAGAACATTTTAACAGGATGATTTAATCATATTGAATTTCGCTCAAATACAAATCCAGTCACTGCTCTTGAAACATTTAAACTACAAATACCAACCAAATGCTGAAATTTGCAGACTGACTCAACTTAGATCGCTTCAACACAGATTTTTGCTACCATTCATACTTTATACACTAGTCCACCTCTGCTGGTTCCAATGCTTTCGTCTCAGTTCTTTCTCCACCACCTAGTCACCTGGTTGCAGTTTGTGCAGGATCCCCACCAGAGGCTGGACTTCACCCTGGGGAAAATAGCATTCAGAACATTGTTTAGACCAGTACAATAACTTACCATATCATTGTCACAGCCCATCAGTGTCAACTTGTTCTGTGGGAAATGGGAATTGATCATCCCCATTGGTCTACCTGTCATCCATGGCCTGATCCTTGAGCCATTTCGTGATATGTTTAACCACTCATTTTCAAATGACCAGCTCCCTCAAACGCTGAGCACTTATTCTCAAAAAGCGAAAATGTCCTCGTGTCTTGTTCCTCGTACAGACCAATTTCCCTTCTGAATGTGGATAGAAAATTGCTTTCTAAAATTCTAGCCACAAGATTAGAGGACTCACTGCCACTAATTGTGAAAGGAGACCAAACTTGCTTCATTAAGGGCCGTAAGTCATGCAACAATGTCAGGCGGCTTCTTAATGTAATTCAAGCCTACCAACAAAGTGCTAGGGATGGTCTTGTGCTCTCCCTAGATGCTGAGAAAGCATTTGATCATGTGGAGGGGTCTTACCTATTCTTTGCTCTAAATAAATTTGGTCTAGGGGACAACTTTATAAAATGGGTGAAAGTTTTATATGATGATCCTCAGGCTGCTGTCCTTACTAATGGGCTAAGGTCAAATAGCTTCTCTATATACAGAGGTACCAGACAGGGCTGTCTTTTGTCCCTTCTCGTATTTGCACTCGTTATGGAACCACTGGCCGAGGCCATCAGGGTAACGCCTGCTACACAGGGGCTGCTCATTGGTGATGTTCACCATAAAATAAGCTTGTATGCTGATGATGTCCTGATATTCATGTCTAGTCCCCGAGACTTCAACTACATCTCTTATTAATATTATTGAAATATTCAGTGAATTCTCAGGCTACAAGATTAACTTAACTAAATCAGAGGCTATGCCACTTGGTAACCTTCACTCTGTACCTAATACTTCTCCCCCCTTCCCTTTTAAATGGTCTCCCTCAGGTTTTACGTATCTGGGTATATTTGTAACTCCTAAATTCCAGCAAATGTACAAAGCCAATTTTGTTCCCTTGTTTGATACAATAAGACAAGATCTGGAGCGCTGGAACTCTCTCCCGATTTCTTGGTTGGGTAGAATATCCCTCTTGAAAATGAACATTTTACCTAGACTACTTTACCCAATCCAAATGATCCCAGTATTACTCTGCAATAAGGTAATAAAGGATGTAAACGGATGGCTAAGTTCCTTCATATGGAGTAAACGCAAGCCAAGACTTAAGATGGCAATATTGCAGCTGCCAAGTTCTATGGGGGGCTTGGATCTTTATTTATTTATTTCACCTTTATTTAACCAGGTAGGCAAATTGAGAACACGTTCTCATTTACAATTGCGACCTGGCCAAGATAAAACAAAGCAGTTCGACACATACAACAACACATAGTTACACATGGAGTAAAACAAACATACAGTCAATAATACAGTGAAAATAAGTCTATATACAATATGAGCAAGTGAGGTGAGATAAGGGAGGTGAAGGCAAACAAAATATATATATAAATAAATAAATATATAAAAAGGCCATGGTGGCGAAGTAAATACAATATAGCAAGTAAAAAAAATAACACTGGAATGGTTGGTGTCACGTTCCTGACCTATTTCTGTTAGTTTGTTATGTGTGTTAGTTGGTCAGGACGTGAGGTTGGGCGGGCATTCTATGTTTTCTGTTTCTGTGTTGGTTTTTGGGTTGCCTGGTATGGCTCTTAATTAGAGGCAGGTGTTTGGCGTTCCTCTAATTAAGAGTCATATTTAGGTAGGCGTTGTCACAGTGTTCGTTGTGGGTGATTGTCTTCAGTGTCTGTACACCACGCTGGACTGTTTACGGTTTGTTCGGTTTGTGTAGCCTATGTTTCCTATTCGTGCATTCTTCTTGTTTTATGTAAGTTCGTCGTCTAGGTCTGTCTACACCGTTTTGTTGTTTTGTTAGTTTAGTCAAGTTTGTGTTTTCGTTAATAAAATTGTCATTTCACTACGCTGCGCCTTGGTTCCCTCAATACTCCTCCTCTTCAGATGAAGAGGAGGAGGACTGCCGTTACAGTTGGTTTGCAGTGGAAGAAGGTGCAAAGTAGAGATAGAAATAATGGGGTGCAAAGGAGCAAA
The DNA here is from genome assembly GCF_029448725.1 of Salvelinus fontinalis. NCBI lineage: Eukaryota > Metazoa > Chordata > Actinopteri > Salmoniformes > Salmonidae > Salvelinus > Salvelinus fontinalis. Next base: position 26,829,143 of record NC_074703.1, on the reverse strand, counting down.
ATAAATAAATACAGTAGGTAAAGAGGTAGTTGTTTGGGCTAAATTATAGATGGGCTATGTACAGGTGCAGTAATCTATGAGCTGCTCTGACAGCTGGTGCTTAAAGCTAGTGAGGGAGATAAGTGTTTCCAGTTTCAGAGATTTTTGTAGTTCGCCCAATATCAGGTTCTATCAGTGGTGTGCCCACCTATGTTATATTTCTGATTGGATCACGAAACGATGACTCCTCTATTTGGTTAGACATTGAGACTTCTCTTTCAAAATACCCCTTACAGGATCTTTAATTTTTCAGAAGTTTCAAGTTTCAAGATCACTGCAATAATCCTATTACACTTAACACTCTCAAAGTATGGAGGTCAGTTCAGCGCTTCCTGGGAAGGTCCAAACTAACCTCTGCTCTTATCTCAGTTCTTAACAACCCAGATTTCGGTCCAGGATTGCTGGATGCTAGCTTTAACTTTTGGCTTAATAAGGGCATGCGCAAACTAAATGACTTATTTGCTGATAAGATTTTATTGTCATTTGAGCAGATGGTGGAGAAATATCGACTCCCAAAGCAGGACCGTTTCCGCTTCCTACAAGTAAGACATATTGTGAAGAGCACCACCTTAATTGGTAACCCTGATATGTCTGTCATTGAAAGAATCCTTTTTTTCCACAAAGGAAAATGTCTAAGTCTGTTTTATGATGCTTTAAGGTCCTTTTCTGCTGTCGACACACAGAGGGTGAAACAAGTGTGGGAGAAAGAATTGTCTGTTACTATTGACAAAGAGATGTGGGAGGACATTTGGAGATATGCAAAAACAATATCTATATGTAATCCTACTAGAGCAATCCAATTAAGAAGAATACACAGATTGCATATATCCCCAAATCGCAGACATGCTTTTAGCCCCTCTTCCTCTTCTCCTCAGTGTCTTGAATGCAAAACTGATACAGGCACCCTAACACATTGTTTATGGTCATGTACCAAAATACAAAGATACTGGTCTGGTGTTCTGCAAGAAATTGAAAAGATCCTAGGGGTTGATCTGGAATTGGACCCAGTTTCTTTACTGTTGGGTCTCCCTAGTAGGCATGTTACTTCTGTGAGTAAGAGGAGGCTTTACAACATCCTTACCTTTTGCAGCAAGGAAAAACATCCTTTTACGGTGGATTAGTGATAAGGTTCCTTCTATTAAAGATTGGCATAAGACACTATTTGAATGGGTGCCTCTGGAATATCTGACATGTATATTGCATTCTAAAACAGATCAGTTCTACAAAGTATGGGAACCCTATCTAAATTACCTAGAACCTGAGGTATCAGCTATTATGCTGCAAGGATTCTCTTAGAATGGTGGTGATCTATGTATTCAGAATTACACTGTATGTCCCATGTGTGGAACCTAACTTCTTAGTTTAAACCGAGCTTTTTTGTTTAATTTCTGTTTGTAAGTTTGTTTAAAATGTATGTATTGAGAGACGCAATGATGGGGATGGGGTGAGAGAAGAGGGGAGAGAAATGGTGTGCGTGTGTGTGTATGTATGTATATGTATATATATATATGCGCAGGTATGTGTAAGTGAGTGCTGTTTTTTTGCTTTGTCTCTGTTGTTGTATCTCTTAATATGGGTGAAAATTGTGAAATTCCAATAAAAATAGTGTTTACATTTTTTTTTTATAAAAAAGTAAACAAGCATGCCCCTTTCAAAAAATGTAGAAATAAGAACAGATATAACCCTTAGTTCACTCCAGACCTGACTGCCCTTGACCAGCACAAAAACAGCATTGAATAGTCACCGCGATATGCAACTGTTCAGGGAAGTCAGGAATCAATACATGCAGTCAGTCAGGTAAGCAAAGGCTAGCTTTTTCAAACAGAAATTTGCATCCTGTAGCTCTAACTCCAAAAAGTTTTGGGACACTAAAGTCCATGGAGAACAAAAGCACCTCCTCCCAGCTGCCCACTGCACTGAGGTTAGGTAACACGGTCACCACCGATAAATCCATGATAATCAAAAATTTCAATAAGCATTTCTCTACGGCTGGCCATGCTTTCCTCCTGGCTACCCCAACCCCGGCCAACAGCTCCGCAACCCCCGCAGCTACTTGCCCGAGCCCCCCCCCCCCCCCCCCGCAGCTACTTGCCTGAGCCCCCGAGCCCCCCCCCCCCCCCCCCCCCCCCCCCCGCCCCCCCAGCTTGTCCTTCACCCAAATCCAGATAGCTGATGTTCTGAAAGAGCTGCAAAACCTGGACCTGTACAAATCAGCTGGGCTAGACAATCTGGACCCTCTCTTTCTAAAATGATCCGCCGCCATTGTTGCAACCTCTATTAGCAGTCTGTTCAACCTTTCTTTCGTATCGTCCGAGATCCCTAAAGATTGGAAAGCTGCCGCGGTCATCCCCCTGTTCAAAGGGGGTGGCACTCTAGACGCAAACTGTTATAGACCTATAACCATCCTGCCCTGACTTTCTAAAATCTTCGAAAGCCAAGTTAACAAACAGATCACTGACCATTTCGAATCCCACCGTACCTTCTCCGCTGTGCAATCCGGTTTCCGAGCTGGTCATGGGTGCACCTCAGCCATGCTCAAGGTACTAAACGATATCATAACCGCCATCGATAAAAGACAGTACTGTGCAGCCGTCTCTCTTTCTCTCTCTCTTTCTCTCTTTCTTTCTCTCTCTCGGAGGACCTGAGCCCTAGGACCATACGTCAGGACTACCGGGCATGATGACTCCTTGCTGTCCCCAGTCCACCTGGCCTTGCTGCTATTCCAGTTTCAACTGTTCTGCCTGCGGTTATGGAACCCCTACCTGTCCCAGACCTGCTGTTTTCAACTCTTAATGATCGGCTATGAAAAGCCAACTGACATTTATTCCTGATTATTATTTGACCATGCTTGTCACTTATGAACATTTTGAACATCTTGGCCATGTTCTGTTATAATCTCCACCCGGCACAGCCAGAAGAGGACTGGCCACCCCTCATAGCCTGGTTCCTCTCTAGGTTTCTTCCTAGGTTTTGGCCTTTCTAGGGAGTTTTTCCTAGCCACCATGCTTCTACACCTGCATTGCTTGCTGTTTGGGGTTTTAGGCTGGGTTTCTGTACAGCACTTCGAGATATTAGCTGATGTACGAAGGGCTATATAAAATAAACTTGATTTGATTTGATTAATCGACCTGGCCAAGGCTTTTGAATCTGTCAATCACTGTATTCTTAACGGCAGACTCAATAGCCTTGGTTTCTCAAATGACTGCATCGCCTTGTTCACCAACTACTTCGCAGACAGAGTTCAGTGTGTCAAATCGGAGGGCCTGTTGTCCGGACCTCTGACAGTCTCTATGGGGGTACCACAGGGTTCAATTCTCTGGCCGACTCTTTTCTCTGTATATATATCAACGATGTCGCTCTTGTTGCGGGTGATTCCCTGATCCACCTCTACGCAGACGACACCATTCTGTATACATCTGGCCCTTCTTTGGACACTGTGTTAACAAACCTCCAAATGAGCTTCAATGCCATACAACACTCCTTCCGTGGCCTCCAACTGCTCTTAAACGCTAGTAAAACCAAATGCATGCTTTTCAACCGATCGCTGGCCGCACCAGCCCGCCCGACTACCATCACTACTCTGGATGGTTCTGACCTAGAATATGTGGACAACTACAAATACCAGTGTCTGGCTAGACTGTAAACTCTCCTTCCAGACTCATATCAAACATCTCCAATCCAAAATCAAATCTAGAATCGTCTTTCTATTTCGCAACAAAGCCTCCTTCACTCACGCCGCCAAACTTACCACAGTAAAACTGACTATCCTATTGATCCTCGACTTCGCCGATGTCATCCACAAAATAGCTTCCAATACTCAGCAAACTGGATGCAGTCTATCACAGTGCCATCCGTTTTGTTACCAAAGCCCCTCATACCACCCACCACTGCGACCTGTATGCTCTAGTCGGCTTGCCCTCGCTACATATTCGTCGCCAGACCCACTGGCTCCTGATCATCTATAAATCTATGCTAGGTAAAGCTCCGCCGTACCTCAGCTCACTAGTCACAATAACAACACCCACCTGTAGCACGCTCCAGCAAGTATATCTCACTGGTCATCCTCAAAGCCAGCACCTCTTTTGACCGCCTTTCCTTCCAGTTCTCTGCTGCCAGTGACTGGAACGAATTGCAAAAATCGCTGAAGCTGGAGACTTCCCTCACGCATTTCCCTCACTACCTTTAAACATCAGCTATCTGAGGAGCTTACCGATCGCTGCAGCTGTACATAGTCCATCTGTAAATAGCCCACCCAATCCACCTTCCTCATCCCCATATTGTTTATATTTACTTTTCTGCTCTTTTGCACACCAGTATCACTACTTGCACATCATCATCTGCTCATCTATCACTCCAGTGTTAATCTGCTAAATTGAAATGACTTTGCTACAATGGCCTATTTATTGCCTTACCTCCTCACGCCATTTGCACTCACTGTATATAGTCTTTTTTTTCTATTGTGTTATTGACTGCACGCTTGTTTAATCCATGTGTAACTCTGTGTTGTTTATGTCGCACAGCTTTGCTTTATCTTGGCCAGGTCGCAGTTGTAAATGAGAACTTGTTCTCAACTAGCCTACTTGGTTAAATAAAGTTTAAATAAAAAAAATAGTGAGTGCAAAGAGTTCTGCTGCTTGAACAGAAAGGTGGGAGGGTAATTTAGCACTTTCCAGTGTGGTTGAGGCAATAGTAACAGCATACTCAACCAATGGTTCACCTTTCTCAGAACGCCGAGTAAAGCCATCTACAAACAGATCCAAATGTGCATTCTGCAAAGGAACATCAGTTAAATCCGACCTTGGTTTAGATACAAGCTCCACCAGGGCAGCACAGTCGTGCGGCTCTACATTGTCCTCGGTAGGCAACAAAGTAGCAAGACTTAACACAGTGCACCTCTTCAGGGTCACATGACACCTTGTCAGAAGAACATTCTGATAATGGAGCAGTCGAGCTGGTGTTAGATGGGACGTCTTTGCCTGTAAAATAAGAGCATGAACAGCATGAGGAACGTGTACAGTGGGTTCACACATGGCAACAATGTCTGCACAAGCCAGCACAGCTGCAGTAGCAGCAGCCACAGCCCTCAAACAACAAACCAGACCTCTGGCCACACTGTCCAGCTGTTTGGAATAATACCCAACCGGGCCCTGCTTTCCTCCATGATCCTGTGTTAAAACAGATGACATAAAACCATTTTTTAAACAAACAAAGAGGTTAAAAGGTTTAGAATAGTCAGGGAGTCCCAAACAGGGAGAAGTAGTCATGAGTTGTTCAGTCTGGTCAGAGCAGTCAGTCCCTCTGGTGTCCACTTCATTTTGTCATTCATAGCCATTTTGTGGCCATAAATAAGGTCGCAAGCGGCTGGACCCCCTCAGCATAGTCAGGTAACCACTCCCTACAATACCCTGCCATACCAGTCAATGACATCATGTGTTGTTTAGTAACCGGCTGTGGGACGGATAGAATAGCCTGTATCCTCTCTGTACCCAGCTGCCTGCCATTGGGAGAGATGTCATGAGCTAGGTACTTCACTGTCTGTGAAACCAACTGTAACTTCTTCTTTGAAACTTTGTGGCTATTCTCAGCGAGAAATATCAACAGAGTCCAAGTATCAGTTTCACAAGCTTCCATTGAGCTGGAGCACAACAATAAATCATCCACATACTGACTCAGAGTGCTGCCCTCAGGGGGTATAAAACCATCCAGATTTTGCGCTAAAGCTGCTGAAAAAAAAGCGGGGATTCAAATGAATCAGTATTTCCTTCATCAAGTCGCCTGCCCCACATTGCAAGCTTTCGAGTGAAAGAGCTGATCTTGTCTGTGACCTGAGGGAGGTGTTTCTCTTTCCCTTGAAGCTGTGGATTTAGTTCATTTAGCTTTCCAAATATGTCACTCAGGTAGGCCAGTTTTGCCAGGAAGTTCTCATCACTACATTTTTCTGCAAGGTCATACTTGTGCGCCTGCTCCGAAAACATTCTTATCTGCTCTCTGAGCTCAAAAACTCGGGACAAGACTTTTCCTTGTGACAGCCACCTTGCTTCACTGAGAAACAACACAGCTTGATGTTCAGCTCCCATCTCCTCACAGATAGCAGAGAAGACTCTTGTTTTTAGTGTCTGGTCTTTATAAAATTGACTACACCTACAATGTCAGTCATAACCTCACTTAATTCAGAGGAAAGGTGCCTTGATGCCAGTGCTTCTCTGTGTATAACACAGTGTGTCCACTCAGCATTAGGTGAGGCCTTCTTGATGAGTGCCCAAAGTCCTTTTCTCATCCCTGCCATGGTCTGTGCACCATCACTGCAAACACCAATGCAGTTCTCCCACTTTAGTCCATTCTCAGTCAGGAAGCAGTCCAGCATTTTGAATAGCTCTTCAGCTAAGGCTCTGTCTCTGACATATTTACAAAAAAGTAGATCCTCACACAGGGAGTTTGTCATGTCAAAACGTACATAAGCGATAAACAAACAGTCTTTGTTGCTGTCAGTTGCTTCATCGAACTGTAAGGCAAAACGTTTGTCTTTGAGTTTATCTACCAGCTGTTTTTTAAGATGGTTAGCAATGTAATTTATACGTCTGGCGACAGTGTCATTGGACAGAGGGATAGTTTTTATTTTTGCAGCACTTGCATCATCCAGCATGACAGAGACCATGTCTAATGCTGCAGGCAGTATCATTTCCTCTGCTATGGAGTGTTTTTTTTTGCACTGAGCAATTTGGTATGCCACCTTATATGATGCTAACAGTGCTCGCTGGTTTACTGAAGTAGCATTCACAAAGCGGGACGATTGTTGGCAATAGTCGGCACGTTTTCGCTGAAAAAACTAAAGCGGCTTATCAGCGTGATTGGGGTGTAATGTCTTTAAGTGACGCCTTAATTGATTTGGCTTCATGCTGTCCACTGCCAACATTTTTAGACACAGTAAACATACCGGTCTCTCCTAGTCTCCCACCGTAGTCACAGTGAAGCCAAGCGCTACATACGCTTCGTTATATTTCCTCGTCTTAGCATTCGGGAGACTTACGTTTGTCTCATTATCTCCGTCTCTCTCCGCCTTTCTTTTCATCCCTGTTAAATATTTTTCTATGGTATCTCTTAACGGTTTGTTATCTGCACTTCATATCTCCTGCTCTGTGCTATGTGCTCTTGTTCAGTGTAAAAAATACCTACTCCCTGCAGCAAAAGAAAGCATGTTCCCCGTGGTCACACGCGCCCCCCCCGGCATTGCTCCGAGCCCCCCCAGGGGGGCGCACCCCACTATTTGAGAAGGACTGCATTAACGCCTAAAGCACAGAAAAAACTGCTACAGTATAAACCCTCTCACTGCACCGAGTCATCTTGTAATGTAGCACCCCGCCATTGTTTCTCATAATGGAGATCTCTTGTCAATGGTGAAAAATGGTAGGTGCAATGTAAGCCTGCTTCAGACATGAAACTGCCCTCGTGGCCCCAATGGGTTTTGGCGTTTGAGAAAACACGAGCAATATTGGGCACCTCATCATCAACATCCCATGCATAATACCAGTCACAAAACTCAGACATTAAAATCCTCTTACAGCTACCCCCCCCTTCTTTCAATTTCCGCCTGAAGACATACCCAAATCTAACTGCCTCTAGCTCAGGCCCAGAAGCAAGGATATGCATATTCTTGGTACCATTTGAAAGAAAACACTCTGACGTTTGTGTAAATGTGAATTGAATGTAGGAGAATATAATACAATAGATCTGGTTTAGATAATACAAAGAAAAAAACATACGTTTTTAATTTTTAATTGTTGTATCATCATCTTTAAAATGAACAAGATAAAACAAACATTCGGATATGAATATGGGGACAATTTCAGTGAAAAACATAAGAGGGCACCAGTACTTGTGCAAAGTTTCAGAATGATAACTTCCAAAATGAGTGTGCTACATGACATTTATCATTAAGTCACCCAGGTGTCCCACACAAGTAGCCCAAATGTACCCAAGTGGCCAAATTGTTGAAGGTATACATTTTGAAACAAATAACTATATACAAAATACCAAAATGGTATTCTAACACACACCCCCTGAAAATGGAGGGGGGGAAAAAAACATTTGACCCTAATGCTGAGTGGACACACTGTGTTATACACAGGGAAGCACTGGCATCAAGGCACCTTTCCTCTGAATTAAGTCAGGTTATGACTGACATTGTAGGTGTAGTCAATTTTATAAAGACCAGACACTAAAAACAAGAGTCTTCTCTGCTATCTGTGAGGGGATGGGAGCTGAACATCAAGCTGTGCTGTTTCACAGTGAAGCAAGGTGGCTGTCACGAGGAAAAGTCTTGTCCCGGGTTTTTGAGCTCAGAGAGCAGATAAGAATGTTTTCGGAGCAGGTGCCGGGTGGAGATTATAACAGAATAGATTTTCAAACGTTCATAGATGACCAGCAGGGTCAGACACTAATAATCACAGTGGTTGTAGAGGGTGCAACAGGACAGCACCTCAAGAGTAAATATGAACAGTTTACCTCTAGATGGCCCGGGAGGTGTGGAGCCAGAGACAGCAGGGGTCCAGCTGGATGAACCAGCTTCAAAGGGGGATGGACACGTTGGCACTGGGGGCTCCCATTCGGAGTCAGTGTCACTGTGAAAGAAAATGTTCAGTTAGAATAGTTTCACATATGAGCCCTGTATCAACAGGTATAATAAACAGATATATAGAGTACAGGGAACATAAAGTGCTGTTCCATTTCACTTTGGCCATTGTTGTGGGCCTGCCTCAAATAGGCTATTTCATGTGGGGGTGGGGTGGAGCGGCAGACACACGCATCTCGACCATGCTCCCTCTAATCCATAATATGTAGACTGAGGAAGCATGCCGCTGGAGGAAGTATAGCCAATGTGTACTTTACACATTTCATTACATTTTTATATATTGCAAATAAAATGTAAAAACAATCACAAATAATATTTTATATTATTAATTTCAAACAACGGCATTAGCATGAGAAGAACTTACCAGTCCAAAACAATGTCCTCTCCTTTCCAAAAATATGCTTCCATTTGAGTCATGGTCGCTAACTGAGTCGTCTTCCAAAAGCATATGTTTCACTTTCACGATCAATTTCCTCTATAATTTTGTCTACATTCGTATATGTAGTCTTAGATTTAGCTTTCCCTGACTTATTCGCCATGATGTTCGATATATAAACATCTGAAGATGCGTGTTTGGCTCCTTACAGTATGAATCTTCAATGGCGAATGACGGTCTTTACGCCGGAGTTTACTACATGGGTTGGTCTTCCAAAACACAAACATTACATATTGCCGTTTACCTCTGCTCATTGGCTATCTACCCAGATAGATTTCATGATGATCAGTGGTCTTCGGGTTAAAATACAGTCAATCAATGAAACAGCGGTCATATAATTGGTGCACAATGAGGTCGTTACTTGTTGTCTTCCAATCGGTTTCTTTGGGTCAATACGCCCCGCGAAATGACCCATCAAGTTTGGTTGTGTTACAAACAAACAGTTGATTGCAAGGAAACCAAACATGACTGGATAAAGTCAGGTTTAGTCTGTGTATTTACGTCGAATGTTTCGTAGAAAATTGAATGACACGAAATTCAACGAGATAAGCGTTCACAAAATGTTTCGTGTTAGGCTATAAAAATGGATTTAACCGAACAAAAGACCATTCATTGTGTAACAATGAGCCTTGGGATTGCAAACAGAGCAAGATCTTCAAAGGTAAACTATTTATTTCATTGCAATCTGTAATTTTGTTACGCCTGTGCTGGTTGAAAAAGTATTTTGGTATGGGGCTCTGTGCTCAGATAATCGCATCGTATTCTTTCGCAGTAAATCCTTTTTTAAATCTGACAACGCAGTTCGATTAGCAAGATTCTAGGATTTTGAAGCATGTGAGACACTTGTATTTTCAGGAATGTTTAATATGACTATTTGTGGCGATCACCGTATGTTGTCGAATTTAAACCCGTATCCGGTATCCGTAGCACAGAGAAGTTTTAACATCAATTGCTCCCCCTCTTTCTCCTCTTCCACACGAATAATGGTTCAACCGGTTCGGCCACATATTGTGTTGATGCCCAGTTTACACAGGAGGTCCCTGCCCATCAGATTGACAGAACAGTGGTCAGAGTAGCGAAATTGATGTTGACACTTCTCCTCACAAAAGGAGACAGGCAGAGGCATAGTTACCTGCTCTCTGAGTGGGAGGCCTGAAGCCCCTACAGTTTTGACTATTTCATTAGACATGGGAGGCTTTGTCATAGCCTTGCAATTAATGACAGACATAGCAGCCCCAGTATCAACAAGAAATATTAGTGACTCACCATTGCCGCAAGCTTCCACAGTTGGCTCTACTCTCAGAAGGGTGTGACACTTTAAAAACAAATGCTTTTGTTGCTCTGAGGATTTTAGCACAACTGTCCCTGTCTCCTCATCATGTCAATACTCCTCCTCCTGTCCATGTCCTGGATTATACAGCGTCGTCTGTGCCGGCGGCCCCGTCTGCCAGGCTCCAGGTTGACCTCTGCCTGAAGAGACTCCTTGTGGGCCCCACTGTTGCTGGACCCCGTGAGGTGGCCCGACCTGCCATCAGTTGGGAGGTGGCTGCCACGGCTGTTGTTGGAATGTGGGTGTAGGTGCTCCATGCAGGTGCTCCTTTTCCTCCTCTTCTCCCCCCCCCCCCCCCCCCCCCCCCCCTTTGGGCCCCTCTTCTCGGTCCGCCCCTGCCTTTGTTCTTCTGTGGATTCGTTGGCTCGGAGCAGTCAGCAGTAAAATGACCCGGCTTCCCAGTTGTAGCACTTGCGCACGCCACCCCCCTTGTCCTGTCCCTGCTGGGGCTGCTCCCTGGTAAAACGTCATCTGGGCAGCCTGTAGTTTCTGTGTCTTCACTTTTTCTTCCTTAATCTTTACTTCCTTCTGAGTACTTTATTGTCTCTCAGCATGCTTGCAGTGCTGTACTACTATTGCTAATGGCTCAGTCCCCCAACTGATGCAGGTAGTCCTCACAGCTTTCTCCAGGCCCGGTGTCAGACCCCTCACCAGGGCGTCTTTCAGCAGATCCCCATATGCATATTTATTTGGTCTGATACCACTGTGTAGCCTGAAACAGGTCTCAAGTCTCTTTCTGAAAGCCTCCAGGCCCTCATCTTTCTTCATAGTGCATTCTCTGATGGCAGTCCAGTCGGTCTTAGTTGGATACATCTCCACAATCATGGCCAGCAGGGCCATTTACTGGTCCTGATAATCCCCATTCTCTAATGGTTATTTGACTAGTTGGGCCCAAACTTGCTGTTCAACATTAAAGCTCATTCAGTCTGTCTGCAAACAGGCTCTCAAAGTGCTTGATAGGAAGCCCAATAGCAATCATCACTGTTACATTCTCAGAAAGCATGAGCTCCTGAGTTGGAACAATCTTGTACAATACACTGACGCATGTCTTGTATTCAAGATCCCAAATGGCCTGACTCCCCCTCCACTCAGTACTTTTGTTAAGCAGAAAACCCAAACATATGGCAGCAGATCCACAAGGTCTGCCATGAGAGGTGACTGTATAGTTCCCTTAAGGAAAAGCACCTTTAGTCAATCTGCTTTCTCTGTGAGAGATTCCCATGTCTGGAATACCCTGCCATTAGACACACACAACTGTGATTGATGTGCACTGTCCCTGTACAAATAAACTCAAACTGCAATCCACTTTAATGACCGGACATTGTTCCACGTAATGGAAACAGATTATAATGTTAGAATACATTAATTTCCTGCTCAAATTCACTGGTGTTCCCTAAACTATAAAACCAAGCAACAATAATCAGAAACTATCACAAAACATTTCCAATTCAACTATTCAGACCTGAATCCCCTACAGCCCGATATAGCTCACCGAGCACAACTAACTCTCCTGTTCTTACCAGTAGGAAAAATATATAATCCATACTCAAACAATGTTCTGCGTTTAACTCTATCGTACAATTAAAAACTCATTTGACAACTTTCTCTTCTCTTTTGGCGTCACATTTATTTAAAAATAACATGTAATGCGCCAAATTTATCAGTCAATACATAAGAATAAAAAAACACATTTCGGTGGGCACAGCTCTATCGCAATTACCTATCTGCTATTATTAGAATTCATTAGATTTAGGTAACTGTGTCTTCTTTGATTCAGTTATTGAAATACGACTCCATTCTCATTATGTTATTTCAGCAGACCATTTAGGCAACAGACAACGTATTACATCGAAATCGCCTCGCTATTTATGTTGAATAAATTAGTCTTTCAATTTGAACTAAGCACGCTGTTAAAACTAATTTTGTCTTGTATTTATTTAGTTGGTCAGGGCGTGAGTTGGGTGGGTTTGTCTATGTGTGATTTTCTATGTTGGGATGTTTGTGTTCGGCCGGGTATGATTCTCAATCAGAGGCAGCTGTCAATCGTTGTCCCTGATTGAGAATCATACTTAGGCAGCCTGGGTTTCACTTGTGTTTTGTGGGTGTTTGTTCTTGTGTCAGTGTTCCGCCACACAGGACTGTCACGGTAGTTATTTTGTATCTCATATTGTTTTTGGTAATTATTAAATCACTATGGAAACTAGCCACTCTGCGTATTGGTCCGATCCGTCTCGCCTCTCCTCGTCCGAGGAGGAGGATTACGACTGCCGTTACAGGAGAGGAGTTGCTGAGTGAGAGATAGAATGATGGTCAAAGATAAAAGTAAAAATATATATATATTTTTAAGTGAAAATAAAACATAATAAAAAGTACATTTGAATGACACTGGGTGGCAATGTTTTTACAGCTAATGCCAGTTTGGCTGAGGCTGATGCCATGCAGGTGTTTGTACACATGCATATACACACTCATTCAAATAAACACATACAAGAACACACACATACATGTAATAGTGCCAGACATGCACACAAATATATACAGTTAGCATTGCTGTTATGATTTTAGTTGTCCTTGATGTCCTTTGTTTTAAATGTCTATATATATATATTTTGCATTGTTGTTTGCTGTTTTCTTCTGTCTTTTCCTATTTTCTCTTCAGTTCATTCTCTTGGTTGTTGGTGCATTGGGGGGGGGAATGGAATTCATTAGATTTTTTACCTTCCTGGGGGGGGGAACTGTGGGAGGGGTCTCGAATGGTTGAGGGACAGCTATTGGGGAACTGTGGGGGGATCTTGGAGGGTTCAGGTTCACGTTTTTTGGCCTGGTGGTAGATCGGTCAACATGACCTTGAGCAGGGCATTGACCGTGGATGCTTCTGTGTGTCGCTCTGAATGGGAATCTGTTGGATGACTGGTATGATGTAGTTATTGAGCGGCTTCACTGCAAGTATATTGTATGTTTCGATTATTCTGTATATTATTATTTATTTTTTTAAACTGAGCTACAAAAAACAACAAAAACATATTTTGGGGGACTCTATGACCAGACCTGATCTCTTACAAAGGTTTCCTAGGGGTGTATAAAGGTTCATGGCAGAAAACAAGTGTATGTATAGAAATGCTTATATAAACATTGTTACATCAATATTGAAGCTTCTAGTGTTTCAATATGTTTTGTGTTGTAGATATAGTTAAGCAAACTTTACTAGGCATGTTGTCAACCAGCACATGAATAAGGTAAGTAACAACTGGTTTCCTGTGTAACATCAATGAGTAACATCAATATTGAACTGAATGTTTGTTTACTGTCTCTGACTGTCCATTAATTATTATTATTTTTACATTCACACAAAGTCTTTCAGGTGTATAGGTCTTCAGAATGCCCTACCTTGTGCGGGGAATGTTGATTACATCAGGAGGTGCTTGACCTGAGATGTTTGGATCTTCTTGTTGAGGTGCAGCGTCCACCTCTAGGTTGTGTTCAGCACCCTGCTGGGCGTCAGCTGGCGCTCTGTTTACTGGCTCTGTGGCAGGCTCCTCAACAGTGGGGAAATCCTCCTCTATTTCTCTGCTCTTCCTCGGGTGTTGCCTGTTCCTCCTGAAGACGTGTCCCTGTTCTGTCTTCACCTCGTAGGACCTTTGCTCCACAGGTCTGACTACCGTGGCCCTCTGCCACCACTGTTTCTGTCCTGTGACAGGCTGAACTCTCACCCTGTCATCTCGTTGCAGCTCTGTGAGATCCTTAGCAGAGGTGTCGTAGTACTTTGCCTGTTTCTCCTCTCTTTGAACTTCTCCAGCTGACAGTTTGCCATCCCCGGTCTCAAGATTTTCACTCATTATAAGTAGTGTCTTTGTACGTCTTCCCATGAGCACCATTGCAGGGCTGCTGCCTGTTCCTTGTGACAGGCTATTTCTGTGATCCAGCATGGCCAGGTATGGGTCAGCACCTGCTCTCTTTGCTTTTGCCATCAGTAGTTTGGCTGTTTTCACTGCCAATTCCACTTGCCCCATTACTTTGCGGTTATCCTGGAGACAATGTTTTGTGTGTAAAGTCCCAAGCCTTGCTGAACCTTCAGAACTCGTCTGAAGAGTCCTGGGGACCATTGGCTGAAGAGTCCTGGGGACCATTGTCTGAGTAAAGGATGTCAGGTATCCCATAGCGTGCAAAGTGTGTCTTCAGTTTTCAACTGACCATTTTCGACTGTGTTCTCCAAATGGTCCACTTCTCAGAAGTTGGAGAGATAATCAACTGTGACCATGTGGTCTCTGTCGTTGAACTGGAACAGGTCGGTCCCTATTTTTTCCCAGGGACGCTTTGGTGCTTCGTGTGGCCTCAACGTTTCTTTCTGCTGCTTCATACCCCATGCAGTGCAGGTGCTACACTGTGCCATGTACAGTGGGGCAAAAAAGTATTTAGTCAGCCACCAATTGTGCAAGTTCTCACACTTAAAAAGATGAGAGAGGCCTGTAATTTTCATCATAGGTACACTTCAACTATGACAGACAAAATGAAAAAAAAAATCCAGAAAATCACATTATAGGATTTTTTATGAATTTATTTGCAAATTATGGTGGAAAATAAGTATTTGGTCACCTACAAACAAGCAAGATTTCTGGCTCTCACAGACCTGTAACTTCTTCTTTAAGAGGCTCCTCTGTCCTCCACTCGTTACCTGTATTAATGGCACCTGTTTGAACTTGTTATCAGTATAAAAGACACCTGTCCACAACCTCAAACAGTCACACTCTGAACTCCACTATGGCCAAGACCAAAGAGCTGTCAAAGGACACCAGAAACAAAATTGTAGACCTGCACCAGGCTGGGAAGACTGAATCTCCAATAGGTAAGCAGCTTGGTTTGAAGAAATCAACTGTGGGAGCAATTATTAGGAAATGGAAGACATACAAGTCCACTGATAATCTCCTTCGATCTGGGGCTCCACGCAAGATCTCACCCCGTGGGGTCAAAATGATCACAAGAACGGTGAGCAAAAATCCCAGAACCACACGGGGGTACCTAGAGAATGACCTTCAGAGAGCTGGGATCAAAGTAACAAAGCCTACCATCAGTAACACACTACGCCGCCAGGGACTCAAATCCTGCAGTGCCAGACGTGTCCCCCTGCTTAAGCCAGTACATGTCCAGGCCCGTCTGAGGTTTTCTAAAGAGCATTTGGATGATCCAGAAGAAGATTGGGAGAATGTCATATGGTCAGATGAAACCAAAATATAACTTTTTCGGAAAAACTCAACTCGTCGTGTTTGGAGAACAAAGAATGCTGAGTTGCATCCAAACACCATACCTACTGTGAAGAATGGGGGTGGAAACATCATGTTTTGGGGCTGTTTTTCTGCAAAGGGACCAGGACGACTGATCCGTGTAAAGGAAAGAATGAATGAGGCCATGTATCGTGAGATTTTGAGTGAAAA
Source organism: Salvelinus fontinalis (assembly GCF_029448725.1). NCBI lineage: Eukaryota > Metazoa > Chordata > Actinopteri > Salmoniformes > Salmonidae > Salvelinus > Salvelinus fontinalis. The sequence goes on along the minus strand of NC_074703.1, from coordinate 26,813,280 downwards.
CCTGTTAGTGGAATTAAATCATTGCTCTAATGTACTCATTAATTAAATTCAATCTGTCTATTTATAAGAATTTGTAAGATAATTATTAACATAAAAAAGACAGGATACTGTCTTATTAAAATTAGATAATAGGGTTTATTCTCGGAGCAAGCTCCCATTTGATCATAAACACAGGTTTATATACAAGATATGACGTCATAGATTACAGAATGAGTCTCATTGTCCTGACAAATAGAAAACAGGTTCAAAAGTTCATTCTAACCTCACAGGGCACTCACATGAAACACCATATAATAATTTATCCTGAAGGCTCACTATAATTAATTACCACTTTAGCAGACAACTCAAGATAGTGGAAAACCTAAAAAGTTATCTAAACACCTCAGGGCTAAGTTGGGTCAGTTCAACCATAGTTTAACGACCCTTTCTGCTTATTTTATGACCCACAACACAAATCTCTTTTCACCAGGCATGCAGAGTTCAATTAGTTATAGTTTTATCTAAAGCTAGAATTTGTTTTAACTACACTGCTCAAAAAAATAAAGGGAACACTTAAACAACACAGTGTAACT